>NW_024070193.1:3327850-3462666 GCF_014754425.2 Oryx dammah
CCTATTTGGAACCAGTCTGTTGTTCCATGTCCGGTTCTAACTTTTGCTTCCTGACCTGCATACGGATTTCTCAAGAGGCAGTTTAGGTGGTCTGGTATTCCCATCTCTCTCAGAATTTTCCACAGTTTATTGTGATCCACACAGTCAAAGGCCTTGGCATAGTCAATAAAGCAAAAATAGATGTTTTTCTGAAACTCTTGCTTTTTCCATGATCCAGCAGATGTTGGCAATTTGATCTCTGGTTCCTCTGCCTTTTCTAAAACCAGCTTGAACATCAGGAAGTTCTCGGTTCACGTTTTATTGAAGCCTGGCTTGGAGAATTTTGAGCATTACTTTACTAGCATGTGAGATGAGTGCAATTGTGCGGTAGTGTGAGCATTCTTTGGCATTGCCTTTCTTTGGGATTGGAATGAAAACTGACCTTTTCCAGTCCTGTGGCCACTGCTGAGTTTTCCAAATTTGCTGGCATATTGAGTGCAGCACTTTCACAGCATCATCTTTCAGGATTTGAAATAGCTCAATAGGAATTCCATCACCTCCACTAGCTTTGTTCGTAGTGATGCTAGGCCCACTTGACTTCACAATCCAGGATGTCTGGCTCTAGGTGAGTGATCACACCATCGTGATTATCTGGGTCGTGAAGATCTCTTTTGTACAGTTCTTCTATGTATTCTTGCCACCTCTTCTTAATATCTTGTGCTTCTGTTAGGCCCATACCATTTCTGTCCTTTATTGAGCCCATCTTTGCATGAAATGTTTCCTTGGTATCTCTAATTTTCTGGAAGAGATCTCTAGTCTTTCCCATTCTGTTCTTCCCCTCTATTTCTTTGCATTGATCACTGAAGACGGCTTTCTTATCTCTTCCTGCTATTCTTTGGAACTCTGCATTCAGATGCTTGTATCTTTCCTTTTCTCCTTTGCTTTTCACCTCTCTTCTTTTCACAGCTATTTGTAATGCCTCCCCAGACAGCCATTTTGCTTTTTTGCATTTCTTTTCCATGGGGATGGTCTTGATCCCTGTGTCCTGTACAATGTCATGAACCTCATTCCATAGTTCATCAGGCACTCTGTCTATCAGATCTAGGCCCTTAAATCTATTTCTCACTTCCACTGTATAATCATAAGGGATTTGATTTAGGTCATACCTGAATGGTCTAGCGGTTTTCCCTACTTTCTTCAATTTAAGTCTGAATTTGGTAATAAGGAGTTCATGATCTGAGCCACAGTCAGCTCCCGGTCTTGTTTTTGTTGACTGTATAGAGCTTCTCCATCTTTGGCTGCAAAGAATATAATCAATCTGATTTCGGTGTTGACCATCTGGTGATGTCCATGTGTAGCGTCTTCTCTTGTGTTGTTGGAAGAGGGTGTTTGCTATGACCAGTGCATTTTCTTGGCGAAACTCTATTAGTCTTTGCCCTGTTTGATTCCGCATTCCAAGGCCAAATTTGCTTGTTACTCCAGGTGTTTCTTGACTTCCTACTTTTGCATTCCAGTCCCCTATAATGAAAAGGACATCTTTTTTGGGTGTTAGTTCTAAAAGGTCTCATAGGTCTTCATAGAACCGTTCAACTTCAGTTTCTTCAGCGTTACAGGTCGGGGCATAGACTTGGATAACTGTGCTATTGAATGGTTTGCCTTGGAAACGAACAGAGATCATTCTGTCGTTTTTGAGATTGCATCCAAGTACTGCATTTCAGACTCTTTTGTTGACCATGATGGCTACTCCATTTCTTCTGAGGGATTCCTGCCCTCAGTAGTAGATATAATGGTCATCTGAGTTAAATTCACCCATTCCAGTCCATTTTAGTTCGCTGATTCCTAGAATGTTGACGTTCACTCTTGCCATCTCCTGTTTGACCACTTCCAATTTGCCTTGATTCATGGACCTAACATTCCAGGTTCCTATGCAATATTGCTCTTTACAGCATCGGATCTTGCTTCTATCACCAGTCACATCCACAGCTGGGTATTGTTTTTGCTTTGGCTCCATCCCTTCATTCTTTCTGGAGTTATTTCTCCACTGATCTCCAGTAGCATATTGGGCACCTACTAGTATTTATTTGTTTCCCCTGCCCCCCATTAGATGAGAAAGGCAGGGCAGACGGACCTGGAGTTGAAGAAATGCCCTTTCTGCACTGAGATAAGCCAAGTCTCTGGTAAAGCCTCTTCTCCTGGGGAACAGATGTTTGCCACATTGAGTTTTTTGTTTTGTTTAGTTGTTACCAAGAATTCTCTTCCCTTCCCCTGCCAGAGTCACCAGAGGCTCATTCTCATTTCTTTACCAGGAGAACCAAGTGGGCTCCTGGAGCTGAAACTCGTGCGCGTGTGGGCCCCTCTGTGACTTCACACCCGGAGTCTCTCACTCCCATGCTGGTTATACAAGGGCTCCAGCCCCACTATGATTGCCGCTTGGGTTTCCCGCCCGCTTGGCTTCTGACCCGTAAGCAGGCCTCAGACTTGATGCGTCCACTTCTCTCCAGATCTGAGTTTGCCTCATGGTCAGCTCTCTGATGAGCCCTCAAGGACAGTCCTTGGTTTTCAGTTTGTTTAGTATTTTTTAAGGACAGAATGATGACTTCCCAGCTCTTCACGTGTAGAAGTTGAAACTGGAAGTATGCTTTGAGCGTGACTCATCTGTCTGTAGTTTGTTGGACATCCTCACCTGGGCATCTCACACTTGGCAAGCCAGAAACAGACTCTCAGTGCCTACCGCCTCTCACCCAGCCACCGCCTGCCCGGGCTGGAGACCGAGAGCTGCTTCGGGCGCCGCCTTCATGCTCACGCCCCCCCTGCGCCCCACCTCCGCGCTCAGCTCTGGGGGCCCCGGGGCGCCCCAGCTGTTCCCTGGCTGCCAGTTTCTTGTTTTCCCTTTTTTCCAGCCAGCATCTAAGAAGGTCTTTGTTTCCCATCATTCCCTCACTTAAAACTTTGAGTGTATTTAGAAAACACACTTTATCTTATTTAAGAAAGAAAAGTTTGTCAAATATTTTACCCACCTGAACTTGTAGGAATTGAGGCGTTAGTGGGGCCAAATGGAGAAGATACTTGTTTTATCATTGTCACCTGTGAGCAACACTAATTATTCATAAGTTGTTTATTTAAAAAATCATTTACTTTTTTGTGTAGTTCAAAAAATGTTTAAACATTTTTTACCTTTTTCATTTTAAGTTTAGTCATCTTTGCTGTTGTTCTTTGTTATACTCTAACATGTGCTGGCCTGTAATGACGACAGATTTTGCATTATTATATAAAGACCTATGTGTCTGTCTGGGGTGCATGTGTGGATGTATGTGTATATAGAATAGTATAGGATAGGTGTCCAATAGCACAAGGAACCGGAAGACCTGCTTCTGGGGAAACAGCCCCTGAGTGGCTCTCACTGTTCTTAGAGGCCCACACTCTTCACAGGGCCAGCCCCCTCCCCTCTAGATCCTTGGGCCTGACATCAGTTCCCAGAGCTCCTTCCTCAGCACGTCCCACATGCCAGAACATCTCCTGTTGCTTAGAACACACTCTGCCCTAGACCTGTACCTGGCACCATTCTCCTATCCTTGCATCTTCTTGGAAACGTCACCTCATCACAGAGGCCTTCCCTCATCTCTCTTTCTAAAGTGCCTGCATTTTTCTCTTACCCCAGCCTGATCTTTCCCCTCAAGGCATGTATCATACACTTAAATTATTTCCTGGTTGGTCTGTTTACTTGTTATTTTGCCAGTCTTTCTCTTTAAAATAAAAGCCTGGTGAAACCAGGCACCGTCTCCATAATGCCTGTCTCTAGCCTAGTGCCAACAAAGGTCTGTCTAGTCAAAGCTATGGTTTTTCCAGTAGTCATGTATGGATGTGAGAGTTGGGCCATAAAGAAAGCTGAATGCCGAAGAATTGATGCTTTTGAAACTGTGGTGTTGGAGAAGACTCTTGAGAGTCCCTTGGACAGCAAGGAGATCCAACCAGTTCATCCTAAAGGAAACCAGCTCTGAATATTCATTGGAAGACTGATGCTGATGCTGAAATTCCAATACTTTGGCCACCTGATGCAAAGAGCTGAGTCATTGGAAAAGACTCTGATGCTGGGAAAGATTGAAGGCAGGAGGAGAAGGGGGCGACAGAGGATGAGATGGTTGGATGGCATCTCCGACTCGATGGACGTGGGTTTGAGCAAGCTCCGGGAGATGGTGATGGACAGGGAGGCCTGGCATGCTACACAGTCCATGGGGTCACAAAGAGACACAACTGAGCGACTGAACTGAAGTGAGCCTAGTGCCTGACATGCGTGAGTGAGCCGCAGAAGAAAGTCCTGATTTACTCATTGGGGAGAATTGATGAGATGAAACGGCTGAGACAAGACTTGGAAAAGTGAGGGAGAGAAGTGTGTGACAGCTTAGAGAAGGGAAGTGCTCTTATCTAGGTCCTCCTGTGTTCCGGGCAGCGTGCCAAGCACTTCCCCACGTGTTGCTTCACTTCCCTAGTGATCCTTTTTATAGAGACGTGAGCAGGCTCCAGAAGCTCGAGGGCTGCTCCACGCTGACGCGGCTGAAGGCAGTGGGCAGGCATTCCGGTCATGGCTGCAGCTCCAAGCGCCGTCTCGGAATCACAGACTCAGGTGTTCCCAGGACCAAGCGGGAGTGGAGGAGGAGGGCGAGGCAGGGGTTGGGGAAACCAGCTAAAGGGCAGCCGCACCCACCCAGCTGGTACCGGGGGGACGTGGGCCCAGGACGGCCAGAGCTGCTCATTTGTTAAAAAGAACTCTGGTCATTTGTGTCCGACCCTTTGTGACCCCGTGGACTGTAGGCCGCCAGGCTCCTCTGTCCACAGGATTCTCCAGGCAAGAATCCTGGAGTGGGTTGCCATTCCCTCCTGCAGGGGGTCTTTCCAAGCCAGGGGCTGAGCCCGCACAGCTCCTGCATTGCAGGTGGATTACCCCTGAGCCACCAGGGGAGCCCGAAGAGCAGTGAACAGGACTTCTGTGGGAAACGCCCCATTTTAAAATGTTGCCAATTGTGTTGTAGTTTTTTTTTTTAATGTAAAATTTGGAGAAATGAAACGAAAGTTACGTCATGACTGGCTTTTTACCTTCAAGCCGTCCCTTTGCAAGCTCTTTTTTCCAGTAGAAACGATGGGCCCAGCCTGGCTGGAACAGAGAGGGTGAATAGATGAGAATGGCAGCGTGTGAGGCCATTGCTGAGGGCCTTTTCGATCAGAACCGGGGGCCTTGGGCGGGTAGAGTGCAGTCGGCACTGCTCTGACGGGCTGCACGTCCCCAACAGTGCCCACCCTGTGCAGAGCGAGCGGCAAAAGCCACACAGGGCTAGCAGGAAGAGATGGCATTATGGCACGACGCTCGAGAGCTCTTGCTGACGCTAACAGCGGGCGTGGGTTCAATGTAAACCGCCACGCTACATATGTCAACAGGCGTGCACGGCGACCCCGGTGCACGTGGCATTTCACTTGAAGGAGCCCTGGAGCTCGCTCGTGGAGGGTGCGGGGACCACATCCCGGGGGCTCCTGTGCCCGGCACCAGCTTCTCCCGTACCATTTGCTTCACCCAGGGCCATTCTTTGGTTCACCTGGTGTTTCTCACTGAGCAGAGTGTTACAAACACGCTCACGATTCACATTAGACTCACATTGTTCTCTAATGTATCAGTCCATGGATGATAGAGCCCTTGGAATTCTCCAGGCCAGAACACTGGAGTGGGTAGCCTTTCCCTTCTCCAGGGGATATTCCCTACCAGGGGTAGAACCCAGGTCTCCCACATTGCAGGCGATTCTTTACCAGCTGAGCCAGCAGGGAGCAGTGTATCAGTAAAATTGGAACAAAAGCACTTTTCAAAGCCAGCATTAAAGCAGCACTGATGGTAAGCAGGCTGCAGAGGCCTTAACCGTGAAAGTCAGAACCGTGTCCCTTCTTCCAGTACTCCCCTGCCCCGCCTCGCCCGCAGTCTGTTAGAGTTTGCAGGTTGGGAGTCTGCATATTTGTTCCGAGTAAAGAAATTAAAGTTTGCCTCTTGTGTTTGTTTCCTGGGGCTGCCGCAGCAGATTACCACAAACTGAGTTGCTTAAAACAACAGACGTGTGTTCCTCTCACAGTTCTGGGGACCAGAAACCCGGAATCCTGGTGCCGGCAGGCCCGGGCTCTGTCCTTCGGTTCTAGGGGAGCATCTCTGCTTGCAGCCGAGTCGCTGCCGCCTCCGCCTCTGCGCAGTGGGCTGCCACCTCCAGTCGACAACGTCCGCAGAGGCTGTCCCAAGTTAGGTCAGCCGTGTGAGTCCGGGGGGTCAGGGCTGAGACACCGTTTTTGGGGGGACGTGGTTCTCCCGCCACACCTTTCTCCTCCACAGGAGGCTTACTCTTTGGATGCGTCCCCTCAGTTTGCGGTCTCGTCTCATTGCGGAGCCTGCCTGCCCATGTGTGTTAGCAAGGTCTCCGCCTCATGGTCACTGTGAGGTTCCAGAACCTTCAGGAAGAAAGTGAGAGCTGGCAGGCGCAAAGAGGTCAGACCTCTGGCTCCCAGACCTCCAGGCTAGGGGAGGGCCTTCCGGAGGCCGTTGGGCTTCGCTCCTCACGAAGCAGGCGGGGCCGCTCCCGTGGCCACCGGGCGCGTTTGCTCGCCCGGTCCAGCTCTCTGCCTCCGGGCGGCCTGCTCCGGGGGCGGCACGCCACAGCTGGTAGCAGCGAGAGGGCCTTCCTGCCCGCCCGCCGCGGGCGCTGCCCCGAGCGTGGAGTGACGCTGAGCGGGCCGCAGCGCTCTGGGCCGTGCGGTCGCAGCTCTGCGCCGCCCCCTCTCTCGCCTCAGCGTCCCTCCCTCAGAGCAGTTTCCTCCTCAGGCTGCCCCACGCCCTGCCGGGTCGTGCTCTCCTCGTTCCCCTGCTGTTGGGCGTCCTCCGTGGCGCTGGCTGAGTGTGCGGCGCTGCACGGCCGGTCTGTCCTCTGGAAGGTGGGCTCCCCGCCGGGCTCACGTGGCGTCCTCAGTACTGGGAGCAGCACTCGTCAGCGAGCAGCTGCCCAGCAAGCACGTGTTAAGCAACTCACTTTCCTCGCCTGTGTCACTTTCTTCCGCACCTACCAGCGCTGTCTCGTCTTCTATACTGGAGATTGGCAGAGCCGTTGGGTAGGACTCTGTGCGTTTGCTGTCGGAACCTGGGGATTGCCGTGTCCCGAGGCAGTTCTGTCAGGAGGGGGCACAGGCCCGTCTGTCGATGGGCACTGGGGTCCCCCAGAGACACCACACATCTGCCCGGCCCAGGGCCCAGCGCGAGCACCCCGGCGTCCTGTCTGCCAGGAAAGCCTGCGGGGTCCTCTGGGAGAGAGCGGGGAGTGGCCTGGAAGAGAGGCAGGGAAGGGCTGGAACAGCTTCCACAAACATCACAAGCGGGAGGAGGAGAAGTTGCTCTTCCCGCAGCAGCTGATTAGTCCTGACTGGTGCACTGGGGCAGGGATGCAGGCAAGAGGCCCCCTCTGGCAGGGGCCTCCTGAGCAGTGGGTGTCCCCGGAGAGCCAGGCTCAGGGCTTGTCCAGGTCGGCGCTCACCGCCTCCAGGGCTGCCGCGGCCTCATGCACGGCCTCTCTCTGCTGCCGACCCTGGGTGTGCAGCCTGAGCCACGTGTTGTGTCTGTGCTTGAGGACCTCAGAGTCAGGACGGGGGGACGCTGGAGTGTCAGCAAGGAGCCTCCTGCACGCGTCACTCCAAGGAGGGCATTTACAGGGCCTGCGCCCTTCTTTAGAGCAGCCTCTGCCAGCTTGGGGTTCAGAAACTCAGGAGAGGGCATTCCCTGCTCATCCAGTGGTTTGGGTTCCACGCTTCCAGTGCAGGGCGCCTGGGTTCCATCCCTGGTCAGGGAACTAAGATCCTGTGTTCCAGGCAGCGTGGCCAAAAAATAAAAGTTAGGGTTGTTCACATTTCTCAATTTGCCTAGAACAAGGAGATACACACATCCATACATACATGGAGCCACACACACACATGGATGCATGTGCCTCCTTAGCGTGCTCTCCCTCTCTCTGTCCCTCTCCATGTGTAAGTTAAGATAACCATCTACCACGCCCCCAGGCCTGGCCTCGCCCCTGAGGTCTGTGCCTTGGCGCAGTTTCCTGTTCCCCTCCTTCTGAAGAGCGTTGTGACTGTAAGAGTAGTAGGGAGGTATCACGCTGGAGTGGCACAGCTCTGTGAAAAGTGGACTCTGAAAGGCTCCCTGTTGCCCCCTCTGCGGCCCTGGTGAGGCCATCCTGGCCCAGCCGCCCCCAGGCTGGCGCTGGCAGCTGCTGCACGCGCTCCGTGAGAGCCCCTCCGCGTTGTGTCTTGTAGATCGTGACTGACCAGCAGACGGGCCAGAAGATCCAGATTGTCACCGCGGTGGACGCCTCCGGATCCCCCAAGCAGCAGTTCATCCTGACCAGCCCCGATGGAGCTGGAACTGGGAAGGTGATCCTGGCTTCCCCGGAGACCTCCAGTGCCAAGCAGCTCATATTCACCACCTCGGACAACCTCGTCCCCGGCAGGATCCAAGTAAGACCTGTTGACAGGTGTTTATCTCAGCATTTTTGCTGCCGCGCTTGTTCTGGACTCTCACCTCTACTCTGGAGGCCAAATCCGTCCCTGAAGGTCCTTTGGGGACCTCTAGCCATGGAGGGTTGCTGCCTTGGCTCAAGTGAAAACCAGCAAGTGAGGGGCAAGGCCCAGAAGGCAGCCACTGCAGTGCTCAGAGAGGGTGGAGACAGGAGGCCAACTGAGAAGGCGGCATGGCCCCCTGGACGACTGTCTCACCACGGCTGACCACAGCCAGGTGAGGGCCGGCTGGTTCTGATCTCGCTCGGCCTGGCCAGCCCTCTGTTCTGTCCTTGCTTCTGTGGGCTGCTGCCTGTGGCCCCTCAGCTCTGGTCTCTGTCCCTGCCTTGGTTCTCCCTCTGATGGGCAAGGTGGGGTCCGGGCAGGTGCAGGAAGGGGAAGAGCAAGAGCTGGCAAAAGGGCAGGGTTACTGGGATGCACTGAATGTCCAGGTCCAGCACCTGGAGGAGTAGGGGCTCAAGGCCAGGGTCCCTCATTGGCCAAGCACAGAGCACGTGCAGTCTGCGGTCTTGTTTAGCTCTGCTTTCTAATTTAAAAAAAAAAAAACAAACTTGTGGTAGCATGTGAACTTCACTGCCTTAATCAATTTTAAGTGTCCAGTTCAGCGTATTGGCGTTGGTGTTAAGTGTTTTGACGTTGTTTTGCAGCGCACCCCCCACCCCGCCCCGGTCCCTCCACAGAGCGCCCCATCCTCCCCGACCGAAGCTCTGTGGCCGTTAAATACCTCCTGTCCCCACCTCTCCCCCAGCCCCTAGCCACCACCCCACTCCTTTCTGTGGGTCTGACGACTCTAGGGACCTCACATAAGGAGACTCCTGTAATACTTGTCCTTCTGTGACTGGCGAATTTCACTGAGCCCAGTATCCTCAAGGTTCATCTGTGTGGTCACATGTCTCAGGATTCCTTCCTTTTAAAGCTGAATGATAGTCCACTCTGTGGATGGACCATGCATGGGTTATCCATTCATCTGTTGATGGATACTGGGGTTGCTTCGACCTTTTGACTACTGTGAACAAAGCTGCTAAGAATCCATGTGTTTTGCAGGGGGCATTCCACTATGGAGAACATTCAGGAATGAAAGGGTTTATTTCCTCTGCTCAGCTATGTTCAGAGCACCAGTGTGCATAGCTTTCAGAGCTGTGCTTCTGAGACACTGCATGGACTCAGGGAACATCTCCTCATCCTTCCCTTCCCAGCTTCCACTCTGATCACCTGAAATCCGAATTCCTCCCTGCTTGCTTAGGCTCCTCTCTCATGAGAGGATGGCTGTGATTCTCTTGCATCTCTTGTAAGAGGTCATTGCACATGCTGATTTCTGTATATGTTCACTGTACTTAAATCACTTTAAGGCTTAGTGGTGGTGGTGGTGGTTGTGTCCCACTCTGCAGCCCCAGGGACTGCAGCATGCCAGGCTTCCCTGCCCTTCACCGTCTCCTGAAATTTGCTTAAATTCATGTGCGTTGAGTCAGTGATGCCATCCAGCCATCTCATTGTCTGCTGCCCGCTGCTGCTTTTGCCTTCAGTCATTCCCAGCATTAGGATCTTTTCCAGTGAGTCAGCTCTTCACATCAGGTGGCCTGAGTATTAGACCTTCAGCAACAGTCCTTCCAGTGAATATTCAGAGTTGATTGATTTCCTTTAGGATTGACTAGTTTGATCTCCTTCCAGTCAGAGGGACTCTCAAGAGGCTTCTCCAACACCACAATTTGAAAGCATCGATTCTTCGGCACTCAGCCGCCTTTTTGGTCCAAGTCTCATATCTGTACGTTACTACTGGAAAAACCGTAGCTTTGACTGTACAGACCTTTGTCGGCAAAGTGGTCTCTGCTTCTAACACACTGTCTAGGTCTGTCATCCTCTCCTTCCAAGGAGAGGGCATCCTCTAGTTTAACGGCTGCAGTCACTGTCCACAGTGACTTTTGCAGCCCAAGAAACTAAAATCTACACTGTTTCCACTTTTCCCCTTTCTGTTTGCCATGAAATGATGTTATGATATTAGTTTTTTGAATGTTGAGTTTTAAGCCAGCTTTTTCACTCTGTTCTTTCACCTTCATCAAGAGGCTCTTTAGTTCCTCTTTGCTTTCTGCCATTAGGGTGGTGTCATCTGCATGTCTGAGGTTGTTGATATTTCTCCCAGCAATCTTGATTCCAGCTTGTGCTTCATCCAACCCGGCCTTTCACATGATGTACTCTACATATAAGTTAAATAAGCGGGGTGATAATATACAGCCTTGTGGTACTTCTTTCCCAGTTTTGAACCAGTCAGTCATTACTTCCACTGTATAATCATACGGGGTTTGATTTAAGTCATACCTGAATGGCCTAGTGGTTTCCCCTACTTTCTTCAGTCAAAGCCTGAATTTTGCAATAAGGAGTTCATGATCTGAGCAACAGTCAGCTCCAGATGTTGTTTTTGCTAAGTGTGTAGAGCTTCTCCATTTTTGGCTGCAAAGAATTTCAGTCAAATTTTGGTATTGACCACTTGGTGAGGTTTATGTGTAGTCATCTCTTATGTGCTGTTGGAAGAGGGTGTTTGCTCTGACCAGTGCATTCTCTTGGAAGAACTCTGTTAGCCTTTGCCCTGCTTCGTTCTATACTCCAAGGCCAAACTTGCCTGTAACTCCAGGTATCTCTTGACTTCCTACTTTTGCATTCCAGTCCCCTATGATGAAAAGGACATCTCTTTTTGGTGTTTGTTCTAGAAGGTCTTTATGGAACAGGTCAGGTTCAGCTTCTTTGGCATCAGTGGTTGGGGCATAGACTTAGATTGCTGTGATGTTGAATGGTTTGCCTTGGAAATGAACTGAGATCTTTCTGTTATTTTTGAGATTGCATTCAAGTACTGCATTTCAGACTCTTGTTGACTATGATGGCTACTCCATTTCTTCTAACAGATTCTTGCCAACAGTAATAGATACAATGGTCATCTGAATTAAATTCACCCATTCCCATCCATTTTAGTTCACTAATTCCTAAGATGTCGATGCTTACTCTTGCCATCTCCTGCTTGGCCGCATCCAATTTACCTTGATTCATAGACCTAACATTCCAGGTTCCTGTACTATATTGTTCTTTTATAGCATCAGATTTGACTTTTACCACCAGACACATCCACAATTGAGCGTTGTTTCCACTTTGGCCCAGCCACTTCATTCTTTCTGGAGCTATTAGTACTTACCTGTCCACTCTTACCCCAGTAGCATACTAGACACTTTCTGACCTGAGGGGCTAATCTTCCAGTGTCATATCTTTTTGCCTTTTCATACTATTCCTGTTCATGGAGTTCGTGCAGCAAAAATCCTGGGGTGGTTTGCCATTCCCTCCTCCGGTGGACCACGTTTTGTCTCCACTATGACCTGTCCACCTTGGGTAAACCTGTGTGGCATGGCTCATAGCTTCATTGAGTTACACAGGCCCCTTGGCCTCGACTAGGCTGTGACCCACATCGTTTCATAGCAGTTGTTGTTCACTTTTTCACGTGCCTTTTTCAGTCACATTGCTCTTATAGATGGAGAGCACTGTGGGTCATGCAGAAAGTCACCTGCAAAGGAAGGAGAAGTAGGTTTCAGAGGCTCCCTGGCCCAGTCCCTCCACTGCCAGAGCCTCATGGGAGAGCTAGTTGTTTAATCAGTAAGGCTTAATTATTTTTCTGCTAAACGTACTAGTCTGAACTTCCAAGCTTTTTCACGAGAGTAGAGAAGCAGCCAGAGAGACCTTCAGTATCCTCACGGTTGGAGCATCTGCATGGGACTCCCCCACGGCCCCGGGTCTTGGTGGTGGTAGCAGGTTGGAGGGTGGGTCATTGAGAAGTAACATCTGACCCTGGGCAGCCCCACACCCACCCCCGCCACTGCTGAAGGGCATGGTCCAGAGGCACAGCCTCCCATTCCTCCTGGCAGATGAGGTTGTCAAGTGGAATTTTCCCATTTCTGCCCAGAGTAGTTCTTAGAAACCCAAGATTAGGAATTCACAGTTGAGCCTGACTTGGCTTCTTGCTCTGGTTTTTCAACATCTTCAGTTCAGTTTAGTTGCTCAGTTGTGTCTGACTCTGCGAACCCATGGACTGCAGCACGCCAGGCCTCCCTGTCTGTCACCAACTCCCAGAGCTTACTCAGACTCATGTCCATCGAGTCAGTGATGCCGTCCAACTATCTCATCCTCTGTCACCCCCTTCTCCTGCCTTCAATCCTTCCCAGCATCAGGGTCTTTTCCAGTGAGTTAGTTCTTCACATCAGGTGGTCAAAGTATTGGAATTTCAGCTTTAGCATCAGTCCTTCCAATGAATATTCAGGACTGATTTTCTTTAGGATTGACTGGTTGGATCTCCTTACAGTCCAAGGGACTCTCGAGAGTCTTCTCCAACACCACAGTTCAAAAGCATCTCAGTTCTTCAGCGCTCAGCTTTCCTTATAGTCCATCTGTCACATCCATACATGACTACTAGAAAAACCATAGCTTTGACCAGATAGACCTTTGTCAGCAAAGTAACGTCTCTACTTTTTAATATGCTGTCTAGGTTGGTCATAACTTTCCTTCCAAGGAGCAAGCGTCTTTTAATTTCATGGCTGCAGTCACCATCTGCAGTTATCTTGGAGCACAAGAAAAGAAAGTCTATCAACTTTTTCCACTGTTTCCCCATCTATTTGCCATGAAATGATGGGACCGGATGCCATGATATTAGTTTTCTGAATGTTGAGTTTTAAACCAACTTTTTCACTCCTCTTTAATTTTCATCAAGAGGCTCTTTAGTTCTTCTTCACTTTCTGCATCTGCATATCTGAGGTTATTGATATTTCTCCTAGAAGTCTTGATTCCAGCTTGTGCGTCTTCCAGCCCAGCGTCTCTCATGATGGACTCTGCATATAAGTTAAATAGGCAGGGTGACAATATACAGCCTTGACGTACTCCTTTCCCGAGTTGGAACCAGTCTGTTGTTCCATGTCCAGTTCTAACGGTTGCTTCCTGACCTGCATACAGATTTCTCAAGAGGCAGGTCCAGTGGTCTGGTATTCCTATCTCTTTCAGAATTTTCCACAGCTTATTGTGATCCACACAGTCAAAGACTTTGGCATAGTCAATAAAGCATAAGTAGATATTTTTCCAGAACTCTTTTGCTTTTTTAGTGATCCAGCGGATGTTGGCAATTTGATCTCTGGTTTCTCTGCCTTTTCTAAATCCAGCTTGAACATCTGGAGGTTCACAGTTCACATATTGCTAAGCCTGGCTTCGAGAATTTTGATCATTACTTTACTAGCGTGTGAGATGAGTGCAGTTGTGTGGTAGTTTGAGCATTCTTTGGCATTGCCTTTCTTTGGGATTGGAATGAAAACTGACCTTTTCCAGTCCTGCGGCCACTGCTGAGTTTTCCCAATTTGCTGGCATATTGAGTGCAGCACTTTCACAGCATCATCTTTCAGGATTTGAAATAGCTCAATAGGAATTCCATCACCTCCACTAGCTTTGTTTGTAGTGATGCTTTCTAAGGCCCACTTGACTTCGCATTCCAGATGCCTGGCTCACACCATTGTGATTATCTGGGTCGTGAAGATCTCTTTTGTACAGTTCTTCTGTGCATTCATCATCTTATTTCCTGTTTATTCTTAGATCGTCACGGACTCTGCCTCTGTGGAGCGTTTGCTGGGGAAGACCGACGTCCAGCGGCCCCAGGTGGTAGAGTACTGTGTGGTGTGCGGCGACAAAGCCTCAGGTCAGCAGGCGGTGGGTGTGCTGGGTGCACCCAGGGACCGGCATCACAGACCAGATCCGGGCCGGGGAGGGTCAAATGTGACTGTACTTTTCTTTACTGGGATGATGATGGCCATAAGCAGATCAGGTTGTCATAGGAATCAAAAGGAAAAGTCAAGAAACTGTGTTGTGATTTGTAAATCATGGTTGACTGTTGATTATGTTTGTACTAGTAAGAAGGTAATCAAGACTTCCCTCATGGTCCAGTGACTAAAAACATGCTTCCACTGGGTTTGATCTCTGGTTAGAGAACTAAGATCCCACATACCTTATGGCCAAAAAAAGGCAATCAGTCGTGAGCGTAGTTAGCACTTGCCCAGCGCTTTGCTGTCTCACAGGCTGTCTGCTGCCTGACCCGCCCTGGTCCACACTGCAGCTTCGTCTCTCGCGCCCTCGCGATAACCCAGGGTGAAAAACAGGAGGGAACATGCCCTTACGGCTGGAGTCCCAGGTCAGGAAAGGCCTGGAGGCACATTCGTGACCTCGGTGGTTGAGCGTGTGCTGTCGGATAAAGAGAAGGCTGCCCCAGCTGGCAGCCCAGCCTGGGGAGCGTAACACACACAGCCCCTGTGTCTCTGGGGACGCACTCCTGGGCCTCCTTGCTCGGGAGGGGACGAGGGGACTTCAGAAGAGGCCTGGCCCCTGCGGGAGCTGTCAGGAGTAACAGTGCCGGGGACACTGCTTTCATAGCAGCTTTGGGTGCTTGGTGGTCCCGGTTTGAAAAAAAAAAAGGTGAGCCAAGCCCCTGAAGAGGAAGACAAGCCCTGGTCGGGAAGGAAGCTCCCGCGCTGCCCGCTCCTGCCACAGTGCTGTCCCTTCTCTGAGCCTCCCCTGCGCAGCCTTGGTCCTCGTTGCCCTTGTGTTCAGACCTCTGGGCACTGGATATGCTCTTTTCTAGTTGCTTCCTGACAGGCCTGTCTGACCCCTGTGTCTCTGAATCCCCATCTTCTTGCTCAACAAGGAGAGACACTGTAAAGATTTGAGCAAATGAATGAAGCTTGAACATACCAGAGGCCACAGAATCTGCTCAGCTTCCCCTTTCTGGGCTTAACGCTCATCACAAGCTTGCAGTGCCCTTTGTCTCCAGATATGAGAGGTCCCTCTATGGCCTCGAGAGCCCGAGGAAAGCCGCTGCAGGGAAGGAAAAGAGATGTGTGCAGAGTCCCGTCAGCACCAGTGTTCTTAGAGGCTCACAGTTGGGGCCCCCAGGTGCACAGCTGGAGAAGGGCCCGCGTGCCAGAGCCCAGGGCGGTGGGCTGTTCTGCAGCCGCTGTCCACAGTGGCCCCGTGAACTCTGACCCCGCAGTGTTAGTGGTGACTTGGGTTACAGGAGAGCATCTCGAGTCAGTCCCCGCTGGGATTTTGACGAAAGGTAAACGTACAGATGCGAATCTTTAGTGTGGGAGGGAGTCAGAGTTTAGAGGCCCCGGAGTGAACAAGCTTAGAATAGAGAGCTGTGCTCGGGACGTGCATCTCGAGGACAGGGAAGCACCGTGAGCCACAGGCATGGTGCCTTCTTAGGGCCTGGCCGCGCGGTCACAGCCGCGACGCTGCGTCCTCTGGTCACGCCCCCGCCCTCAGGTTCATCTGCAGCCAGGACAGGACTCACAGACGGAGCGAATGTGGGCCAAGGCCCCGGGGGCTGAGGAAGCACGGGCTGCTGTCAGCTCTGCGCGGCTCCCCGCAGCACAGGGGAGCTGAGGGGTCCTGGCCGGGCCGCCTGCCCAGCCTTCTCCACGGCCCCTGACGGGCACCAGGCTCAGGCACGCCATCTGCCAGCGCCACGCACCATGTCCGAGCTTGTGGCCTCCATCTTGGCCTCGCAGGCTCCTCTGAAGGTGGGAGGAGGATGTGTAGGCCCAGGGGCCCGTGGTGGCCCCGTGGCTGCCAGCATGGGAGCCCACACACCAGGCCCACGGACGTCCCTTCCTCTTTCAGGCCGCCACTATGGGGCTGTCAGCTGTGAAGGCTGCAAAGGTTTCTTCAAAAGGAGCGTGAGGAAAAACCTGACCTACAGCTGCCGGAGCAGCCAAGACTGCGTCATCAACAAGCACCACCGGAACCGCTGCCAGTTCTGCCGGCTGAAGAAGTGCTTGGAGATGGGCATGAAGATGGAGTGTGAGTAACAGGGCTCACACCCACAAGCGTTAACAAGAGGGGAGAATGTGAGGTTTCGCTGTGTGGCCTTAAAATACGCCAAGAAGACCGTGCCTGCTGGGGCTTCGCCCCCGTTCACCCTCTGGGTCAGCTCGGTGGTGCGGTGACGCTGCTGCTGGGCGGGGTCAGTTTCCACAGTGAAAACCTCGTCCCGACGTGCGGGAGCCAGCGTGCGTGTGTGGGGAGCAAACTCAAGCTTTGGGGTGAAGCCGAGAGAACACAGCCCCAGCCCTGCCCCAGGAGCTGGAGGGCCTGGGCACAGCACATGCCCTCTGAGCCTCCGGTCCCAGCCTGTGAAGTAGTGCCCTTGTCGTGCCACGTCTGGCTCCCCTTTTCTTTCCCCGTGAAGGTCTGTTCTCTTCCGTTGTTTCTGGCACGGGTGCGTGCACTTGTGCCAGACGCCGAAGGGAGGGGCTGCTGGCATGACCCCCACTGGCAGGTGGCAGAAGCTGTCGCGGCTGGAGCCGGGCGTTAGGGTGCATCCTCCGCCCCAGGGGGCTGGGCAGCTCTGTCGGGCCCACTTGAGGGGCTGTTTCTCCCCTGGGAGAGAGTCCTGTGAGCAGAGAGAGCCCCCAGTGGAAGCTGGGCCAGGTGTGTCTCCGTGGTGCTCATCACCCCCAGAGCAGCGGGCTCAGCGTGGGGGAGCCCACCTCCCCGCAGAGGGAGGGGCTTCTGTTGCTGCAGCTCTTTCTTCTCAACACGGGTGTTTCTGTTGTCACTTAAGCTGTGCAGAGTGAACGGAAACCCTTTGACGTGCAGCGGGAGAAACCAAGCAATTGTGCTGCGTCCACTGAGAAGATCTACATCCGGAAGGACCTGCGGAGTCCTCTGATCGCCACGCCGACATTCGTGGCTGAGAAGGACGGGGCGAGGTCAGTGCGTGTGAACAGCCTGCGGGGCCCTGGAGCTGACGTGGGAGGCTCAGGTGCTCCTCGTGGGGGGCTGACGGCCCCACCTGTGGGCCTCGGCCACCTTGTTGGAGCCGCTGCAGTCACACCCCTGGACAGGCCCGTGGAGGGTGGACTCAGGAGAGGGTCAGAGCTTCCTGTCTCAGGGGCTCGGATTACGTGCTGTAGTTCAGGCATCATTCACGCAGGAAAACGGTTGTTCCGTGAGTCAGGATTGGGGCTCTTGCAGTAGAGATAAAAGGCGTGAGACCCAGCTGTGGTCTGGACAGCACCACGGGTCAGTTTATACGTTGCTTTAGTGTGATCTCTCAAACCTAACTGTAAAGAAGCAGAGGGAAATGGGAAGCCCTGTTTTGTACTGTGGCACGCCCCCGAGCTGGGAATGCCCTGCTGGTGCTCCAAGAGCAGGTGGCATTGCTGGTAGGGCCGGGAGGCGTGTGTGCATCCTGTCTCTGGCAGGCCCGGCGCTGAGCGAGCGCGCGCGTCCTCCGGCCCGGCCCGCAGACGCGCAGGGTCGATGCAGCGTGAACTCTGCACTCAACGCTGGAAGCTACTCTGGGTTTCTTTATGTCTTAACTAGACAAACAGGTCTTCTTGATCCAGGGATGCTTGTGAACATCCAGCAGCCTTTGATCCGTGAAGACGGAACGGTTCTCCTGGCCACGGACTGCAAGGTGACGTCCCGCTCGCGCCCTTCCCCCTTCTGTCTCCACGTGGGCACCGCTCTCGGCCTTCGGGCTGTGGAGGGGGGTGCCCTCCTCAGCTCTGTGCCCTTGGTACAGCCGTGCTGTGGGCTGCTTACGGTTACAGCACATTGGGAGCTAGCGTTCGACTTGGCAGACGCTCTGGGGTCTCTTGTGAGGTCTCTCCCCCAGTAATGCACTTGGACAGACTGCCGGCCGGCTGGGGAAGTGCTGCCTCTCCTAAGACGGCCTTTGGCAGCAGCCCCCAGTTTCTCTGTGGTAGGTGCCCGCAGGAAGAAGTCCCGCCAGGGCTGACGGGGACAGAGCGAGGCAGCTCCAGGGAAACCGGTGTGTAGACAGAGACGCTGGCTGCCTCCTGGGGAGGAGCCTGAGCAGAGGGCTTTATCCCGGCAAGGGAGCCCACTGTGTCTCTGGCCTATGGTTCCCGACACACACAGCCCAAGTGACGGGGGCGGCAGCTGCCCTGAGCCCAAGGCCCCGCTCGGGAAGGAGCCCCTGGGGACAGTGTCACTGTCCCCCTCAGAGCTGCAGCTGGGCCCCGTCTGCTCGGGCACACGCGGTGCATCCCGGCGCGTCCTCTTGGGTTCAAGGGAGGGGGATGAGGGTTGAGGCCCACTGCCTGTGGGGCGGTCGGCCTCGTGGCTCGGGCACCGCTGACCCGTCTCCCCAGGCACGTGGCCTTCGCCCGGCAGACAGGCGGGGCATGACCTGCCGCCTGGGTAGAGGGGCGGGCACGCCAGGAGCAGGAAGTAGGGCCCGAGCGCCCTGAGCTCCCGATGGCCGAGGACCGCACCCCCATCCCGCGTGCCACCCGCACAGAGGGCAGCGCAGAGCGGGCGCCCGCCAGGCAGGGATAACGGGAACCTCGAGGAGTCAGTTCCGTGAAGCGTGCAGCGCCCACTCTGTAACTGCCAACAGCTCGGAGTTGGCTGGGCGGCAGGAGTGAAGCACAGTCAGGACAGGCGGCCTGCCGTGCCTGCTCCCCCGACCCAGGGGAGCACCACAGAGCCCCTGAGGGCAGCTGTTTGCAGGAGCTGACTTGGAAGCTCTCTCCTATGAAATAATTATACATTCAAAATCATTTAATCTGAATAAGTGATGGTATCTCGGATGCCACCAAGACCCGTGCTCCCTTCGCCCCCTCTCTCCACAGGCCCTGCAGAGCAGTAGCCCAGGACCGCAGGCAGCGCACGACATGCGTCCAGGCGTGGGGTCTCTTTTTCACTCTGCGGCTTTTTCCCCTGCAGCGTATCTGTCATACGCTGTGTTCATACGACAGAGATCAGCAGATCTATTCTGTTACACGGTGGTTCTGTGATTTATTAATCACTTCTCTGTTTATGATCTTTTCTACTGATTCTGGTCTTTCATGTTTATAATCAAGATACAGCAGACGTTTTTGTTTATGTACCTTGATTTGTTTATCCTTTATTTTCTGGCTTTCTTTTTTAAAAAATTGAGATATTAATTCCCACACCAGAAAAATTTACCCTTTGAGCATGTAATTCGTGGTTTTCAGTTTATTAACATAATTGTTACAACCATTCCTACTGATTCTAGAGCATTTCATCACCCCAGACAGAAAGCCTGAACCCACGAGGCAGTCACTGCCCCTTCTCCCACCCTCAGCCCTGCCAGCCGCTCGTGTACTCTCTCACTGTGGTTTTCTCGGTGCTGGACCTTTTGTCTAAAGGGAGCCGTGTGGCACGTGGCCGCTGGGCCTGGCTGCTTTCTCGTAACGTAATGTTCTCAAGGCCCAACCGTGTCGACGCCTCCTCAGTGCCAGTGATGTGCCGTTAAATGGCTGTGTCGTGGTTTGTCCATTTGGCAGCTGATGAACGTTGCGTTGTTTCTGCTTTTTGCCTCTTAAGAATAATGGTGCTGTGAACACTGTGTACAAGTGTTTTTGTGCAGATGTATCTTAACTTTTCTTACATACGTGCCTAGGAATGGCGTTGCTGTGGTCGTGTAACAACTGCACGTCTACCCTTTTGAAGAACTGCCAGGCTGTTCTCCAGCAGCTGCACCATCTTCTGTTCCCACTGTGCTCCCATTTTCTCCACGTCCTTGCCAGCACTCAATATTATATGTCTTTTGACTGTGACCATCCTAGTGGGTGTGATGTGACATCTCATTGTGGTTTTTATTTGCATTTTTAACTAGCTTATTTGTCTTTCTATTATTGAGCTGTAAGAGGTCTTTAGCTATTCTGGCTACTAAACCATTATCAGATGTATAATTTGCAAAAAGTTCCTCCCATTTTGTGGGCTGTCTTTTGTGTGTGGGAGGAGAGAAGTTGTCTCTTTACTTTATTTATAATCTTTTGAGGCACAAAGGTTTAAACTTTGGTGACATCCAGCTTATCTGGATGTCATTTTATCTGTCATTTTATCTTGTGTGTAGGTTTGTATAAGTACCATCACAATCAAGATACAGAACTGTTTGATCACCAAGAGTGCTTCCTCTCACTGCCCATTGTGGTCACACCTCTGTAGAAGCTGCTTTTAAAACAAAACTATGCCCTCACTTTCCTGAGAGGCATGTGTGTATGTCCATCTTTAATATCACTGTTTTCTGGTTAACAGGCTGAAACAAGCCAGGGAGCCCTGGGCACATTGGCAAATGTAGTCACTTCCCTCGCCAACCTCAGTGAGTCCCTCAACAATGGTGACACTTCAGAAATGCAGCCGGAGGACCAGTCTGCAAGTGAGATCACGCGGTACGAGCCCCTGAGAGTGGAGGCCCCTCCCGCACGCAGTCACTGCTCTGGCGGGGGGGGGGGGCAGCGTCTTGATGCCTGCCCTGTATTTAATGACGGACTGCAGAATTGTCACGGGGCCCCTGCATGTCTGTCTGCTTCGTTTTAACTACGGGGCTGTGGACCTGTTTAGGTTACGTGATACAAAATAGTCTGAAAACTTCATTCCAGATGATAAAGGGGACTGAGTAGTTCAGGGGAAGCTTACAGGTCAGGCATACTTGTCACTGTTTATTGGACCTCAACATCAGTAGTGCAGCCCCTTTCTTGCTTTTGTTTCAGCCTGTTTTCCTCAAGTAGTGAGTCCAGAGCTGAGATAGATCCCTCAGGGTGGACGGATACTGGTGGTGAGATGGCACCAGCTGGCTGGACGCCTGTGCCCTCGGCCAGGGTACACTCCCTGCAGCTGGCCTGTGCGTTTGCTCCTTTTCTGTTGGACCTGCCACTCCTGCCCCTCATGCCAGGCCAGGTGGGGGCCGCTCAGGGGCAGTGGTCCTCAGGTTCCCTTGTGGTCTGGTAGAAGATGCCAGTCTGGATCTGGCAGAAAGAGGGTGGAATGTGAGTTAGGCCAAATTCCATTCTACCACTTAACTCCTGGTGATCTTGGCAAAGTGAGCTTTCACATCTCTGAGATGGAGGGAATTCCACCTTGGAGAGTAGTTCTGAAAAACAGAAATTATGTGTGAGAACAAATAACATCTAGCTTAGTGTCTGAGACCCTGTGGAGACACACGTGGCTGCCGCTGCTCCTCCTCTCAGACAGAGTTAACTGTCTTTTCCTAAAGGATGTCTCAGCTAGAGTGCTCCTCCTAGAAGGGGACTCAGGGCACGTGCTTGCTCCCTTTCTGCCTGCAGGGCGTTCGATACCTTAGCGAAGGCACTTAACACCACAGACAGCACCTCGCCTCCAAGCCTGGCGGACGGGATCGATGGCAGCGGCGGCGGGGGCATCCACGTCATCAGCAGAGACCAGTCCACGCCCATCATCGAGGTCGAGGGCCCCCTCCTCTCAGACACTCACGTCACGTTTAAGGTGAGGGCTTCTGCCTGCCTGCCTTGGTTAAAAACCAGACCTGGAAGTGAGCCCGTCCAGGTGGTGGCAGCCTCCTGGCCCATCTTTGCTCGCCTGGCCGTCTGGCTCTGCCGCTGACCCTGAGGCTGGCGTGGCCTCCTCCACTCTCCCGGGACGGCCTGGCTCCAGCATCAGCTCAGGCAGGCCCTTGGCTCCCACAGGCGTTGTTCCCAGCCCTTGGGCCTGCCCTCCTGCCCACTGGGGACACCGAAAGTAGCTCTCAGATACGCTTGCAGGCTGGCCAGGTCCCCAGGGCCCCGCTGTGCACTCAACTCCCGAGCCTCACTGCTCTCTTGAGGACACTCCCAGGCTCCCTGAGCCCCCAGTCTCGAGGTCTGCAGAGTGAGTCTTCAGTTCCCCAGTATTCTCCGCTAGAATGAACTCGTGAGTCCTTGCCCACCGTTGCCCAGGGATCGAAGGGCAAGGGTCCCTAGGGGGACTCCAGCTCCAGAGGCATTCAAGCCCTTCTGGGACAGAGGGGCTCCTGGGGCCCAGCCCGGCCCCCTGGGTTCTGCTCTACTCTCCCTCGCTGTTCCCTGACACCACCTGCCGGTCCCTGCCCGCCCGTTCCCACTGGACTTAGACTTGAATCTGCGGATCAGAGTGGAGCTGCTGAGAACCGGTGCCGGGAGGCAGCGTCGGTGCCTCATCCTCGTGGATGAGCTGGGCCCCGTCCCCGCCTCTCCAGGCCTGTCAGACTCCAGCTCACTGGGCTCGCCTGCCTCCCGAGGGTCTGCGCGGGGCTGGGTGCTGACAGGCCCCGGGCCGTGTGCCCTCTGCTGCAGCTCACGATGCCCAGCCCGATGCCCGAGTACCTCAACGTGCACTACATCTGCGAGTCGGCCTCCCGCCTGCTCTTCCTCTCCATGCACTGGGCCCGGTCCATCCCCGCCTTCCAGGCCCTGGGGTGAGTGGCTCTTCCTCGGTGTCCCTGGCAGGACCTCCCCGGCGCCAGGAACGGCCTGGAGGGGGTCTGAGGGCCCTTCCAGTGTGTTCCTCTATGAAGAAATACAGTCAGCAGACTGGTGGCGAGAGACCACCTTGGCTGCCAGGGCTGTGACGTCCCCTGACCTTTACTGTGCCTCCTCCGTGCGTCTCGGGCATGCTGCCAGAGCAGGGACGGAGTGGACGGAAGGCAGTTGTCCCTGGGTCTTGAGGCAGGGTGGGGGTCCCCGTATGGGGGCCCCGGAGATGAGAGACGGTCTCAGGGGGCCTCACCCGCGCTGTCCTGAGTGGAGACCCACCCCTCCCTGGGCAGCAACACGTCTCTAGCCTTGGGAGGTCCCCTTGGTCGCTGAGGCCTCTGGGGCCAGCCCCACCCAGGGCTGCTGAGAGAGTGGTCTGTCCTCAGAGGGCTTTCAGGCGAGGCAATTGTGTGGAGAGCAGGCCTGAGGCCTCCAGAGGCCTCTGGCACACGCACGCCAACGGGACTTGGGTGGGGTGTGCGGGGCTTGGGGCAGGGGCAGCAGCCCCACACCCAGCCCGCCTCCGTGTCCCCAGGCAGGACTGCAACACCAGCCTGGTGCGGGCCTGCTGGAATGAGCTCTTCACCCTCGGCCTGGCCCAGTGCGCCCAGGTCATGAGCCTCTCCACCATCCTGGCCGCCATCGTCAACCACCTGCAGAACAGCATCCAGGAAGGTAGGGCCAGCCTATCCCAGCGCCGCCCCGGGCTGAGTGGAGTTCATGCCGCCACCGGCTTTAGTGTCTAAATTCCTATCCGGCTGCTGCTTTTCCTGTAATGAAGATGAAAGGGGAAAGGTGCTGAGTTCTGATGCAGACATTCTGTACTGTTTTCAGAGTAGTCACCATCTCTGTCTTCATCCTCAGGGACAGGTTACCCTTTCATGCAGCTCACAAACCCTCAGGACCCTGTGGATTAGACACTGTTCCTCAGGGCTGCATGTAGGAGGCCAGGTCCCAGGGAGGGCTGGGCCCGGGTCCGGGTCCGCGGCCCCCCGTGCAGGGCATGGGTGGACGCGTGGCGCCCTGCGAGATCAGGGCCGTGTCAGGACGGGAAGCAGCCTGTGTGGTCCCTGTGTGCTGTGTGCCCACGGCAGCCTGAAGACCGTCGGGTGCCCACACTGCCCAGGGTCTAGGCTGACCCTGTGCACCACACCTGCCTCCGAGCTGGAGCCGGCCACCCCTCTCAGTGGGTGTCCCGGTGTTGGAGGCACCTAGTCACACCGTTGTGTTTCTAGTTACTTCCTTCAGAAGTTACATAAAGGTAACTTTTATAATCTGTAACATTTTATTGAGTTTTAGATTTGTTCACAAATGAGCTTTAGTTTTATTTCTAACTGAACATCACACTATCTTCAGCAAGATACTGTCAAGAAGACAAAATCAAACAGTAAATAAAACTGTTGTAGCAACTAGAAAAGGCCAGGGTGTTCAGGTGGCAAATGTTTATCAATGCCTGCGGAGACTTAGAAAGAACTGATCTTGATGGATCTGGCGTGTGGGCCTCAGCAGGTGCGGGCCACAGGGCCGCCCAGAGAGTCGCCGTCCGGGGCCAGGGGTCACACAGCAGAGCGGGTGTGGGTGCCTAGAGCCACTTCACCTGCAGTGGGAAAATGGGGCTCTTGAGATAACCGGGTTTTCATTTAAAAGTGAAATTCTCTCCTTTTTTTCCAATCTGTGTCCCTCCAAGAAGCAAGCCCATTTACTGTTCTCACCAGCCTTTCTCAGAGGATGTCTGTGTTGATTTCTAGATAAACTTTCTGGAGACCGGATAAAGCAAGTCATGGAGCACATCTGGAAGCTCCAGGAGTTCTGTAACAGTATGGCGAGACTGGATATAGACGGCTATGAGTATGCATACCTTAAAGCTATAGTTCTCTTTAGCCCCGGTAAGATATGCGGTGGTCACTCGCGGCGGGTCCCCACCTGTGCTACTGATAGTTCTGCACACGCGCATGTTGCCAAGCTGTCAGCAGTGTAGAGCCCCACACTGCGTGCCTGACTGTTCCCACAGCACGTGTGCTTTGCCAACTGCTAACATGAACAGAACGCTTGTTACAGTTGTTTTTATAGTCCCAATGTTGTAGTAACTTCATATGTTCAATAGATGTCATTTGAATCCTAACAAATAGGATCTTTTGTATCCACGGGTTCTACATTGGTGGATTCAGCCAGCCATGAATCAGAAATACTCGAGGGCCACCCCTGGCCGTCCAGTGGTTGAGACTCCGAGCTTCCAGCGCAGGGTGGCCAGTTTCAGTCCCTGGTTGGGGAATTAAGTTCCTACATTCTGTGTGGCAAAAGAAAAAAAAAATGCAAGGAAAAAAATGTTCCAGGAGTTCAAAAGTAATATAGAGGGGATTTAAAAGTGTACGGACAGACGTGTAGGTTACACGCATGTTCAACGTAAAGGACATCAGGTGATCTGTGTGGGGGTCCCAGAGCCAATCCCCTGTAGCTACCAAGGGACAGCTAGACCCTGCCCACTGCCCTCTGCTCGGTCTTGCTCTCCGCCAAGGTTTAGGGACGTTAGCACATACTCCAGCAGACTGACCCTGCCCAGCAGCTGCAGGGCACGCCGAAAGGCCTGGTCACAGCAGGCAAAGAGGCAGCGGGGCTGCGGGCGAGAGGAAGAGTGGCCGCGGGCAGTCTCACTCACTGCCCCGCGGCTGTTCGAGCCTCCTGAGAGCCCACTGGGTTAAGCTGGACCCGGCATAACCTCTCCACCCCACACCTCCCAGCCTCCTACTTAGGAAGGAGAAAATAGCTGACAGGACGGGAGACACTACATGATGACATGTCTAGAAAGCAGATGGTGACTCCTGATTCTGCATGTATGTGTTTCCTAAAGTAGGAAGCCACAGGGCTAGAGCCAACCCCAGTGGGACCGTGGAGGCTGGTGTGACCACCCTGGGCCAGGCCCCGCTGGGAACCTGCAGGTCTCGGCAGAGCAGAGGAGGGACCAGTGTTCTAGCAGCAGTCTCTGACCTAGACCAGCCCCCAGAGCTCAGTCTGTTGCACTTGAGAAGTTTGTCAGAAGTATGATTAAAAATAAGTACTGAGAAGTCTACACATGAGGCTTTCCAAATACAGAGGGGCAATTTGCGGTACTTTTCTTCTTCAGATCATCCAGGTTTGACCAGCACAAGCCAGATTGAAAAGTTCCAAGAAAAGGCGCAGATGGAGTTGCAGGACTACGTTCAGAAAACCTACTCGGAAGACACCTACCGGTGAGGCACACGGGCAAGACGGGGGTGAGGCTGGAGCTAGCTGCAGATAGCAGTTACGCCGGCCTTCCACTTCTGGCAGCCCGGTAGAGCCTCCATGTGACCGCACTTTAATCCTTGCGTTTTCTCGGTGATGGGGGAGTGCGGAGGATCAGGAAGCCCAGGCCATCCCAGTGTTGTGGGTGACTGTGGGCAAGACGTGGGGTTGCTCCTCTAGTTCGAGGGGTTGGGAGTCGTCCTCTTGTTTGGGGCTAACGGTGTGTGTGAGACATGAGTTCTCACAGAGACCGCCCCCAAGTCCAGAAGAGTCAGCGGCTCTGCCCCTGGCTCCCCACCTACTGAGGAGACAGTGCTAGTAGCTAGAGCGCTTGACAGACGAGCCCACTGACAGAAACCAAATCTGACGCCTACAAATCGCGA
Source organism: Oryx dammah (assembly GCF_014754425.2). NCBI lineage: Eukaryota > Metazoa > Chordata > Mammalia > Artiodactyla > Bovidae > Oryx > Oryx dammah. The sequence continues at coordinate 3,354,366 of NW_024070193.1, forward strand.
CCGGGCTGTACAACAATGACCCACTCCCCGCGTAAACTGGTCTTTAAAAATTCGTTTATTCAAGTGCAAGGTTATCACATTTGGGCCAGAGAGACCTGTGCCCAGCCCGGCTGGCAGAGAGCCTGCTCCTGCTTGAGGCACGCTGCCATGGCCAGACACAGCTTTTGCCAAAGCAAGATCCATTTTCTACTAGCATCTTTTTCACTTAATATTCAGCAAGCATGTATATATTCTTTAAGTCGTTTTCCGTGGCTCAGGAGATGCCGCAGGTTCGCCACAATTTCCCTCCTGATGAAAGGGCCCTGCGGTACAGGGTCCAGTTCATAGGGTCCCAGCGCCACCCCTCCAGGCGCTGCCGGTGGACTGGCCCATCCAGGGGAGGCTTCAGATAACGCCCAGGGAGCTGCAGGACAGGGCCGTGGTGTACCTTCCTAGGGTTCCTTCAGAATGAACATCTTATTGCTTTCCTTTTAATTACAATGCTGAATGAACACTGGAAATTAGAGCAACATAGAAAAAGTTTTAATTTTTTTTTTTTTTTTTAGAAAAAGTTTTAATTGATAAAATCACTTAAAATCCCAATACCCAGAGGTCAACAATTACATTTTGGTGACTGTCTTTCTGAGTACTTTATTCACACACACATCCAAATGTTACTCCTGCTGGTGCATATCCTGCTGTTAAGTTTTTATTCAGCTGTGTGTCATGGAATTCTTATCGGCGAATATAGACTTTGATTCTCCTCCTCAATGTGTGTAGTGATTCGACAGGTTAGTTTAACCTACCTTCCGTTAACAGGTTGCCAGGTTTTTCTTTTTGGTGGGGTTGGGGAGAGTTGTTATAAACAACGAAGGGAACACATGTGTACATCAGCATTGCACTCATGATAAATTCCTACAAGAGCAACTATTGAAATCAGGAAAGCACGAGCGGACACTGGTGGTCTGGTTCGGTCCCGAGGGCTGCAGATGGGCCCTGTCCGCATGAAGCCTGGAGTGCCACGACCCCGCCCCTCTAACAACCCCCCTCTTACAGGTTGGCCCGCATTCTTGTCCGCCTGCCGGCACTCAGGCTGATGAGTTCCAGCATAACGGAAGAGCTGTTTTTTACTGGCCTCATTGGCAATGTCTCAATAGACAGCATCATCCCGTACATCCTCAAGATGGAGACAGCGGAGTATAACGGCCAGATCACCGGAGCCAGCCTATAGCGCACAGCCCGCCCTGCCGGGGCCGCCGGGGCCGCCCAGACACAGACAGTAGAGTAGTGGTGTTTTGGTATGTGCAAATACTCCAGTATGTTAGCTGTTTCCCACCTGGCTTCTCCTTATCTGTTAGTCCCAGACAGTAGCCACTAAAAGACTCATAGGACTCTCTCCTGCCGTAAGAAATGTTTTAATGCCTTTTGATGAAGCAACAGATTTTTAAACAATCTTTTAACTCAGTTTGTATCCAGAAATTCTCAAAGGGCAAAAAACAAAAGCAAAGTTTTATAATGTCAGAGACTAGTATTAAAACTAAACCTAAGAGAACGGTATGTGTGTATATATTAAAATGTCCTTGGAATAGCTACTAATGACCAGGGTAATAATACTAGCACTTTCTAAGCACTTCCTATCAATGTATAATGTTAGCAACTCCTTGCCAATGTGCAGGGCAGATGGAAAACTGTGTCTGTCTTTTGCCGAAATGCTAATGGTTTCTGTGAAAATGCAGTGGGTACGGGAGACAATCACTTGTTCAGGGAGCGAGGCGTCCTTCCTGACCGCGCGCACGCGCTGCTGCTGTCGGCTGAGCCCCAGGCGTGAAGGAGGTGGCGGTGCGGGGGCCCACGCGTGCTGGTCTGAACACGAAGCTTCCTCGGCCCGAGCGGATGCTGACTGGCTTCCCCGGTCTGTGATGGGCCTCCGCAGGCTCCCCTGTGACTGGTTCTCAGAACTGGATTCAGCCAATTCCCACGGCAACCAAAAAACATCACTGCATCACCTCCGCCCCTCACGGCAGATGGAGTGGTCTGCCCAGCAAGTGCAAGGTGGGCCTTCTGAACCCATGTCGGGACCTCCCGCCGCCCGTCTTCAGGGGAGGGCCGGGAGGGCTCTTGTCTCCGCGGTGCACACCCCACGCCTGGCCAGGCAGCAGCCACGGTGGAGCCACGCGGCACAGCTCTCAGCGTCTCCAGGCCCAGCACCACCTCAGGCGGCGGGCTTCTCGATGCTCCTGGTGCGGCACACTGGGGTCCCCCGGGGCTGCGTCCACAGATCACCCCTGGAGTGTGTTAGGCGATGGGTGAAAAGGCAGGCTGCCTGCTCCTTAAAAACAACCTTTAACCCCAAAGCCATCTTAGTGACCGTCGTCGTATTAAAACAGAATGCAGTTGTTGGGAAGTTAACTGGAGAAAGGTGCTCACAGATGGCCCTGGTTGCCAGCAAGCAGCAGGTTTCTACTGGGAAGCACAGCAAGGCTGCATCAGGGGTCCGCACTGTGTGTGGCCCAGGTTAAGTACAGCGTGGCCAGGTTTGCAGCTCTGAAACCTTCGGATCAGATGGTCCCTCCTAGGCCCAAGGCAGACGAGCAGCAGTGGGGCAAGACGCCGGGGAGGGAAGGAGGGTGCCGGGCCACTGCATGGGCTCAAGGCAGAACCAGAAGGCGCCCCATCACTGTCAGGAGCACTTAAGAGTCATTAGTGGGAATTAAGGGAACAGATATTCCTGTTTGTATCTCATTATAGTTTACTGTTCACGCTTTGAAGCAAGTCTTAGAGAAAGTGTAGTACCCATTGTAAAATGATGGAAAGGATTTAATATTGCCAGCTTACGATTTTGGTTTTCTAACTTCAGAGTGACTTAAGTTTCAGAATTAAGCTAGGACACTGGCCAAGAGGGTGAGCAGGGTGGGTCTGTCATTTCTGCTTGGGAGGGGTTTTTGCAGAGGCACCTGAAGCGTTTGTGCACATCTGTCCTGATTTTTGGTGTGAGTGTGTCCGAGGGTCCTGTAGCAGCTCCCTGGGACACACGTGTCATCTTGTGTTACCTCTTCTAGGTCTGAGCTCTCAGTGATGGTGAGAAGGTCAACACTGGCCTGCTCTCTGGGGCATCATCCTGTCTCTGTGAGGCCTTTACACTCAAGTGGCCTTAGGTATCAGGGCAGCCTAGCCAAGACCTGGGCCAATGTGCTGTTGAGACAGGCTGGGAGTAGAAGGTGCGAGCGGCGGACAGTGAACGCTGGGATAGGCACGTGCCCCGCGCCCCCAGGACGCCCTGGGAGAATCACTGATTCTAACCGGGTCCTGCGCCCGAGTCCCCATGCTGCTGATGGCTGACTCCAGTAGACCATTCTGGGCTCTGAACACTCCTCTTCAGTGTCCCAGATCGCCTTGGCCTTACTTTGAAGTGGTCTTTTCCTTAAAACTCGGCTCCACGCTACCTGAATTCTCACCGCTCCTAAATCATTTCAAACCTTTTGACAGCAGGCCCATCCCTCTCCTGTCAAATTGGTTAAGAGGAGCCCAAAGTCAAAAATTATTTAGAGAGACTGGAAGCAAATACTTAGCCTCAACTTTCATAGGGTTCTTCACCCATTAGTACTTTGTGAGACTCTGATTCAGGGAAGAGAGCGTGCCCTCTGCATCTGAGTGAAACAAGCCAGGGTCGGGGTTCTTGGCGGCCTATTCACACCTGCCTTCTGGTGGCCCCGCCGCAGAGCAGAGGGGACGAGGGCACCTGAGGGAGGGCGAGGATGGACGTATGGTGCTGCTTCCTGAGGACGCGGGCTCTGCTCCAGGGGCATCTCAGATAGCGGGGACAGTTACATGTTGAAATGTGTGGAGTTCATTACATGTAACATAACAAGATGACATAGAGAAAGACCAAATTACTCAAGCAGGTATTTTCCAAGGTATTCCTGAGAAGTATTTTTAAGGAAGGGTGTGGTTTTGGGGGGAGGGGGGTCTACATTATTTATTTCCCACCCTCTGCCAGGAGGCTGTGGTCAGGGCCCTTCTGTTGTCCAGGTTTTTGGATCTGGTCTCTGTGCAGTCACTCTTGGGTGTTGTGTGATCACCCGTGAGAGGCACTGGTCTCTAGCCCGTCAGTATTAAACGTGGACTCTGGCGAGGGTCGTGCTGGCAGAGCCAGATACCCGCTGGGCTCTTGCAGTATCTAGGGCTTTATCCTAGCCCGTCGGGGGAACGCCTAGCAGAGCACTCTGGCTTCCACCCAGCCCTCGGCCTGATAGGCAGCCCTTGGCTGGGGACCCAAATTCCAGGGCCTGAGGATAGATAAGAGCCTAAGAGCATCCTGCCCGTTTTCCAGGGGAAGTGGCCTTACGTGCGGTAGGGCTACAGGTGACATTTCAGCTCCCCTGAGTCCAGGCCAGGGAAGGTGGCATCTTCTGATGTGCACATCTTTACCCTGGAGGCTGCTGCCCTCCAAATCTGGGAAGGCCCAACAAGGCAGGACAGCCACCCACATCCTCCGGGGCCCCACTTCCCTTCTCCACTGATTGTGTGACTCTGAAAATGTCTTAACTTTGATGTCAATTTGCAGAGTCAGCCTCTCCTCACGAGAGGGTGGTCTGAGTCTTTTGTACACAGGGTCCTGGGCTTCCTCACCCATGCCTCCTACTAGCCGGCACTCCTATGTGTCCAGCCCTGGGGTCCCTTCGCTGGCGTTATGCGTGTACAGATTTATAGGCTTGTATGACTGACTGAATGTACATGTGTTTATACCTTCTCTATATGTACAGTGTATATAGCATATGTGTACATAGGTGTATATTATGTATACAGACACACAGCCACATAGCCAGACTTCCCTTACGTCTTAGAGAATCTATGAGAGAGTGGCTGCAGTCATTGACGTGGGTGCTCCCCGGTCCGTCAGCAGGATGGATTTGCTGACATTTTCCTTGGGGTGAGCCTGGCTGGGAACGGCTCTGCCCTCTACCAGGGCCAGGAAGCTGGAAGACATTAGTTTATCCCAATGTCCAAAATGAAGTGGGGATCTTTTACCTAGTTGCTAGACATCTATTTATGGCCTAACTGGGAGGACCTTGGCAGGTAGTGGTGTCAGCCTCCCACGTACTCCGAGTCCAAGACCGAGAACAGACTGCGTGGTGGCCCGTGACTCCCAGTGTGGTGGAAACAGCCCACACGTGCTCCGGGACTCAGCCTATGACCCTCTCTCTAGCACAGCTGCAAGACAAGTATTCTTTAGAAGCAAGCATGACTGCTGAGCTAACTCCTGTGGCATATAAATGACAGATCTTTTATTTCTCTACCTGTAGCATGTGAATAAAATTCACTGCCCTGATTCCTTTCTATAAATTATGATTCTAAAATTTTAAAATTTCAGATAAAACTTGCATTCTGGTACAGATACATACCTTAACACTACAGATGCGAAATTGTCCTTGTGCAGGTCTGTTCCGATGAACTCTCCCCGTTAATCGAGCTTTAAGCTGAGACACCGCACTCGGGAGCCAGGGCCCAGCAATAGTTGCTCACGCAGCTTTAGCAGGAGACGTGAATGGTGGGAAGGTTGAAAGCTGGCCTGCTGAAAGAAATCACTGGATAAGTACGAAAACTCAAGAGACACCACAGGTTACAAAATGAAGCTTATTGAAACGTTTGAAAATAGCTCGTTGAGACCACAGTCCTCGGTGCCTTTGTGAGACGGTGGGTGTGCAGCCTTCGGCTTCCTGCGGCTTTGATGCGACAAAGCTCCACTTCAGTGGCCTCATCCCCTTCCCACGTCCTTACCTGTCGTGACAATCACACTATAGAAGGGGGCTCTCCAGGCAAAATGCAAGTGGAAGCTTAGCAGTCTCTAAAATGAATCTTCAGAAGTTCTCCTCGGGGCTATTTACCTTAACTAGTCTAGGAATAAACTCTCAGTTTTAAGAGTATTCTAGGGGTAAGGAATGTCTGAGATATGCTAGGAAAAAAGGCTCAGCAATATTTATCAATTGACAGACTGTGGTAAAGCTTAACACTTGGATAACATTTGGAAATATATAAAACATGGCTTTTCTTTAGAAAAGTATGTCATCAATTATTTTAACCACCAGAGCACTCACGGACTCCAATGCTGCTGCCACACACAACTCAAGAACTCGAGTATTTTTCTACAGTCTCTCTGTTCTCCCAGTTATCTTGTGAACCAGTGTTCAACTAGTTTTATATCTGAAAGCTGCACATTTTTCATAGTACAAACCATAGTTTTTACCTGTAGTTCAGAGCTCTCTGTTAAAATGTACCTGCATTACCAACCCTTTTAAAAGAAGTGTGTTAAAGGAAAATTTGCGTGTTACTTTCTTGGGACCGTTTCTGTAGCCTCTGCCCTTCACAATATATAGAATATATTGTTTATGCCATCACATTTTAATTCCAGGTTTAAAATCTGTTGAAAGCTGTAGCTTGAAATCAGCTTTGTTTACGTGATGGCATTTAAAAAACAGCATGTTCTTTTTAAACTGAATTTTATATCTAATCAATGTCTTCAGTCTTGAAGAATTTGCATTGTTGTGTTTGTATATAGAGTATTGCAGTGCATGAATTAGCTTTATGCATTTTATTAAATGCTGTTTCAATGTGGCATTATTGTTGTGGCTTAATACTACTACCTAAATGAGGTTTATACTATTAAAAGTGAATTAAAACTAGTAACGTACATCCTGCCCTTCATTTCTCCTCATAACGGTAATAACATCAGTAACCCTGAAGCCCAGCAGGTGGCAGGGAGGCACCTGGTTGCCGGAGCCATACGGCTCTCACCTCTCCGTGCTCAAGGGTCTGCTGGGCTGTAAGTACCTTCAAGGGAAGCACTGGCGAGACCGTCTCCTCTGCATCTTCCAGAAGCCACGCAGACCTTTCTGGAGAACACAGCCTGTGCCACCGGATGCACAGACACACAGAGCCAGGCTTCCTGGAAGGGTCTCTGCCATCCAGGGGGTAAAAAACAACCCCTTGTTGCGTCATCTGATGCTTCGTTTTACAGGTGAGGATGCTGAGGTCCAGTCTGACTCGTGGCAGAAACCACTGGCAGCTTTAAATGGCTTTGCCAAGTAGAAGTCAAAATGAAACTCAAATGGGTTACTTCAGTAGAACAAGGCCAAAAACCGTCCAGTGAACAGTGCTTATGCAAATTAAAGTATATCCATTATAAGATCCTCATAGCAATCTTCTCTATCATCGCTTCCGATTTCTGCAAATTTTAAACCCATCTTTCTGTCCCTATTTAAAGTAGGAAAGGAGGAGAGAGCAGCGCCCCGGCAGGGCAGTGCGGATGCAGCCTGCTGCCGACGACACAGTCCAGGACAGCAGCGCGCGGCTGGACATCCTTCTCTAGAGAGGGGCCCGCACCTACCTTGGTTCGGGGTGATCCTCCTACTTAGCCGAATAGGGCGCCCGCGTGGCCATGGCGGGAAAGGCTGTTTCCGTGAGGCTGTCTCACTGCGTTCTGGAGACGGTCTGGAAGGGCACCCACTCTGACAAGCCCAGCCGGCCAGAGCGAAGGCCCTCAGCGGGTGTGGCGCCAGAAGCAGGGCGGGGCCGAGACCCCACCCGGGGAGGCGGCAGGACGCGGGACAGGCGCTTCCCTCCAGTATTTCAGGAACGCCACCCCAGTCATCAGCCTGCGGCCGTTCAGGAGCCTGCGCATTGCTCCTCAGACCCGCACGCCCACCTCCCTCCCAACCCGCATATTCAGACCATCACCCTGAATGCGGAACTGGTACAAAATCACAGTGAACCATCACCCGAGCATCAGGTGGGAAGAGCGCCAAGCTTGTATTACAGTGAGATCAATCTGCAGCGTTTATACACAACAGCTCTCGGGGCGCGCTTGGGGTCAGCCCAGGTCCCCTCTCCTGAGGCCTGAAACCAACACGACGGCGGCCGGCGAGGAAGGAAGTCCCAGCCAGAGCCCGCGCAGGAGGCGCTGCTCCGCGGGGGCCCGGCGGGCAGGGAGCGTCAGTGCACAGGCTCCCACCGCGGCAGCCGCGGGACCCAGACGCGTGTCTCCAGGCGCCCCTTCCCGGCCCCGAAGCCCCGTCCCCGCCGAAGGCCCAGCGGACGGGCTCACACGGCGCTGCTCAGTGGCGCGCCCTCCACGGCCGTGATGGCGCAAGGTGTTCACTGAGCAGCTTGGCTGCACCCCGCCTCATCCCCCCCGCAATGTGCTTCCACACACGAGCATAAAGGGGACCCTTTTATTGCAAAGCGGTCGTCAGTCTCTCGGGGCACAGAAGCGGGGCTCTCGGGGCCTCAGTCCTGGGCGCCGGCTCTCAGGGCGGCCTGGAACTTGCCGGTCATCTCCCTGGGCAGCGGCGCCACGGCTGGGCAGGGCACCTGGCCCTCCACCTCGCAGATGCACTCCCGCGGGCAGTACTTCCGGGGCCCGAAGTGCGCTGGGTGGGAGAGCTGCTCGCGCTCCTGCCGCTCCCTCCGGAGGGTCTCCCTGCGGAGAGCAGAGCGCAGGAGGGGTGGGCGCCGCGGGGCGGGGAGCCCTGCCCTGCGCCCCAGTCCCGGGCCGCGGAGGAGGGCGCGCAGGAAGGCTGCAGCCGGGACAAAGGGGGCTCAGGGCCCCGTGCGCCGCCTCAGGACAGCTCTTCCCCCGTCCCTCACTCCACTCTTGAAACAAAAGGGACGCGGCACAGCAGGCCTGGGGCTGCTCCCCACTAGGGCCCACCTGAGGCCCCAGGAGGGACATGGTCGCAGCCACCAGGGCAGGGGTCCCAGGAGCTTAGCCCCCTGTGCACCCAGGAAGAAGGGCCTCGGGCCGCCCCCTCAACACCCCTCCGTCCACCCGACCTCCGGGCTAGGGACGCCTGCGCCCCTCCAAGTCCAGCCCAGCGACTCACTCGTTCTTCCCCAGGATCTTCTTGACGTGCTCCATGATCTCCTTGTTGCTCTTGGTCTCCACGTCCACGAGCACTTGCTCCCCCGAATCTGGAGCAGGAAGGGAAGGAAAGCGGGGAGAGGGCTGAGAGGGCGGCAGGACCCCGCTCAGTCTCCACCGGTGCTGGACGGGGGTGTGCGTTCAGTGGAGAATTCTAGCAGTACAGCAGGCGTTTACGTAACCCACAATGCGGCCTTTTGCATTTCTGTAGTTGTGAACACAGATAAACCAGGTATACACAAAAGCATACATTCTGTCTTAAAGGAAACAACCTCTACGTTCATGGATAGAAAGATTTAATATTGTTAAGATGGCAGTCCTAGCCAAATCGGTCTATGGATTCACTCTCCAAATCCTAGCAGATGTTTTTGTAGAAACTGAAAACCATAGCTTTAAATTCACGCAAAGGACCCAAAATAGCCAAAACAACTTTGACCAACCCCCAAATAGGAAAACATTTCACTTTCCAGTTTCCGTTTTACTGCAGGCTACAGTAATTGCCAGGTGGTGCAGTGCTAAAGACTTCTCCTGCCCAACGCAGGAGATGAGGGTTCAATTCCTAGGTCAGGAAGATCCCCTTGAATAGGAAATGGCAACCTGCTCCAAGATTCTTGCCTGGGAAGTTCCATGGGCAGAGGAACTCGGCGGGCTACACAGTCCCTAGGGTCCCAAAGAGTCAGACATGACTGAGCGTGTACACACACCCACCCACCCCCAAAGGCTCTACAATCAGGTCAGTGTGGTATGAGCACAAGAACAGACTACAGAAATGGAACCCAACTGAGTCCAGAAATAAACAGAACATTTATGCTCAACTTCTCAGCAAAGAGGGCAAAACAACTCCATGAGAAAGAAGAACGTCTGATACAAGACCCGGTTTCTGCCTGAAGGACTCTTACAAACGACCCAAAGGAAAAATGGGCTAAATACCTGAATAACCATTTAACAACGAAAACGGATGCTAAGCACATGAAAAGATACCCAGTATCATCAGTCACTAGAAAAATACAAAATAAAATCAGTGAGATATTAAGGGGCTAATTTTTTAAAAAAAAAACCACAATACCAAGTGTTAGGATGCAGAAGAACACTCAAAACTTTCGTGAATTACTGGTAAAAATGCAAAAAAATATTATAGCCATGTCAGACAGGAATGAGGACACAAAAAAGATTGGAAAGAAGTAAAACTCACTATGTAGAAGGGATGACTGTGTACGTAGAAAATCTTAAGGAATTTAGCAAATAAAAACTACTAGAAATGTGAATTATCAGGGTTACAAGACACTAGACCCACGTATCAAATCAGCAGTACTTCTATAAGGCTGTTTGATGCTTAACCAAAGAACAGGAAAATGAAACTGAAAACTAATGTAAATTGACAGAAAACATACTCAAAACTATTAAATTACTATTTAAGTAATTTAAATTAGTATTAATTCTGATCAAAATAAAATCCCAGCAAGCTTTTCTTCCCCTAGAAACTGGTAAGCAAATTTTACAGTTAATACAGAAATGCAAAGAACCTACTGTTTTGCCCAGAGTCCAAGTACCCAAAACTGAGAGAACAAGACATCCACAGCAATGCAAAAGCATAAAGGGGTTTATTGCTAGCTCGAGCCAGGGCTCCTGTCACATCCAACAGAGTGGAGTAGAACAACAGCCCCGAGCCCAGATTTTCAGCAGTATTTGTAAGTTTAGAACAAAGACTGGGAGTTGGCAAGGGTTGATTGGCTGCAGGGGTTTCCTGGTATTTACTGATTGGCCACTTATCATCCCTCTGACTGGCCAGAGTTACCATCTCTCTGAAGCCCCAGAAGCATGACTCAGGGATTATTTTTGGCCTAGTGCACCTCTCTGAGCCTGTCATGGCTCTGGCGAGGCTGTAACACCGACAAGGGCCAACTTTAATCTTGGGGGGAAAGAAAGGGTGGAAGGACAAAGTTGGATGCACACTACCTGATCTTGACACGTTTTTTCAATTGACAAAAACCAACACAGTGTGCGTAGCATGAGGACACACACAGAGCAGTGAGAGAGGATGGCGAGTTCAGAAACTCCAGCAGCCAAAGCAGTCTTAAAGAAAACCAGCTCAAGGAATCACGCTCTCTGACATGAGATCACATCAGAAAGCTGCAGCGCTCCACACTGCAAGGTGTTGGCACAAACACAGACACAAATCAATGGCCCACAAAAGCGACACCAGAAACACACCTGCACAAATCCACCACAAAGGAGGCAAAATATACAATGGAGAAAAGACACTCCCTTCCGTAAGCGGTGCAAAGAAAACTGGAGAGCAACAGGTAAAAAAATTAGAACGTCTTCTAACACTATCACATAGATAATAAACTCAATATGCATCAAAGACCAGCTACCACAAAATTCCTCAGTTCAGTTCAGTTCGGTCGCTCGGTGGTGTCCTACTCTCTGCGACCCCACGATTTGCAGCACGCCAGGCCTCCCTGTCCATCACCATCTCCCGGAGTTCACTCAGACTCAGGTCCATCGAGTCCGTGATGCCATCCAGCCATCTCATCCTGGGTCGTCCCCTTCTCCTCCTGCCCCCAAGCCCTCCCAGCATCAGAGTCTTTTCCAAAGAGTCAACTCTTCCCATGAGGTGGCCAAAGTACTGGAGTTTCAGCTTTAGCATCATTCCTTCCAAAGAAATCCCAGGGCTAATCTCCTTCGGAATGGACTGGTTGGATCTCCTCGCAGTCCAAGGGACCCTCAAGAGTCTTCTCCAAACCCACAGTTCAAAAGCATCAATTCTTCAGCGCTCAGCCTTCTTCACAGTCCAACTCTCACATCCATACATGACCATGGGAAAAACCACAGCCTTGACTAGACAGAGCTTTGTTGGCAAAGTAATGTCTCTGCTTTTGAATATGCTATCTAGATTAGTCATAACTTTTCTTCCAAGGAGTAAGCGTCTTTTAATTTCATGGCTGCAATCACCATCTGCAGTGATTCTGGAGCCCCCAAAAATAAAGTCTGACACTGTTTCTACTGTTTCCCCATCTATTTCCCATGAAGTGATGGGACCAGATGCCATGATCTTCGTTTTCTGAATGTTGAGCTTTAAGCCAACTTTTTCACTCTCCTCTTTCACTTTCATCAAGAGGCTTTTTAGCTCCTCTTCACTTTCTGCCATAAGGGTGGTGTCATCTGCATATCTGAGGTTATTGATATTTCTCCCGGCAATCCTGATTCCAGCTTGTGTTTCTTCCAGTCCAGCGTTTCTCATGATGAACTCTGCATAGAAGTTAAATAAGCAGGGTGACAATATACAGCCTTGACGTACTCCTTTTCCTATTTGGAACCAGTCTGTTGTTCCATGTCCAGTTCTAACTGTTGCTTCCTGCCCTGCATACAGATTTCTCAAGAGGCAGGTTATGTGGTCTGGTATTCCCATCTCTTTCAGAATTTTCCACAGTTTATTGTGATCCACACAGTCAAAGGCTTTGGCATAGTCAATAAAGCAGAAATAGATGTTTTTCTGGAACTCTCTTGCTTCTTCCATGATCCAGCAGATTTTGGCAATTTGATCTCTGGTTCCTCTGCCTTTTCTAAAACCAGCTTGAACATCAGGGAGTTCACGGTTCACGAATTGCTGTAGTCTGGCTTGGAGAATTTTGAGCATTACTTTACTAGCATGTGAGATGAGTGCAATTGTGCGGTAGTGTGAGCATTCTTTGGCATTGCCTTTCTTTGGGATTGGAATGAAAACTGACCTTTTCCAGTCCTGTGGCCACTGCTGAGTTTTCCAAACTTGCTGGCATATTGAGTGCAGCACTTTCACAGCATCATCTTTCAGGATTTGAAACAGCTCAACTGGAATTCCATCACCTCCACTAGCTTTGTTCGGAGTGATGCTTTCTAAGGCCCACTTGACTTCACATTCCAAGATGTCTGGCTCCAGATTAGTGATCACATCATCATGATTATCTGGGTCGTGAAGATCTTTTCTGTACAGTTCTTCCGTGTATTCTTGCCACCTCTTCTTAATATCTTCTGCTTCTGTTAGGTCCATACCATTTCTGTCCTTTATCGAGCCCATCTTTGCATGAAATGTTCCCTTGGTATCTCTAATTTTCTGGAAGAGATCTCTAGTCCTTCCCATTCTGTTCTTTCCCTCTTATTTCTTTGCATTGATCACTGAAAAAGGCTTTATCTCTTCTTGCTATTCTTTGGAACTCTGCATTCAGATGCTTATATCTTTCCTTTTCTCCTTTGCTTTTCGCCTTTCTTCTTTTCACAGCTATTTGTAAGGCCTCCCCAGACAGCCATTTGCTTTTTTGCATTTCTTTTCCTTGGGGATGGTCTTGATCCCTGTCTCCTGTACAATGCCACGAACCTCATTCCGTAGTTCATCAGGCACTCTATCTATCAGATCTAGACCCTTAAATCTATTTCTCACTTCCACTGTATAATCATAAGGGATTTGATTTAGGTCATACCTGAATGGTCTAGTGGTTTCCCCTACTTTCTTCAATTGAAGTCTTAAGTTGGTAATAAGGAGTTCATGATCTGAGCCACAGTCATCTCCTGGTCTTGTTTTTGTTGACTGTATAGAGCTTCTCCATCTTTGGCTGCAAAGAATATAATCAATCTGATTTCGGTGTTGACCATCTGGTGATGTCCATGTGTAGAGTCTTCTCTTGTGTTGTTGGAAGAGGGTGTTTGCTATGACCAGTGCATTTTCTTGGCAAAACTCGATTAGTCTTTGCCCTGCTTCATTCCGCATTCCAAGGCCAAATTTGCCCATTATTCCAGGTGTTTCCTGACTTTCTACTTTTGCATTCCAGTCCCCTATAATGAAAAGGACATCTTTTTTGGGTGTTAGCTCTAAAAGGTCTCGTAGGTCTTCATAGAACCGTTCAACTTCAGCTTCTTCAGCGTTACTGGTCGGGGCATAGACTTGGATTACTGTGATATTGAATGGTTTGCCTTGGAGACGAACAGAGATCATTCTGTTGTTTTTGAGACTGCATCCAAGTACTGCATTTTGGACTCTTTTGTTGACCATGATGGCTACTCCATTTCTTCTGAGGGATTCCTGCCCACATTAGTAGATGTAATGGTCACCTGAGTTAAATTCACCCATTCCAGTCCAGTTTAGTTCGCTGATTCCTAGAATGTCGACGTTCACCCTTGCCATCTCTTGTTTGACCACTCTCAATTTGCCTTGATTCATGGACCTGACATTCCAGGTTCCTATGCAATATTGCTCTTTACAGCATCGGATCTTGCTTCTATCACCAGTCACATCCACAACTGGGTATTGTTTTTGCTTTGGCTCCATCCCTTCATTCTTTCTGGAGTTATTTCTCCACTGATCTCCAGTAGTGTGTTGGGTACCTACTGACCTGGGGAGTTCCTCTTTCAGTATCCTATCATTTTGCCTTTTCATACTGTTCATGGGGTTCTAAAGACAAGAATACTGAAGTGGGTTGCCATTCCCTTCTCCAGTGGACCACGTTCTGTCAGACCTCTCCACCATGACCTGCCCGTCTTGGGTTGCCCCACGGGCATGGCTTGGTTTCATTGAGTTAGACAAGTTTGTGTGATTAGATTGACTAGTTTTCTGTGAGTATGGTTTCAATGTGTCTGCCTTCTGATGCCCTCTCTTGCAACACCTACCATCTTACTTGGGTTTCTCTTACCTTGGGCGTGGGGTATCTCTTCACAGCTGCTCCAGCAAAGCGGTGGCTGCGCAGGCACAGGAGGGCCTAGAGGAGCTATCCCACTTTGAAGGTCAGCAACGGCAGCGGTAAGGAGATACCCGTCGTCCAAGGTAAGGAGCAGCGGCTGTGCTTTGCTGGAGGAGCCTTGAAAAGCTACCCCACGCCCAAGATAAGAGAAACAAAATTCCTAAAAGAAGATAAACCATGAAATCTCAGCAATTTTTTTTTAATCTGTGTCCTAAAACAAAGCAAAAATAAACAAACAGGGAACCTCCTTGGTGGTCCAGGGGTTAAGAATCTGCCTTGGAAGTCAGGGGCCGTGGGTTTGATCCCTGGCTCAGGACCTAAGATCCCTCCCACATGCCGTGGAACAACTAAGCCCATGTACCACAACTGCAGAGCCTGTGTGCTGCAACTAGAGAGTCCGTGTGCTGCAAAGAGCCTGCGTGCTGCAGCCAAGGCCTGATGTAGCCAAATACATACGTGAAAGTGAAGCCGCTCAGTCGTGTCTGACTCTTTGCAACCCCATGGACTGTAGCCTATCAGGCTCCTCGGTCCATGGGATTTTCCAGGCAAGAGAGCTGGAGTGGATTGCCATTTCCTTCTCCAGGGGATCTTCCCGACACAGAAATCGAACCCAGGTCTCCCGCATTGCAGGCAGACGCTTTACGTTCTGAGACACCAGGGAAGCCAAATACATAAATACTTGTTTAAAAACTAAAGACACATGAGTCTGAGCAAGCTCCGGGAGTTGGTGATGGACAGGGAAGCCTGGTGTGCAGCAGTCCGTGGGGTCGCAAAGAGTCGGACACGCCTGAGCAACTGAACTGAACAAATGGGACCTAGTTAAACTTAAAAGCTTCGGACACAGCAAACCAGAAAACAAAAAGACAACCTATGTCGTGGGGGGAAATAATGGTAAATGATACGATAAGGTGTTAACAATTAAAATATATAAACAGCTCACACAACTAGGTATCAAAAATAAAAACTGAAAAAAAATGGGCAGAAGAACTGACATCTTTCCCAAAGGAAATGTAAATGACCAACAGGCACAGAGAAAGATTCTAAGATAATCTCCAGAGAAACGCAAATCAGAATCACAATTAAGCTATCACCTCCCGTTCGTCAGAATGGCCATCATCAGAGACCCCACGCACAAGGGTTGGGAAGGATGGGAGGAAACGGTGCCACTGTGCCATGCTGCTGTTTAGTCGCTAAGCTGCCTGACTCTTGAGACCCCACGGACTACAGCCCGCCAGGCCCCTCTGTCCACATGTTGAATGTAAACTGGTGCAGCTACTGTGGAAAACGGTACAGAAGTTTCTCAAAATACTAAGCATAGAATTACCACATAACCCAGCAAGGCCACTCTTGGGTATACATCTGAAAAAACAAAACTTACTTTAGAAAGGTCCACGCACCCCAATATTTGGAGCAGTGTTATTTAATACAACTGTCAAGATGTGGAAGCATAAATCGACAGATGAAGGGGGTCAGCTGTGCTGTGCGTGCACACACACACACACACACACACACAATGGGATATTACTTAGGCATAAAAATTTTTTTTTGCGATTTGCAGCAACATGAATGGAAGAGACAGCTCTCCATCTGGTGATGTATGGACATCACCAGATGGTCAAATACAGAAATCAGACTGATTATATTCTTTGCAGCCAAAGATAGAGAAGCTCTATACAGTCAGGAAAAACAAGAGCAGGAACTGACTGTGGCTCGAATCATGAACTCCTTATTGCAAAATTCAGACTCAAATTGAAGACAGTAGGGAAAAGCCATTAGACCATTTGGGTATTACCTAAGCCCTTATGATTTCCCTTATGATTATAGACTGGAGGTGACAAATAGATTCAAGGGATTAGATCTGGGAGAACTATGAATGGAGGCTCGTAACACTGTACAAGGAGGTAGTGATCAAACACATCCCCAAGAAAAAGAAATGCAAGAAGGCAAAGTGGTTGTCCGAGGAGACCTTACAAATAGCTGAGAAAAGAGAAGCAAAAGGCAAAGGAGACAGGGAACGACATACCCAACTGAATGCAGAGTTCAAAACAAACACCAAGGGGAGATAAGAAAGCCTTTTTAAGTGAAAATGCGAAGAAATAGACAAAAACAATAGAAAGGAAAAGACAAGATCTCCAAGAAAATTGAAGATAGCAAGGCAACGTTTCATGCAAAGATGGGCACGATAAAGGAGAGAAACTGTAAGGACCTAACAGAAGCAGAAGAGATTAAGAAGAGGTGCAAGAATATAGAGCAGAACTGAACGAAAAAGGTCTTAATGACCCAGATAAGCACGATGGCGTGATCACTCACCTACAGTCAGACATCCTGGACTGTGAAGTCAAGTGGGCCTTAGGAAGCATCGCACAAAGCTAGTGGAGGTGATGGGGTTCTAACCAAGATAATTAAGAAGACGATGCTGTGAAAGTGCTCCATCTAGTATGCCAGCAAGTCTGTGAGACCCAGCAGTGGCCACACGACTGGAAGCCACCAGCTTCCATTCCAATCCCAAAGAAGGGTAAAGCTAAAGAAGGTTCAAACTACTGTTCATTCGTGGTCATTTCACACGCTAGCAAGGTAATGCTCAAAATCATTCAAGCTAGGGTTCAACAGTATGTGAACCAAGAACTTTCAAGCTGTGAACCAAGAGGTACAAGCTAGATTTAGAAAAGGAAGAGGAAGCAGAGACCAAATAGCCAACAAAGGTTGGATCATAGAGAAAGCATGAGAATTAAAAAAACAAACAAACCATCTACTTCTGCTTCATTGACTATGCTAAAGCCTTAGACTGTGTGGATCACAACAAACTGTGGAAAATTCTGAAAGAGATGGGAATACCAGACCACCTTACCTGCCTCCTGAGAAACCTGTATGCAGGATAAGAAGCAACAGTTAGAACTGGACATGGAATGGACCGGTTCAAAATTGGGAAAGGAGTACGTCTAGGCTGTATATTGTCACCCTTTCTTATTTAACTTATATGAAGAGTATATCATGTAAAATCCTGGGCTAGATGAATCACAAGCTGGAATTAAGATTTGTTCATTAAGCCAGGAGAAATAACAATATCAGATATGCAGATGATACCACTCTAATGGCAGAAAGCAAAGAGGAACTAAAGAGCCTCTTGATAAAGGTGAAAGAGGAGAATGAAAAAGCTGGCTTAAAACTGAACATTCAGAAAACTAAGATCACGGCATCCAGTCTCATCACTTCATGGCAAACAGATGGGGAAACAATATAAAGTGACAGACTTTATTTTCTTGGGCTCCAAAATCAAGATGTGGACGGTGACTGCAGCCCTGGAATTAAAAGACGCTTGCTCCTTGGAAGGAAAGCTATGACACACCTAGACAGCATATTAAAAATCAGAGACATCACTTTGCCAAAAAAGGTCCACATAGTCAAACCTGTGGTTTTTCCAGTAGTCATGTACGGACGTGAGAGCTGGACCATAAAGAAGACCGAGCACCGAGGAACGGATGCTTTGGAACTGTGGTGCTGGAGAAGGCTCTTGAAGAGTCCCTTGGACTGCAAGGAGATCCAACCAGTCCATCCTAAAGGAAATCAGTCCTGAATATTCATTGGAAGGCCTGATGCTCAAGTTAAAGCTCCCATACTTTGGCCACCTGATGCAAAGAACTGACTCACAGGAAAAGACCCTGATGCTGGGGAAGATTGAGAGCAAGAGGAGAAGGGGACGACAGACGATGAGATGGTTAGATGGCATCACTGACTCAACAGACATAAGCCTGAGCAAACTCTGGCATGCTGCAGTCCATGGGGTCACAAAAAAATGGACATGACTTAGCGAATGAACAACAACAATGTAAGTGAAATAAGTCAGACAGAGAAAGACAAATACTGCGCGCTATCACTTACTTGTGGCGTCTAAAAAGTACAACAGACTAGTAAGTATAACAAAAAAGAAGACTCACAGATACAGAGAACAAACCAGTGGTTAGCAGAAGGGAGCAGGACGGACAGAGGGGTGGTAAGGGGCAGGGTGCGTGAGATGCAAAGCATTACATGAAAATAACCTACAAAGATGCACACCAGGGGCACACAGCCAGTGTTTTACCATTATAAACTGCATATAACCTTCACAACTGTGACTATTTTGTACACCTGTGACTTATACTACTGTACATCAACTATACTTCAGTTTAATTTGGTTTTGGCCTTGTGTCTTGCAAGATCTTAGTTCCCCAAACAGGGACTGAACCCAGGCCTTTGGCAGGGACAGCGTGGAGTCCTAACCGCTGGACAGTCAGGGAACTCCCCCATGTAACCATCTTCAAGTGTAATCTGGCGGGTGTTAGCACTCTCACTATTGTGCAACATCATCGCTACTGAGGTTCCAGCACTTTCCTGTGACCCCAAATAGACCCCTTGTACCCGTGAAGCTGTCCCTTCCTCCTCTCCACAGCACCCCAGCCCCAGATAACCACTTCCTGTCCCGTGGCTTTGCTTGGGCGCCTCACACAGCTGGAGGCACACACGCCTTCCACGCCTGCCTTCTTTCTGTTGGCGTGCTTACAAGATTCACCCATGTTGAAGCCTATGTCGGTACTTCAGTCCTTTTCGTGACCGAATAATATCCCACTGAATGAATATATATATTGTTTATATATATATATATTATAATATATATTTTGTTTATCCATTCACGGTCAATTTTTTTTTTTGACAGAGACATCAAAGAGATTTCACAAGAGAAGTGACCATCTTTCAACACATGGTGCTACAAGAGCTGAATATCCCAAATCTCAAAAAATCAAAAATAAACCTCAATCCTTATCTCACTTAACACACAAATAACTAGATCACAGACATGAATGTAAAATCAGAGACTCTCCCCATTTTAAAGGAGACACAGGAGAAAAGTCTTTATGCCTTTGAGGAGGAGACATTGCTTGGCTAGGACACAGAAAGTACTAGAAAAAAGAAAACAGCTGAGAAGCTGAAATTCATCAAAATGAAAACTTCTGCTCTTCAAAAGACACCATTAAAAAAATGAAAAGCCCGCCACAGACGAAATATTCACACCACCTCATCTGAGAAAGGAAGTGAGTGCAGAATACACCCGCCACTCACCAGGAAGGAGCCCTCACCTTGTCAAATCTTTAAACAGACAAAAGATCCAAGTAGACTCTTCAGAAAAGAAAGAAATGAACGGCCAATGACACATGGAAAGACACTCGCAGGGAAGTGTAGACCGAGACGTCCGGGAGACACACCACCGTGGGGCTGGCTGACCCTGAAGGTGCTCGCGTGGCGAGAGGAGGGGCTCCCGCAGAACCGGTGAATGACTCCTGATGGGGCCACGGCGCCTCTGCAGATGCAATTAAACTCAAGGACCCAGAAACGGGCAGAGTCTCCCAGGCAACCTGGCACCTCCACTTTCCACGGTCCTTAGAGCTGGAGAGCCTCCCACGCGGTGGTCAGAGGCACGCGGGATGGGCAGGCAGCCGGCCGCCAAGGCAGCGCCCGAGGACAGAGGGAGACCCGGAGCCGAGGTTGGCGCAGCCTCGACAAGCTGGACACGGCCCGGGAACGCTTCCGCCCAGGGCCTCCAGGAGCAGAGGCTCTGCTGACAGCCCGAGTGTCCGCCCTGCTGGACCTGAGACCTACAGGACTCTCAGGTAAGGACTCCGTGTGGCTTGAAGGCCCCGAGCCCGCGGGGACAGGAAATGCAGACGAGCAACGGGAGCAGCTGGGCTGAGGCTGGGGGCCAGCAGGACCCTCAGCCTGCGCACTGCAGGCTGAGCGGCAGGGTCACCTGGGAGGCCTGTCTGGCGGCTTCTAATGACGCCGTGCGTCTACTCTGCGGACAAGCCCAGCCCGAGCCTGTGCCCAGGAGCACTGAGCACCTAGGTCCACAGAGGCGGCCGCTCGCAGCCCCCTCGAGCGAGGACGCCCTCTGCCCGGCAGCAGAGCCAAGTCCAGTGCCCGTGGCCTCGGTCCAGGACCTGCCGCTTCTGCAGAGCTGCCTGCTGGCCAGCCCCCTGGTTCCCAGCGCTGCACCTCCATCTGGGGCAACTCCTGTCCAGGCCTCCTTCCGGGGACGTCAGCCCTGCCGTACCATCTGAAGACTTTCCCTGCCCACTGCCCTGCCCTCCATAAATCTCACACCTGTAACTCTGTCTGGGTATCTGTCAAAAACCCAAATGTTCATCACACTGATCAGTAGTAAAAATGAGTGAGCTACGGATACGCACAGCGTAGGTGACTCTCGACACCACGAGAGAAAACCAGACACAGAGTCTCACATACTGTGAGACTCTAGATTAAGTCCTGAAACAAACAAAACGAGGTAGTCTTGGGCAGCCCTGGTGGTGCAGAGGATGAGAATCCGCCTGCCAGTGCTGGGGACACAGTTCAACCCCTGGTCTGGGAAGAGCGCACACCTTACTCAGAGCAACTAGTTGTCCGGGCCCCGCAACAAGAAGCGCCCGCTCACCTCAACTCGAGAAAAGCCTGTGCAAAGCAGTGAAGCTTCAGCGCAGCCAAAAATGAGTAAACAAATAATTCATCTATGGTGAAAGAACTGCCAAGAGCAGGAATTCCCTGGTGGTCGGTGCTTAGGATTCAGTGCTTTCCCTGCTGAGGGCCAGGGTTCGACCCCTGGTTGGGGAACTAAATCCCACAGGCCATGCAGTTTAGCCACATACACACGCCCAAAAGGAAGAACTGCTCATAGTGGTTGCCTCTGCTGGGAGTGGAAACTGACTGGAAAGACTGAGTCCTGGGGGAAGTCCTGGGGGACTTCCTGGAGTAGGAGAGATGTTCTGTCTTCACTGGGGAACGGTGACACGGGCCCTTCACATCCATCAGAGCTTATCCCTCTGTGCACAAAAGACCTGTGTGCATTATGGGTAAATTATCCCGCAATAAAGTTAGTTTTTTAAAACAACAACACAAATACAAGGACAGAATTGCCAAACCACCACGCTCCTCAGTTCCACCTTGCTCTATTTTTCTTTTTTCCCACTGTACTCATCTTCTAACAAACCACGTTATTGAGCTTCCAGTTCATTCTATCTCCTCCTGCTGGAGTATCATCTCTACACGACTAGATGTCTTTGTCCTTATGGCTCCCTGATACCCCAAGCACCGAGAAGAGTCCATGTTGAACCTGATACATATTTGTTGAATGAATGAAAGAACATCATCGATTTGTCTCCTGCTGCATTTCCCAATCTGCACTTCACGTGATTCTCATAACCGCGTAAGGCAGATATTTCGCCTTCCCCTCGAAATACGGAACGAGGAACAATACTTGATCAGAATGATTGAGGAGAGAGCCAGGCTAAACCACTGGCTCTGACTTCCAGGGACTGAGCCCAGTTGAAGGGAATCTTCACAATTTGTGCCTCAAGAGGACAGGAGAGCATCACCAAAGTGTGTAAGATCCAGAAAGGGGACACACACACGGTTCAAGAGAACACGGCCAGTGCTGAGGGACCCACCCTGGGAGACCCATCTAAGGTGCAGGGAGGCTTCCTGGGGGAGCTGGTACCCAAGCTGACTCTCAAAGGATTTATTTTCTATTTTAGCCGAGACAAGTAGGGGATTTCCAGCAGAGGGCCTGACATGAGCCAAGGCACCAAAGCACAGTGCAGCAGGGGGTGTGCCGAGACTGGCCTGTATGACGCAGGCCTGTAGGAGACGTGGGGCGGCAGGAGTGAGTTTGGCGGGGGTGGGGGGGGTGCGGGCAGAGAGGTCTTGGTGGCCGCCAGGCACCAGGTGCAGAAGCCGAGGTGACAGGACCAACAGGTTCACAGGGCTCCCCTCTCAGGGCCCAGTGAGGGCCGCACAGGAGGAACTCGCGGGAACGGCAGGCCTGGGCCGCGGCTGAGGGCCGCGTGCTCACTGTGGAGCCCTAAGCCATGGCCTAGCACTAAGATCACCTCCGGAATGACTGCGCCCCACTGTCACCGTCCCCAAAGCGCCCCCGGTCAGCACCCAGCAGGCTTCCTGACCCCAGGTGAGGCCAAAGTGCCCACCCCAGTGCTCACCCTCGAGGGCCCTAACCAAGCACCTAACGCGGCCCTTCCAGCAGGAATTTTGTCTTTAGGTGATAAAAACGCTACTGACCCCCGGAAGCGTGGGCCCTCCCTGGCCCGTCAGGTGCTGGCCCGCTGTGCTTGCCCTTCGCTCTTAATAAACTCACTCCTTTCTGAAATGCTCTGTGTCTGGAAATTCTTTTCCAACCCGCGCCAGACAGCCGGGACACTCACCCAGGTAGAACCGCAGGAAAGGGGTCGGCGTCATGTTCTTAAACAGCATGATCTGCACCCAGGGGTTTTTGTACTGGATCTGAGGTATGTTGAAAAACACGAATTTCCTGCAACACAAGAAATTAAACCCGTGAGAGTTTCTAACCTAAAACTTTATGTACCTGTGTATTCTTCTAAAGAGAAATCCAGAATTCTCATCAGATTCTGAGAGGACTCAGCCCCCTCAAAAAGGTGGAGTGAGGAAAAGCAGGTCACAGGAGTCTATTAACATGCTGTCTGAATGTAGGTATTGGGACCCCTGATTTGTCATTTAAGGAAAAGAAATCTATATCCTTACCTCAGATTGCACATTAACCTAAAACTCACCAAAGCAGAAGTATAAATACAAACATGAAATGTCCTTGGTCTCGCTTGGTGAGACAGTTACACAGTGTACTCATCTGAGAAGCTATATATCTCCAGGTGAGCACTTTATGTTTTTATCATCGTCATGAAAGTTGCTCAGTCATGTCAGACTCTTTGCGACCCCATGGACTATACAGTCTGTGGAATTCTCCAGGCCAGAATCCTGGAGGGGGGCAGCCTTTCCCTTCTCCAGGGGATCTTCCCAACCCAGGGATCGAACCCAGGTCTCCCGCATTGCAGGAGGATTCTTTACCAGTTAAGCCACAGAGGAACCCCAAGAATGCTGCAGTGGGTAGCCTATCCCTTCTCCAGTGGATCTGCCCGACCCAGGGATCGAACCAGGGTCTCCTGCATTGTAGGTGGATTCTTTACCAACTGAGCTATCAAGGAAGTCCTTAGGTTTTTATACCAATATTTAAAAATAAAAGGAACCATAAGAACAATCATGGGGAACACTCTTACAATCTAGGAGTGGATAAACCACTGAACTCAGAAGGTTTCAAACGCAGACTACTTTGATTAATTAAAACCTTTGCAGGATTCCCCTGGTGGTCTGCCATCGCAGCCTTTGTGTGGTGAAGGAGCTTGCATAACTCAAGCTATGCCATTTAGGGCCACCCAAGACAGATGGGTCACAGTGAAGAGCTCTGACAAAACATGGTCCACTGGAGGAAGCAATGGTAAACCACTCCAGCACTCTTGTCGCGAGAAGCCTATGCAGAGTATGAAAAAGCGAAAAAACGTGCCACCAGAAGATGAGCCCCCCAGACGGGAAGGTGTCCATTATGCTAAGAGTGGAGGACAGTTACTGATAGCTCCAGAAGGAAGGAAGCCTCTGGGCCAAAGTGGAAACAATGCTCAGTTGTGGATGTGTCTGGTGATGAAAGTAAAGTCTGATGCTGTAAAGAACATTATTGCATAGGAACCAGGAAAGTTAGGTCCACAAATCAACGTAAATTGGAAGTGGTCAGACAGGAGGTGTTAAGAGTGAACATCAACATCTTAGGAATCAGTGAACTAAAATGGACAGGAATGGGTGAATTTAATACAGATGACCATTGTATCTACTACTGTGGGAAAGGATCCCTTAGAAGAAATGGAGTAGCTCTCACAGTCAATAAGAGTCTGAAATGCAGTGCTTGGGTGCAGTCTCAAAAAGGATAGAATGATCTCAGTTTGTTTTCAAAGCAAACCATTCAACATCACAGCAATCCAAGTCTCTTCCCCAACCACTGATGCCAAAGAAGCCGAAGTTGACCTGTTCTATAAAGACCTACAAGACCTTCTAGAACTAACACCACAAAGAGATGCCCTTTTCATCATAAGGGATTGGAATGTAGAACTAGGAAGTCAAGAGATACCTGGCTGCTGCTGCTGCTAAGTCGCTTCAGTCATGTCCGACTCTGTGCAACCCCACAGACGGCAGCCCATTAGGCTCCCCCGTCCCTGGGATTCTCCAGGCAAGAACACTGGAGCAGGTTGCCATTTCCTTCTCCAATGCATGAAAGTGAAAAGTGAAAGTGAAGTCCCTCAGTCGTGTCCGACTCTTAGCGACCCCGTGGACTGCAGCCTACCAGGCTCCTGCGTCCATGGGATTTTCCAGGCCAGAGTACTGGAGTGGGGTGCCATTGCCTTCTCCGAGACATACCTGGAATAACAGGCAAATTTGGCCTCAGAGTACAGGATGAAGCAGGGTGAAGACTAAAAGTTCTGTCAAGAGAACACACTGGTCATAGTAAACATTATTTTCCAATAACACACGAGATGACTCTGCACATGGACCTCACCAAGTGGTCACAGAAATCAGATTGATTATATTCTTTGTAGCCAAAGATGGAGAAGCTCTATACAGTCAGCAAAAACAAGACCAGGAGCTGACTGTGGCTCAGATCATGAACTCATTATTGCCAAATTCAGACTTAAACTGAAGACAGTGGGAGAAACCACTAGACCATTCAGGTATGACCTAAATCAAATCCTCTGTGATTATATGGTGAAGGTGATGAATAGATTCAAGCAATTAGATCTGGTAGACAGAGTGCCTAAAAACTATGGATGGAGGTTTGTAACACTGTACAGGAGGCAGTGACCAAAACCATCCCAAAGAAAAAGAAATGCAAGAAAGCAAAGTGGTTGTCGAGGAGGCTTTACAGAGAGATGAGGAAAGAAGAGAGGAGAAAGGGAAAGATACACCCAACTGAATGCAGAGTTCCAGAGAATAGCAAGGAGAGATAAGAAGTGAGTGAAGTCACTCAGTCGTGTCCAACTCTTTGAGACCCCATGGACTGTAGCCTACCAGGCTCCTCCGTCCATGAGATTTTCCAGGCAAGAGTGCTGGAGTGGATTGCCATTTCCTTCTCCAGGGGATCTCCCCGACCCAGGAATCAAACCCGGGTCTCCCGCATTGCAGGCAGACGCTTTACCGTCTGAGCCACCAGGGAAGCTTAGGTAGAGATAAGAAGGCCTCCTTCAAAGAACAGAAGACAACAACAGAATGGGAAAGACTAGAGATCTCTTCAAGAATACTGGAGATATTAAGGGAACACTTCAGGCAAGCACGGGCACAATAGAGGACAAAAATGGTAAAGACCTAACAGAGCCAGAAGAGATTAAGAAGAGGTGGCAAGAATACACAGAACTATACAAACAAAGTCTTAATGACCCAGATAACCACTATGGTACGATCACGTACCTAGAACCAGACATCCTGGAATTCGAAGTAAAGTGGGCCTTAGGAGGCATCACCACAAACCAAGCCAGTGGAGCCAGCTGAGCTATTACAAACCCTGAAAGATGCTGCTGCTAAAGAGCCGCACTCAATATGTCAGCAAATTTGGAAAACTCACAAGTGGCCATAGGACGGGAAAAGGCCAGTTTTCACTCCAATCCCAAAGAAGGACAATGCAAAAGAATGTTCAAATTACCATACAATCACACTCATTTCACACACTAGCGAGAAGGAAATGGCAACCCACGCCAGTGTTCTTGCCTGGAGAGTCCCATGGACAGAGGAGCCTGGCGGGCTACAGTCCACGGGGTCGCAAAGAGTCAGACACGACTGAGCGACTTCATAGATACACAAGGTAATGGCTCAAAATCCTTCAAGCGAGGCTTCAGCAGTGCGTGAACAGAGAAATTCCAGACGCACAAGCTGAGAAAAGGCAGAGGAGCCAAAGATTAAACTGCCAGCATCCGCCGGATCACAGAGAAAGGAAGGGAATTTCAGACAAACCACCTATTTCTACTTCACTGACTACATTACAGCCTTTAACTGCATGTATCACAACGAACTGTGAGAAACTCTTAAAAGAGATGGGAATACCAGACCTCCTTACCTGTCTGAGAAACGTGTATGCGGGTCAAGAAGCAACAGTTAGAATCAGATATTGAACAACTGACTGGTTTCAAATTGGGAAAGGAGTATGACGAGGCTATATGCTCTCATCCTGCTTATTTAACTTATACACAGAGCATATCATGCAAAATGCCAGGCTGGATGAATCACAAGCTGGAATCAAGATTGCAGGGAGAAACACCAACAACCGGGAAGAAGAATTAAAGAGCCTCTTGATGAGGGTGAGACAGAGTTAAAAAGCTGGCTTAAAACTCAACATTCAAAAAACTAAGATTGTGCCATCTCGTCACATCACTCCATAGCAAGTAGAAGGGGAAAAAGTGGAAGCAATGACAGGTTTTATTTTTGGGCTCCAAAACCACTGCCGATGGTGACTGCCGCCATGAAATTAAAAGACACCTTGGAAGGAAAGCTATGACAAACCTAGACAGTGTATTGAAAAGCAGAGGTATCACTTTGCTAACAAAGGTTTATATAGTCAAAACTATGGTTTTTCCAGTAATCCTGTACAAATGTGAGAGGTGGACCATAAAGAAGGCTGAGTGCCAAGAAATTGATGCTTTTGAATTGTGGTGCTGGAGGAGACTCTTGAGAGTCCCTTGGACAGCAAGGAGATCAAACCAGTCCATCCTAAAAGAAATCAACCCTGAATATTGACCGGAAAGACTGAGGCTGAAGCTCCAACTCTTTGGCCACCTGATACAAAGAGTTGACTCATTGGAAAAGACCCTGATGCTGGGAAAGATCAAGGGCAGGAGGAGAAGGGGAGGGCAGAGGGTGAGACAGTTAGACAGCATCACTGACTCAACGGACAGGAAGAGGAGCAAACTCCAGGAAATAGTGGAGGACAGGAGAGCCTGGAGTGCTGCAGTTCATGGGGTCACAAAGAGTCAGACACGACTTAGCAACTGAACAACTGGTGGCAGGGGTTGAGAGTCCACTTGCCAGTGCAGGGGATATGAGTTCAATGCCTGGTTGAGGAACTAAGAACCCACATGCCATGGGGCATTTAAGCCCATGGGCCCCAGGTATTTCGCCTGGGAGCTGCAACTACTGAAGGCTTCATGCTCTCGAGCCCACGCTCTGTAACGAGAGAAGGCCCTGCTTGCTGCAACTGGAGGAAGCTGGCTTGGAGCAATGAAGAGTGGTGTGCCACAATAAAGACTCAGGGCAGCCAGAGATAAAGAGATAAAATAAGTACAACCCATTGCAAGGCAAAACTTACCAAAAACAAAACCAACCTCTGCCAAGCACAAAACCCAAAACAAAAGGTTAATTCCCTTACAGAGAATTCTGCACACCATTAACAAGATCTATAATCCAGTACTAGAGGCAAAGGCCACAAACAGGCAGAAACCCACATGGTCTATCAGAGGAAGGATCCTCAGTATCTTCCCAACAATTATACATTAAAATCATCCTTTTTCATCTCTTAGATTGCTTAAAAGGTGAAAGTGTTAATCGCTCAGTCATGTCAGACTCTTTGCAACCCCATGGATTACAGCACTCCCAGCTCTTCTGTCCATGGAATTCTCCAGGCAAAAATACTGCAGTGGGTAGCCGTTCCCTTCTCATTATTGTAAGGCCAGACCCCGGGGCCATGACGGGCCACCCCTCCTCTCTCCCGTTGGTGAGAAGGTCCCTATCAGAAGGGTCCTCCCAGATCCCAGGGACCAATGACAGCACACTTCACCGGCTAAAGCTGCCCCACCCTAGCCACGCAGAAGGACCTGTCAGCCCGCCACGCCTCGGCCTGGCGACCTATCCGAACCCCCGTCCATCTAGCCTGACCATCCCTCGCAACGAACGTGTAAAAGCCACCCCCAACACGGTCCAGGCGCGGACTTCCTCGACCTGCCTCGTTCGGGTCCAGGAACCCTACCCGGGAGCGCTTCCCCATTAAAAGCCTGTTAGACACTCTTTTTGGTGTCCTGGTCGTCTTTACCGAACAGTTATAAACAATTAATCTATAGAAGTGAGGGGAGCTTCCCTGGTGCTTCAGACAGTAAAGAATCTTCCTGCAGTGCAGGAGACCAGGGTCTGATTCCTGGGTTGGAAAGATCCCTTGAAGAAATGAATGGCGACCCACTCGAGTATTCTTCCCTGGAGAATTCCGTGAACAGAGGAGCCTGGTGGGCTCCAGTCCATGAGGTCGCGAAGAGCAACTATGCTCCCGCCATGACTGAGCAGCTAACATTTCGCACTCACAGAAGTGAGGGAACCTTTCCTTACGGATATTCATCGGTTTGACTTCCTCGGGAGTCCTTTTGGAACTAGCACAGATCTTAACTCAATGATTTCACCTCTGCCTTTAGGTATTTTCACACTTGAATGCAAAGACACCCGTGAACTTTACTGCAGTATCATTTTTTACTGCAAAGGAACAGAAACAGCTTAAATGCCAGACTGACTACATAAATTATGACACAACCGTACACCTGGACCCCTCTCTACCTGCTCTCCATCCTGAGTGGCTAACAGATACATGCTAGGGAGTGGGCTTTCTTCCCCTATGGCTTCGTGTTGGATTTAGCCCATAGTGAGCATTGTCATGATCTTAGTTTTCTGAATGTTGAGCTTTAAGCCAACTTTTCACTCTCCTCTTTCATCAAGAGGCTCTTTAGTTCTTCCATAAGGGTGGTGTCATCTGCATATCTGAGGTTATTGATATTTCTCCCGGCAATCTTGATTCCAGCTCGTGCTTCCTCCAGCCCAGCGTTTCTCATGATGTACTCTGCATAGAAGTTAAATAAGCAGGGTGACAATATACAGCCTTGACGTATTCCTTTTCCTATTTGGAACCAGTCTGTTTCCATATCCAGTTCTAACTGTTGCTTCCTGACCTGCATATAGGTTTCTCAAGAGGCAGGTCAGGTGGTCTGGTATTCCCATCTCTTTCAGAATTTTCCACAGTTTATTGTGATCCACACAGTCAAAGGCTTTGGCATAGTCAATAAAGCAGAAATAGATGTTATTCTGGAACTCTCTTGCTTTTTCCATGATCCAGCGGATGTTGGCAATTTGAACTCTGGTTCCTCTGCCTTTTCTAAAACCAGCTTGAACATCTGGAAGTTCATGGTTCA
The DNA here is from genome assembly GCF_014754425.2 of Oryx dammah. Lineage (NCBI taxonomy): Eukaryota > Metazoa > Chordata > Mammalia > Artiodactyla > Bovidae > Oryx > Oryx dammah. The sequence goes on from NW_024070193.1 coordinate 3,384,056, forward strand.
CATATTGCTGAAGCCTGGCTTGGAGAATTTTGAGCATTACTTTACTAGTGTGTGAGATGAGTGAGTGCAATTGAGTGGTAGTTTCAGCATTCTTCGAGATTGGAATGAAAACTGACCTTTTCCAGTTCAACATTCAGAAAACTAAGATCATGCCATCTGGTCCCATCACTTCATGGGAAATAGATGGGGAAACAGTGGAAACAGTGTCAGACTTTATTTTGGGGGACTCCCAAATCACTGCAGATGGTGACTGCAGCCATGAAATTAAAAGATGTTTACTCCTCGGAAGGAAAGTTATGACCAACCTAGACAGCATATTCAAAAGCAGACACATTACTTTGCCAACAAAGGTCCATCTACTAAAGGTTATGGTTTTTCCAGTGGTCATGTATGGATGTGAGAGTTGAACTATGAAGAAAGCTGAGTGCCCAAGAATTGATGCTTTTGAACTGTGGGGTTGGAGAAGACTCTTGAGAGTCCGTTGGACTGCAAGGAGATCCAACCAGTCCATCCTAAAGGAGATCAGTCCTGAGTGTTCACTGGAAGGACTGATGCTGAAGCTGAAACTCCAGTACTTTGGCCACCTCATGCGAAGAGCTGACTCACTGGAAAAGACCCTGATGCTGGGAGGGACTGGGGGCAGGAGAAGGGGAGGACAGAGGATGAGATGGCTGGATGGCATCACCGACTCGATGGACATGAGTTTGAGTGAACTGCTGGAGTTGGTGATGGACAGGGAGGCCTGGCGTGCTGCGATTCATGGGGTCGCAAAGAGTCGGACACGACTGAGTGACTGAACCGAACTGAGCATTGTCAAAACAACAGAAAGACAGGGAGAGTCAAGGTAGTTATTTCTCTGGCTCGACCCCAGGCTCAGTCCCAGCTCCACAGGCTCCTGTCAGGCCGCCCTCTTCATCCCCAGGGCCCAACAACCGTTCTCCTCCTCACTTCTGCAGCCTCGACCTGGGGTCTTACACTGTTCCCGAGACCTGCGGCCCTTTGCTGCAGTCCTGCAAAGCCTGCACCTGGACGGACCTCTTGGGGAGCTACAAAATACAAAGAAACTATCTGGAACTAAAAATAACTCAGTGTGCATGCGCCGTTGGGGCAAGTTCTAGACCAAAAGATACAAAATATACAAACCCCAACGGCCACTTCTGAAGAGCCGGGAGCAACAACTGGGCGTCGGGAGCAAAAATAGGGTACTGCGCATGCCCCGCTGCGCTCAGCGCCACAAAGGTGGGTGGGGCACCGAAGCCCCGCCTCGAGCCCGCCCCTGGACACACCCCTACCGTCCCCGCACATAAGGAACCGGCTCCGGGTCTGCTCCCCCTGTAGCCGGTGCAAGAACTCCAGTGAGAAGTCGCCCGAGTTTCCCATGTGTCCGTTTCCATTGATCCGGGAAGGCCAAGAACCCGGCCAGCTGATGGCACCCAACCTGGGGCAGTCCCCTTCCGGAGCGAGGACCTGGGCACGTCCGAGACTGCGGAGTGAGACTTTACCGTGGCTGACCAACGCCTACCTGAACCTCGTGTTCCACCGTCACCACATGCTGTAAGTCTGCCTTCCTGGCCCCTGGTTGGGGCAATGCTTTCCCTCTGCTGAAAGCTCTGCCCTCTCCTTCCGAGAGAGCTCTGTGAGGGTAGAGATCACAGTGGCTGGACCTTCTGCGGTCCCGGCATTCTCTTCGTTTCCCTGCAGTCTTGTTCTCTTCAGGCTTTTCTGTCCCTCCTCCCTACACCTCCCCTTCAGTCCTTTTAACTGTACTCCTGTTCCCTCTTGTGTCTTGAAGGTTGTCACTGGGGTCTTTTGTACTTTTGTCTGTCTGGTTGCTCCTGCAAGTCTGTGCCAAACTGTGGGCAGGGTGGAACATTTAAATTTTGAAATACAAATGCAGCCCACATTGCCTGAGACTCCAGCCTTGGGTTACTTGGAGGAATTTTAAAGGACAAAGAGACTAGAGGGGCTTGCTCTTACCTCCTCAGCGTTTGCAGTGTAACTATCTGCAAGCTCCCAGAGCCCAGGCAGCTGTCCTCTGCTTTTGCAAAGTAGCTATTCTGCCTGAACTCAGGAACAGCCCGTTTCATCTGTAGTTCCCCAGACTGAAGGTGGGGCTGGGGTGGGCGGAGGTGCCCCAGGAGAAGGAGGCCATTTTAAATTCAAGCCGGAAAGCTAGGAAATCCCAGTTCTATATAAATTGGCTAGTCTGACTTAAGCTTGTGGGTTTACCTCATACAGACCTGTCTTTAGAGTCATCAACAATAAATACTTCCACTGTACCTAAGGTTACTGAAGGTCAGTTAAGTACATGCTGTGTTTTTGTTATGAAATTTGCCAACAGGTGTAATAATCTGATATTAAATTTTTAATGGGATGAACACTTGTTGGTTAACTCTAGGGGAATGACTGTTTTAGAAACATCCATCTAAACAGTCTCTTTACAGGACCTCCATACTGCTCTACGGGTTAAGAAACCGCCTTGCAATGCGCAGGACCAGAGTTCGACTCCTGGTGAAGGAGCTAAGACTGGACACGCCACGCCAAGACTAAGCCTGCGCTGCAACTACTGAGCCCAAGGACAACTAGAGAGTCCGCAACAAAGGATCCCACACCATGCAGTGATGATCCCCTGTACTGCCAGTAAAACCTGCCGCAGCCAAATATACAAATAAATATTTTAAAAAGCAAAGAAAAGTTTCTGTACATCTTGGTACTCAACACTAAATTTACGTTAAATATAGGAATTCACTGAATATCCAGGCCATTCAAATATGATAGATAAAAATGTAGGAAATATTAATTGCTAAATAAGTCTAAATTTGCCTACTTTTGTGAGAGAGAAGCTTAAGCTTATCTAGTGCTGCTTTGAGACATTCTCTACCAATTGATAGAATGCCAATGTAAAAGTTTGTTAGATGTGTGTTTTTAAAAAAGGAGGTATAAGAGATGGACATACACTTTGTTAAAGGAAAAAGGGTGATTTTTCTCCTAAGGCTGATTATTTCTCAACTGAAGAATAAGGGACAAAGTATTGCTACAGGAAAGGACAGGTTTGCAGAAGTAGAACATTGAGAAGAATTTTGTATGGGGTTGGGATTTTCTAAAGTGGAATTAAATCTTATTAGGTAAGTGGATTTATTTTTTTCACCTTAGCTTAAGGAATAATTGCTTCACAGTGACCTATGATTTGATCTGACTGGGTTTTTTACATTTTTGACAGACTTCCCAAACATCAAATTAAAGTTCTTTTGACCTCCAGCTAACCCTGCAGTGTTTTAAAAGGCCCCTGGAGTATCCCAAACAGATCCCAATTTAACCGGTACGTTAAATTATATGGGAAATGCTATCCAAACCTGCTGTTGCCTGTCAGAGGTTGTCTCCAATTTTATTGCAGCCACCAAACATACAGGGGAAAGGGTCTCAGGTTTTTCTGCTGTCTTGTCTCTCACCTTACTCTATGTCCAACAAATCCCCTGTGAGAGCACTCCCACCTCCAGCTCCAGCTCCTGACCCCGGGGCCTTCTCCACCGTGCCCAGCTCCAGCTCCTAACGCCGGGGCCTTCTCCACCGTGCCCAGCTCCAGCTCCCGACCCCGGGGCCTTCTCCACCGTGCCCAGCTCCAGTTCCCCCAGGAGTTCCTTTCTCCATCTTTAATCTCCCCTTTCCTCCAGGCTTCAGCAGCCCCTACCTTATTACAGACTATTCGGCTGGCCACTTCCAAGCAGCCCACATCCTGGGATTTACAGGTGCCCACTCTTGAGGAATACACCCCAACAGCCACCATAGAGAAAACTGCTATAGGACAGCCAGCTTATAGACTGCAGATGGCCCCCTCAGGGAGAGCCCTAGCAACGCACTGGCACTGGTTCAGATGTCCCCCATCGGGAACCCCTGGTGCAAGAGATGGTGGTGGCCAGAGGGGGAGATGCTCAAAACCCCACTAGGTGAGGAGGGCACCAACCCCACTCTGACAAAAGCCTCCCGGGAAAGTGTCTCTGGGATGCTGGGTTTCATTTCTAGGAGTGCTCTTGGTTGCAGATGACTCAACATGTGGGAGGATCCTCTTCTAAGCCAGAAGAAACACCTCTGGAATGTATCCTTAAAAATTAGAAGTGTTAAAAATAGATGGGCTGAAAAGGGAAAAAGAAAAAAACTTTACTCTAACACTGCCTGGCCTTTACATAGGTTGGGAGATGGAGAAAAATGTCCTGAAAATCCGTCTAAATTACAATATCATCTTGCAACTGGAAATCTTTACTGTCACAAGATAGGAAAATGGAGTGAGGTTCTGTATGTCCAAGTCTTCGTGGTCCTTTACCAAAACCCCACTCACTCTAGGCGGTTTCTGGGCATTCGAAGGCACACATGAGGTTTCAGGTCATCTCCTAACATCCCCCAACTCTCAGGGGGAGACCAAGCTTCCTCTGAGGCACCTACTTCCCCAGATGCCTCTGACCAATCCCACACCCCAGCAACTCGCAGTGGAACTTCCTACCATCCAACATTGGGCAAAGCGTGCCCTCCGAGGGAAGTGGCAAACGGCAAAGAGACAATCAAAGGACATGTGCCCTTCTCTTTAATCGATGTAGTTAGCCCAAGGCAGACTGAGCCAGTTTTCTCAAGACCCTAGTAAGTTTGTCGGAGGGTTTTAGGCCCTAACACTGGCCTTTGATTCTACTTGGAAGGATGCCCAAATAGTCTTATCTACTTGCTGTACCTGTGAGGAAAGACAATTTGGGCAGCAATCCAGTGACACGGTGACCAGCCTGCCAATTCATGTTTGTGTTGCAAACACGAACATTATACTACGTGTGGAGACGCAATTCCAAATCAGGAGCCCAGCAGGAGTTACAGTTACTGGGAGGGAACAGAAGCCAGGAAGCACGTGATGTGGTGTGCACTGGGAGGGGTGAGAAAGTGTATCCACAAGTCAGTTAATGACGAAAAGGTCAAAGAAGTGACCCAAAAGAGAGAAAAAGAAAATCCAGCCTTCTTTCAGGGACGGCAGATGGAGGCTTTTAGAAAATCTACTGACACATCCACCCACTCCTGACGGTCAGACCCTGCTGGAACATTCTGTCAGCCATAATATTAGGCAGAAACTCCAGAAGTTACAATTCGGCCCACAGACCCCAGTGCCACAATTCCTAGAGGTGGCCCTTCGGGTATTCAGTAATCCAGACCAAACTGAGGATGGAGAACCTGATGTAAAAACAAGTCAGGGCTCAAGCTAAACTGAGAGTCACAGCTGTCAGCCATGCCTGGCAACCTCAGGACAACCCAAGACGGGAAAGGAAGTTTAAACATCTACCTGGAGATAAAACCAGCAAGGGGGATGGTTCAAATGTAAGTCAATCAGCCAGTGGGCTCCAAAGTGCCAGAAAGAACCCCCTGGTCCGTGCCCAGTCTGCACACAAACAGGTCACTGGAAGTGGGACTGTCCCCAGTCCCAAAGGGAAGGGGGACTGCCACTCCTGAGACGACCACACTGGACAACTGAGCTAGCCCGGGATGCTGGTGTCCCCCCTCCAACAAGACGTCTGTCTCCCGCAAGGAGCCTCGGGTGGCCCTTGGCACGGCAGGTAAGAAAATCAATTTTTAACTGATACCGGAGTCACTCACTCTGTCCTGATTTCTCAGGCTGGGCCTCTTCCCTCCAAAAGCTGTGCTGTGATGGTGTCGAGGGAAAGCCTCACACTCACGTCTTCACTGGGCCTCTCACTTGTCAATTTAAACAGCGTTTGATCTCACACGCCGTTTTAGTTGTGCCTGAGTGTCCCAAACCCCACTTCTGGGCTCTCTTGGAGTCTTATTACAGTTAGCAGGCCCTGAGGGGCCCCTTTTCTTCACTCTTACGACAAATCAGTTAGAAGAACAAGGGTTGATTGCCAGCCATATTCCACACACAGCAAACCCTGAAGTTTGAGACAAGGGAATCCCTCAGTCAGTTCAGTTGCTCAGTTGTGTCCAAGTCTTTGCAACCCTGTGGACTGGAGATCCTTGGGACAGCTATAAATGCTCAAGCTTTAAAAATAAGCCTTACACCAGACTCGCTTATCCTAGCAAAAGACAGTATGACCCATAAAGTTGAAACCAAAAAAAGGTTTGCAGCCCTTCATACAGAAATTCTTAAATAAGGCCTCTTAGCGCCCTGTCAGTCTCCATGCAATGCCGCTATTCTGCCAGTTATTAAGCTAAATGGGGAATGTCCAACAGTTGAAGACCTCAGGGCATTAAGTGAGGCAGGGGTCTCTCCACACCCCCTGCGGCCAATCCGTAACAGCATGTCAGCCCAGAGTCCCGGAGACACCAGGTGGTTTACTGTGTGTGGCCTCAGGGGTGGCTTCGTTTGTGTCATCTCCTCTGTCTGCCTTCAAGTGGACTAACCCCCATTTAGGCCAAATGTAACAATACACCTGGACAGTCCAGACTCAGGAGTCAAGATCACCCATATTGTTCGCTCAGATCACAGGAAAACACCTAAGGGAAATAGACTTAACATATGGGGCCATTTGGGGATTCCTTGGTGGCCCAGTGGTTGAAAATCCACCTGCCAACGCAGGGTACACGGGTTCCATCCTTGGTCTGGGAAGATTCCACACGCTGTGCGGCAACCAAGCCCAAGGTCCACAACTAGAGAAGCTGTGGGAATGCACTGAGAGCAGCCAATCACAGAAAGCAGCGGCCTTTCCACAGTACACAGATGACACACTGATATAGAGGCCTACCATGGAGGCCTCAGACCAGATATCACTGAAGTCCTTAATTTCCTTGGGGTACGCAGCTACAGGATCTCCCAGAAAAAAGGGGGGGCAGGGGGGTGGGGAGAAAAGCACAAATCTCAAAGCAACAAGTTAAATATCTGGGATATATTACAAACGCCGGGAGGAGACAGTTCTCTCCAGAGAGAAAACAAGCTGTATTAGGCCTAAGCGTCCCAAAGACCAAAAAAAAAAAAAAAGTACCTTCGTACTTTCTTAGGCATGACAGGATTTTGCAGAATTTGGATTCCAGGATTCAGACTAATGGCCAGACCTGTATATGACGCCACCAAAGGCTCAGATGCTCAGCCACTACTTTGGATTGGGGAACAAGGGAGGGCTTTTAACAATACCGCAGAGGTCCTCACCAGAGCTCCTGCTCTGGGGCTCACCAACTGAAAAAAAACCAAAACACATTTATCTTAAGTGTAGCTGAGAGCAGGGGGGCCCCTCTGGGGGTCCTAGTACAAAAGCTAGGACAAATTCCTCAGCCTACAGGCTATTTTCCTAAACTAGATTTTGTGGCCTGGCTGCCTCCGGGTGGTACCTGGCTCTGCTTTTTTAGCGGCAGAAGCTAACAAGCGCACCTCTAGACAGTCACTGGAAGTCTAGGTCCCTCATCAAGTACAAGGGACTCACCACTGGCTAACCGGAGGTCACCTTACTAAGGACCAGGCTTGACTGCTTGACTCCTCAGAGCTAACCCTCAAAACCTGCCAGTGCAAATGCTCGCCAGCAACGCTGGAGTGGGTGGACAGACGCAAGCCCCAGTCGGCCCGTGCTTAGACGGGAGCGTGACACAGCTGTGTAACGTGAGGCTGCGTCACCACGTGCTCTGCACCCCCATGCAGTGTGCACTGTAAACTCTGTGGACTTTTCGCAATAAAGGATCTAGAATTCTAAACAGTGAGTCAAAACTCTGAACCTACTAACTACTATATTCACAAGCGGACTTGGGTAAATTTTTGGAGGTTATAAACGATGCTGGTTTGTTTAAAACACTCCATCACCTATCTGCTTTCAAGAAAATCATTTTGTCTTTATTATTCTAAGTGTGCGCTCCCATTTCCTCAGTGCTCTTTAGCAATTAGAGGTTTGTAACATTTATACACATTCCAATTTTCAATATTATCATAAAGTAAAAATTAGAAAATAAGGTATAAAAATGTGTGTTCTGCTTTAAAAGAAAACAAACAAAAATCAGTGTTTTATCCCAACGTTTTATCTACTTCCATCTGTACATTCCACTTTCCCCATTCTTGGAGATAAAAAATGGAGTTAGAAACTTTAAAATATGACAGACTGCACAGAGCGAAGTGGCTGGGGCCGCACCTACCTGGTGTCACAGCATTTGGAAGCTGAGCCCAGTTTCAGGACAATGACGAGCTGAAAGAGTCAATCTGACCTGTGTTTCTAGCTGATGAGGACGTCCTCTGAGGAAATGCCAAATGCTCTTTAGGCTCACTGACTGCTGTTGGGTTTTGTGTTTGGCTTTTTTTTTTTTTAAGCAGCAGCAGCAGCAAAACCTTTGCCACCTAACACTTCAGCCCAGAAGGCTGAGCTAACAGCCCTAACTAAGGCCTTATGTTGGGGAAAGGAAAAATTAGAAATACATATACAGACTCAAAATACGCCTACCTTGTTTTACATGCCCATGCAACTCTCCAGAAAGAAACAGGGTTTTGAATGCAAAAAATTGCCCTGTAGAAGATGGGACTGAGACCTTATATCTCATAAAAGCAAGTCAAAAACCAAACTAGTGGTAGCCAACTACTGCCACAGACACCAAAAGGAAATTTTTCAAATTACCCCGTGGGAACAACAAGGCAGATCAGCAGGCAAACAAAGCAGCTCTGATTCCAAATCAGGTAAAAACCAACCCTGAGAAGACTCCCCTGCTGGCACAGAGGAGAGGAATCCCGCTGCCAAGGCAGGGGACACGGGCCTGACCCTTGCCCCAGAGCAAATGAGCCCAGGCGTCATCCACCAGGCCCTCGCGCCTAAAGGCTGAGCTCCACCACAAGAAAAGCCGCCACAGGAGAGGCCTGAGCACCTCAACACAGTCGCCCCGCCTACCCCAAGCAGAGAAAGCCCACGCGCAGCAGTGAAGACCCTGCACAGCCAAAGACAAATAAATGAGTTAAAAGAATAAAAAGAAACCAACATTGAGAAAAGCTGACAAGCCACTTGGCTTCAGCAGATAATTAACCACCAAACCTTAGTATTCACTATGGGCAGGGACACTGAAAAAATGGTTTCTCCTAGATTCCACAGAGTGTAAAAAACTTTGGAGGTTTTTATTTCCTTGTTAACTCTTCCCTTCAGTCACGCTTATTTAGGCCATATTTCCTCGGATACTCTGTTGTCTTCCCTACTGCTGTAAACCTGAGACTAAGATTCTTCAGTCCAAGGAGACCTGGGACCAACAGGGCCAGACATCACACTCTAAAAAACAGAGAAACAGGCACGTCTCTGGTGGTCCAGTGGACAGGACTCAGACTCCACACTCCAAGGCCGGGGGCCCAGGTTCACTCCCTGGTGGGGGAACTGGATCCCACAAGGTGGAACTAAGGGTTTCCATGCTCCAGCTACAAAAGATTTCAAATGTCACAACTAAAGATCTCATATGCTACAAGTAAGACATTGCAGAGTTAAGATGTTTTTTTAAAAAAAGAAAATAGTATATTAATTAAAAACTTAAAGTAAAATAAAAAATTTTGACCGAATTTGTAAAATAGTGAATATAAAAACCAAATAAACAAATGGGACCTAAATAAACATAAAGCTTTCTGCACAGCATAAGAAACCATAAGCAAAACAAAAAGACAACCCTCAGAATGGAAGAATATAATTGCAAGTGAAGCAATTAACAAATGATTAATCTCCAAAATATAAAAGCAGTTTGTGCAGCTCAATATCAGAAAAACAAACAACCCAATCAAAAAACAGGCAGAAGACCTAAAAGACGTTTCTCCAAAGAAGATATACGGGTGGCCAACAAGCACATGAAAAAAAGCTCAACATCGCTCATTCTTAGAGAAATGCAAATGATAACTACATTGAGATATCACCTCAAGCCATTCAGAGTGGCCACCATCAAAAAACCTACAAATAATAAATGCTGGCGAGGGTTTGGAGAAGAGGGAATCCTCTTGCACAGCTGGCAGGGAGGTAAATTACACAGTCACAAGGGAGAACAGTATGGAGACTTCTTAAAAAACCAGGAGTAAAATTCCCATGTAACCCAGCAACCCACTACTGGGCACACACCCTGAGAAAATCACAATTCAAGAACACATATATAGCCAAATGTTCACTGCAGCACTACTCACAGTGGTCAGGACACGGAAGATGCCTAGATGTCCATCGACAGAATAAGGAAGTGATGGTACATATTTAAAATGGAATATTACTCAGCCATAAAAAGGAATGGATTCCAGTCAGTAGGACTAAGGTGGATGAACCTAGAGGCTTTTATACAGAGTGAAGTAAGTCAAAAAGAGAAAAAACAAACATCGTATATAGATGTATATAAATGGAATCTAGAAAAATGGATGAGCCTATTTTCAGGACAGGAATAGAGGTGCAGACATAGGCAACAGCCTCGAGACAGCAGGGGAAGGAGAGGTTGGGATGAACTGAGAGGGCAGCACCGAAACACACTATCATGTGGAAAACAGCCCAGCGGGGAGCTGCGTGTGACACGTGAGCTCGATCCAGTGCTGCATGAAAACCCAGCGCGGCAGGATGAGGGCTGGTGCAAGGGGGGTCCAGAGGGAGCGGGCATATTTACAGCTGATTCACGCTGCTGTATGGCCGAAACCAACACAACATTCTAAAGAAATTATCCTCCAATTAAAAATTAAAAAATAATACAGCTTCATAAGAGATATGGCATCATCACCCAGATTTAGGGGCAGAACCACATCCATAAAATTTAGAAAATTTCTTGTGTATTGCCAGCTTATGTTGCCTGCTAATGTAAATAATATTTTCAACATTAGCCACCAAAAGGATAAATTCCTTATAAGTGACTTTGTACTTAATTCTGTCAGATAATTTCCTCTGAAACTTTATGAAGACTACACTGTGGGTAATTTCTGGCAATCTTCATTTTTCAATTGTGTTTTGCTAAGGAGGCCCAATCTGTTGTTTGTTTCATGTTGTTACCACATTAAATTGATTTAGGGACACACACACACCCCCCCCCAAAAAAAAAACCAGCAGAAGACCTAAACAAAGACATTTCTCCAAAGAAGACATAAAGACCACCAACAAACACATGAAAAGATGCTCAACACCGTTCACTGTTAGGGAAATTCACTTCAATGAAGTATCATCTCTCAATAATCAAACGGCCATCATCCAAAAAAAAAAATCTACAAACAATAAATGCTGGAGAGGATGTGGAGAAAAAGAAACCCTCTTACGCTGTTGGTGGGAATGTAAACTGATACAGCCACTGTGGAGAACAGTGTAGAGATTCATTTTTGTACACCCGTGGCGGATTCATGTTGATGTATGGCAGAACCAATACAATACTGTAATTAGCCTCCAATTAAAATAAATAAATTTATATTTTAAAAATAATAATAAATAAATAAAACTAAAAAAAATTTAAAAATTAAGGATAAAACTACCATTTGATCCAGCAATATACTGGGCATATATGCTGAGAAAACCATAATTCAAAAACACACGTCTACACCAATATTCATTACAGCAATATTTACAATAGCCAAGACATGGAAGCAACCTAGATATCCATCAACAGATGAATGGAAAAAGGTATGGTACATATATGTAACGGATTATTACTTGGTCATAAAAAGGAATGAATTAGAGTCAGCTGAACTGAGGTGGATGAATCTAGAGCCTGTCATACAGAGTGAAATAAGTCAAAGAAAAAATAAATATTGTGTATTAATGCATACATATGGAATCTAGAAAAATGGTACTGATGAACCTATTTGCAGGGCAGGAACAGAGACGCAGAAAACAGACTTGTGGACAGAGGGGAAAGAAGAGGGTGAATGGAACTGAGACAGCAACAGTGAAATGTCTATGTAACCACCTGAGAAAGAGCTAGTGGGAAAGCACTGGATAACACAGGGCGCTCACCTGCTGCTCCGTGAAGCCTAGAGGATGGGATGCAGGTTCGTGGTGGGAGGGAGGTTCAAGAGGAGGGTTCACTATATATACACTTACCATTGACTCACGCTGTTGTATAGCAGAAACACAACACTGAAAAGCAATTATACACCAAATAAAAACAGTAAATATTAAAATGGAAAAAACTTTTTAAAATGCAAAAAAATTCTTACAAAATAAATATGAAAAAATTTTGATACACTGTCTAAACTAATGAATGTAAAAACAAAAAATAAACAAATGGGACTTAGTTAAAAAGATTTTGCCCAGCAAAGGCAACCACAAACAAAAAGAAAAAACAACCCTCAAAGTAACAGACGATATTTGAAACGAAGCAACTGACAAAATATACAAACAGTACATGAAGCTCAACATCAAAAAATAAACAATCCAAAAATATGCAGAGATATGCAGAGCACATCCTGAGAAACGCTGGGCTGGAAGAAACACAAGCTGGAATCACGATTGCTGGGAGAAATATCAATAACCTCACATATGCAGATGACACCACCCTTATGGCAGAAAGTGAAGAGGAACTAAAAAGCCTCTTGATGAAAGTGAAAGAAGAGAGCGAAAAAGTTGGCTTAAAGCTCAACATTCAGAAAACGAAGATCATGGCATCCGGTCCCATCACTTCATGGGAAATAGATGGGGAAACAGTGGAAACAGTGTCAGACTTTATTTTCTGGGGCTCCAAAATCACTGCAGATGGTGAATTGCAGCCATGAAATTATAAGACACTTACTCCTTGGAAGAAAAGTTATGACCAACCTAGATAGCATATTCAAAAGCAGAGACATTACTTTGCCGACTAAGGTCCATCTAGTCAAGGCTATGGTTTTTCCAGTGGGCACGTATGGATGTGAGAGTTGGACTGTGAAGAAGGCTGAGCACCGAAGAGTTGATGCGTTTGAACTGTGGTGTTGGAGAAGACTCTTGAGAGTCCCTTGGACTGCAAGGAGATCCAACCAGTCCATTCTGAAGGAGATCAGCCCTGGGATTTCTTTGGAAGGAATGATGCTGAAGCTGAAACTCCAGTACTTTGGCCACCTCATGGGAAGAGTTGACTCAATGGAAAAGACTCTGATGCTGGGAGGGATTGGGGGCAGGAGGAGAAGGGGATGACAGAGGATGAGATGGCTGGATGGCATCACTGACTCGATGGACATGAGTCTGGGTGAACTCCGGGAGATGGTGATGGACAGGGAGGCCTGGCGTGCTGCGATTCATGGGGTCGCAAAGAGCCGGACACGACTGAGCGACTGAACTCAACTGAAAATAGACATCTCTCAAAGAAGACACACAGATAACCAACAAACACATGAAAAGCTGCTCAACATCGCTCATTCTTAGAGAAATGCAAATGGAAGCCATGAGGTGTCATGTCACACCAGTCAGAAAGGCCATCATCAAAAAATCCACAAACAGTAAGTGCAGGAGAGAGTATAGAGAAAAGGGAACCCTGTAACACTGCTGCTCAAAACATAAATTGGTACAGCCACCACAGAGAACAGATGGAGGTTCTTCAAAAAACGAAACAGAGAACTACCACATGACCCCAATCCCACTACTGGGCATGCTGCTGCTGCTAAGGTGCGTCAGTCGTGTCCGACTCTGTGCGACCCCATGGACTGCAGCCCACCAGGCTCCCCCGTCCCTGGGATTCTCCAGGCAAGAACACTGGAGTGGGTTGCCATTTCCTTCTCCAATGCATGAAAGTGAAAAGTGAAAGTGAAGTCGCTCAGCCGTGTCCGACTCTGTGTGACCCCATGGACTGCAGCCCACCGGGCTCCCCCGCCCTGGGATTCTCCAGGCAAGAGTACTGGAGTGGGGTGCCATTGCTTTCTCTGACTTCTGGGCATATACCCTGGGAAATCCATAACTCAGGAAGACACCTGGAGGGATTTCCCCGATGGTACAGTGGCTAAGACTCCGTCTGCCAGTGCAAGGGAAACAGGTTCGATCCCTGGTCTGAGAAGATCCCACATGCTGCAGGGCAACCAGTCCTGGTGCCACACTCCCGACCTGAGCCCGAGAGCCTGCACTCCACAGGAGAGCCACTGCAGTGAGAAGCCTGGGCGCTGCCCCAAGAGCCCAGCAAGGCCAAAACATCAAGCAAACCAAAACCAAGAAAAGACACATGTGCCCCAACGTTCACTGCAGCGCTCTTCGTAATAGCTGGGTCACAGAAGCAACCTAGACGTCTATCAACAGATGAACGAATGGGTAAAGAGGATACGACACATATATACAATGGCATATTACTCAGCCAGAAAGAGGAACGAATCTGAGTCAGCTGAACTGAGGTGGATGAGCCTAGAGCTTGTTTTACAGACTGAAATAAGTCAGAAGGAAAAAAACAAGTATCATATACGAACACACATATAGAGACCATAGAAAAATGGTACGGTGCGCCTACTCGCAGGGCGTGAATAGAGACACAGAGAAGGCCTTGTGGAGAGAGAAGGGGTATGAACTGAGAGACCAGCACTGACATATTCACTTCACCGTGTGTGAAGTGGGTAGCTAGCGGGAAGCTGCTGGAGAGCACAGGCGGGGGCTCTGTGAGGACCTAGACAGGTGACATCCGGGGGATGGCAGGCTCAAGAGGAAGAGGATATATGAACACATGTAAAGGATCCACGATGCTGGACAGCGGAAACTAACAACTGGGTAAAGCAGTTCTATTCCAATAAAAATAAAATAGAAAAACAGGTTAGACTTTAACCCTACGATTAACAAAAATACATATCCAAGCACAATGGCTCCTTGGGAGCGGCGAGGGGCCCACCACCTGCTGTCCAGCCAACAGGAAAACCAGAGTCAACCTGGTCCCGTCCCGTCCTCGGTTCCTTAGGAGCTAGAGTTGTAGTTCTCCTTTTAGGCCTTTTTTTTTTTTTTTTTTAACCTTTTGGTAAAATTTGCGCCTTTTTCGCTACAACAGTTCAAAGTTAAGCATATGACGGCTACTCCAGATTGGACAGGGGGTGGGAGAGAGATTAAAGAGGGAGATGACGCATGTATATTCACAGCTGAGTCGGGCTGCTGCGTGGAAGACACCAGCACAGCATGGTAATGGAACTCTCCTCCAATCAAAAATCATTTGTAATACTGATTAAAAAGTTAAAATAAAAACTGTGGACCCACCTTTGTGAACACAGATGGCCAACACACACATAAAAGACGCCCCGCGTCGCTCACTGTCAGGGAGACGCCAACGAGGACAGCAAGCAAGAGTCACACGGGGGCCAGGAAGGCCATTCTCAGAAGTCTACAGACAGGAAGTTCAGCAGAGGGTGAGGAGGAGAGAGGACTCTCTCGCACCGCTGGTGAAAATGCAAATTGATATGGCCACAATAGAGAACAGTATGCAGACTTAAAAAAACAAGAAAAAAAACCTGCCATATACCCCATCAATCCCACTACTGAGCATACACCCGAGAAACCAGTAATTTAAAAAAAAACTCTTAAACTCCAGGGTTCATTGCACTGTTTCAGTGCAATGGACAGTCACTATCCTGGCTATCAACTCTGCTTTTTATGATAGGATATGCAATCAACCTAGATATCTGTCAAGAGATGAATGGATTACAAAGCTGTGGTACATATATAGAATGGAATATTACTCAGCCATAAAAAGGGAACAAATTTGAGTCAGTTCTAGATAGGTGTATGATCCTAGAGCCTCTGATAGAGAGTAAAGTAGGTCAGAAAAACAAGTATCATATATTAACGCATATGTACAGAATCCACAAAAATGGTGCCGATGAACCCATCTGCAGGGTGGGAATTATGAGACCCTGACGTAAAGAACGGACTTGGAGACACGGTGCAGGAAGCACAGGGTGGGAGGAACTGAGAGAGGAGCACTGAGATACATATATTACCAGTGGCAAGATGGATAGCTAGTGGGAGGCCGCTGCAGAGCACAGGGAGCTCAGCCTAGTGCTCTGTGATGACCTAGAGGGGTGGGCTGTGGGCGGTGGTAGATGGGGAAGGTTGGAGGGACAGTCAAGAGGGAAGGGATATACGTATAATTATGTCTGATTCACTGTTTCATGGCAGAAATCAACACAACACCACAAAACAGTTAACAAAAACTGTCAGAGAAAGAAAAAACATTTTGATTTTAAAAACTAAAGAAAAAGTATTTAAAAAATAAAAAAAGCTTGATCCACCTTTGAAAATAATGAATATAAAAACAAAAATAAACAATTAGGACATACTTAAACTTAAAAGCTTTGGCGCAGCCAAGAAACCACAAACAAAACGAAAAGACAATCCACAGAATGGGAGACAATGTTTGCAAAAACAGCAACTGATGAACGATTAAGCTCCAAATTATACAAAAAGCTCATGGAGCTTAACTTCAAAAATAACAAACAATCTGATCAAAAACTACCTGGAAGACCTAAATAGACATCTCTCCAAAGAATGGATACTCTTGGCCAGCAAACACATGAAAATATGATCAACATCACTCATTGAGAGAGAAATACAAACGAGAACCTCAATGAGGTGCTACCTCACATGGGTCAGAATGGCTAGTATCAAAGATTTTATCAATCAATATTGGAGAAGGTGCGGGGACATGCGTGCCTCCAGGACTATTACCGGGAATGTAGACTGGTAGAGCAACTATGGACAGCAGTATGGAGACCTGTTAAACTAGGCGTCATATGACCTTCCGTAGTGTCAGTCGCTCAGTCATGTCCGACTCTTTGCAACCCCACAGACTGTGGATGGCCTGACTCCTCTGTCCATGGGGTTCTCCAGGCACGAACACCAGAGTGGGTTGCCAGATATGACCACATGAGTCAGTAATCCCACTACTGGGCATATACCCTAAAAAAATCTAAGTAAACACCAGACATGTGCCCCAAAGTGCACTGCTGCACTGTTTATGATCTCCAGGACATGGAAGCAACATAGATGCCCACCCACAGATGAAGGGAGAAAGAAGCTCTCTTACATATATGCAATGGAGTATTATTCAGCCAGAAAAAGGAAGGAATTTGAGTAAGTTCTGAAGGTGCTGGATGACTAGACACTCTTATACAGAATGAATTCAGAAAAACAAATATCACATATTGATACATATGGGAATCTAGACAAATGTATTGATGAACCCACTGGCAGGGCAGGAATAGACACCCAGAGGGACAATGGACTTGTGGTCCCGGGGGGGGGGGGGAGGACAAGGCGGGACGGATTGAGAGCGGCACTGAGACAGGAACATTACCACGTGAAGATGCATGCTTACTGGGAAGCGGCCGTATAACACAGGGAACGCAGCCCGGGGAGCTGTGACGACCTAGACGGGGGAGTGCAGACGCGCTTCCAGAAGGATGGGATATATGTGCATTTATGGCTGACTCGGTTGTTGTATGATGAAACCAACACAACATCATAAAGGAAGTTTGCTTCAGTTGAAAGAAATTTTTAGTTAAGAAAAAAATTAAAAATCTTGACCCACATTCAAAAATGATGAATATAAAAGCAAAAATAAGTAACTGGAACATTATTAAAACCTTCTGCACAACGAAGGAAACTCCAGACAACATGAAAAGACAACACTCAGGACGGGGGACAATATGGGAAACAAGGAAACTGACACCAGATTAACTTCCAGAATATACAAACAGCTCACTGAGTTCCGTTTCAAGAAAAATTGTGCTGTTCAGGTGCTCGGTCATGTAGGACTCCTTGCGACCCTGGGACTGGAGTACGTCAGGCTTCCCTGTCCTTCACCGTCTCCTGGAGTTCGCTCAACTCACAGCCATCGAGTCAGTGATGCCATCCAATCATCTCACCCTCTGTCGCCCCTTCTCCTCCTGCCCTCAATGGTTCCCAGCGTCAGGGTCATTTCCAATCCGGGGCCGAAAAGTATTGGAGCTTCAGCACTTGTCCTTCTAATGCATATTCAGGGCTGATCTTCTTTAGGATTGACTGATTTGATCTCCTTGCAGTCCGAGGAACTCCCAGGAGTCCTCTCCAACACTACAGTTCAAAAGCATCAATTCTTCGGCGCTCAGCCTTCTTCACAGTCCAACTCTCACATCCATACATGACTACTGAAAAACTCATAGCCTTGACTAGACGGACCTTAGTCGGCAAAGTAATGTCTCTGCTTTTGAATATGCTATCTAGACTGCTCATAACTTTTCTTCCAAGGAGTAAGCGTCTTTTAATTTCATGGCTGCAATCACCATCTGCAGTGATTTTGGAGCCCAAAAATATAAAGTCTGACACTGTTTCCACTGTTTCCCCATCTATTTCCAATGAAGTGATGGGACCGGATGCCATGATCTTTGTTTTCTGAATGAGTTAAATAAGCAGGGTGACAATATACAGCCTTGACATACTCCTTTCCCAATTTGGAACCAGTCACTTGTTCCATGTAAGGTTCTGTTGCTTCTTGACCTGTATACAGGATTCTCAGGAGACAAGAACAGTGGTCTGCTATTCCCATCTTTTTCAGAATTATCCACAGTTGGTTGTGATCCACACAGTCAAAGGCTTTAGTCAATGAAACAAAAGCAGATGTTTTTCTGGAATTCCCTTGCTTTTTCTATGATCCAGTGGATGCTGGAAATTTGATCTTTGGTTCCCCTGCCTTTTCCAAACTCAGCTTGTACATCTGGAAGTGCTCGCCTCAGGTACTGTTGAAGCCTACCTTGAAGGATTTAGAGCACTGCCTTGCTGGCATATAAACTGTGCATAATTGTGCAATAGTTTGAACATTCTTTGGCACTGCCCTTCTTTAGGACTGGAATGAAAACTTACCTTTTCCAGTCCTCTGGCCAGTGCTGAGTTTCCAAATTTACTGTCATACTGAGTGCAGCACTTTAACAGCATCATTTTTAGGAACTGAAATAGCTCAGCTGGAAATCCATCACCTCCACAAGCTTTGTTTGTAGTAATACTTCCTAAGGCCCAGTTGACTTCACACTGCAGGATGTCTGGCTCTAGGTGAGTGATCACACCATTGTGGTTATCCAGGTCATTAAAATCTTTTTTGTACAGTTCTTCTGTGTATTTTCTGTGTATTCTTGCCACCTCTTCTTACTATCTTCTGCTTCTGTTAGGTCCATACTATCCATACACATTATGCCCATCCCTGCATGGAATGTCCTCTTCAGTTTAGTCGCTAAGTGGTGTCCAATTCTTTGCAACCCCTTGGACCACGGCACACCAGGCCTCCCTGTTCATCACCAACTCCTGGAGTTTACTCAAACTCATGTCCATCGAGTCGTTGATACCATCCAACCATCTCATCCTCTGTCGTCCCCTTCTCCTCCGGCCTTCAATCTTTCCCAGCATCAGGGTCTTTTCAAATGAGTCAGTTCTTCGCATCAGGTGGCCCAAAGTATTGGAGTTTCAGTCTCAGCATCAGTGCTACCAATGAACACCCAGGACTGATCTCCTTGCAGTCCAAGGGACTGCAATGTCCTTTGTCGCTTTGGTATCTCTAATTTTCTTCGAGATCTCTAGTGTTTCCCATTCTATTGTTTTCCTCTATTTCTTTGCACTCTTCTCTTGAGAAGACTTTATCTCTCCTTGCTATTCTTCGGAACTCTGTATTCAGATGGGTATATCCTTCCTTTTCTCTTTTGCTTCTCTTCTATTCTCAGCTATTTGTAAGG
Organism: Oryx dammah; assembly: GCF_014754425.2. Classification (NCBI taxonomy): domain Eukaryota; kingdom Metazoa; phylum Chordata; class Mammalia; order Artiodactyla; family Bovidae; genus Oryx; species Oryx dammah. The sequence goes on from NW_024070193.1 coordinate 3,403,614, forward strand.
CCTCCTCAGACAAACAATTTGCTTTTTTGCATTTTTGATCACTGCCTCCTGTACAATGTTAAGAACCTCCACCTATAGTCCTTCAGGCACTCTGTTTATCAGATCCAATCCCTTGGATCTGTTACTTCCACTGTATAATCATAAGAGATTTGATTTATGTCATACCTGAATGGCTTAGTGGTTTTCCCTAGCTTCTTCAATTTAAGTCTGAATTTTGCAGTAAGGAGTTCATGATCAAGAACAGTCACCATCTGCAGTGATTCTGGAGCCCAAAAAAATAAAGTCTGACACTGTTTCTACTGTTTCCCCATCTATTTCCCATGAAGTGATGGGACCAGATGCCATGATCTTCTTTTTCTGAATGTTGAGCTTGAAGCCAACTTTTTCACTCTCCTCTTTCACTTTCATCAAGAGGCTTTTTAGCTCCTCTTCACTTTCTGCCATAAGGGTGGTGTCATCTGCATATCTGAGGTTATTGATATTTCTCCCAGCAATCCTGATTCCAGCTTGTGTTCCTTCCAGTCCAGCGTTTCTCATGATGAACTCTGCACAGAAGTTAAATAAGCAGGGTGACAATATACAACCTCGACGTACTCCTTTTCCTATTTGGAACCAGTCTGTTGTTCCATGTCCAGTTCTAACTGTTGCTTCCTGACCTGCATACAGATTTCTCAAGAGGCAGGTTACGTGGTCTGGTATTCCCATCTCTTTCAGAATTTTCCACAGTTTATTGTGATCCACACAGTCAAAGGCTTTGGCATAGTCAATAAAGCAGAAATAAATGTTTTTCTGGAACTGTCTTGCTTTTTCGATGATCCAGCGGATGTTGGCAATTTGATCTCTGGTTCCTCTGCCTTTTCTAAAACCAGCTTGAACATCAGGGAGTTCACGGTTCACATATTGCTGAAGTCTGGCTTGGAGAATTTTGAGCATTACTTTACTAGCATGTGAGATGAGTGCAACTGTGCAGTAGTTTGAGCATTCTTTGGCATTGCCTTTCTTTGGAATTGGAATGAAAACTGACCTTTTCCAGTCCTGTGGCCACTGCTGAGTTTTCCAAACTTGCTGGCATACTGAGTGCAGCACTTTCACAGCATCATCTTTCAGGATTTGAAATAGCTCCATAGGAATTCCATCACCTCCACTAGCTTTGTTCGTAGTGATGCTTTCTAAGGCGCACTTGACTTCACATTCCAGGATGTCTGGCTCTAGATTAGTGATCACATCATCATGATTATCTGGGTCGTGAAGATCTTTCCTGTACAGTTCTTCCGTGTATTCTTGCCACCTCTTCTTAATATCTTCTGCTTCTGTTAGGTCCATACCATTTCTGTCCTTTATAAAGCCCATCTTTGCATGAAATGTTTCCTTGGTATCTCTAATTTTCTTGAAGAGATTTCTAGTCTTTCCCATTCTGTTCTTTTCCTCTATTTCTTTGCACTGATCACTGAAGAAGGCTTTCTTATCTCTTCTTGCTATTCTTTGGAACTCTGCATTCAGATGCTTATATCTTTCCTTTTCTCCTTTGCTTTTTGCCTCTCTTCTTTTCACAGCTATTTGTAAGGCCTCCTCAGACAGCCATTTTGCTTTTTTGCATTTCTTTTCCATGGGGATGGTCTTGATCCCTGTCTCCTGCACAGTGTCACAAACCTCCATCCATAGTTCATCAGGCACTCTATCTATCAGATCTAGACCCTTAAATCTATTTCTCACTTCCACTGTATAATCATAAGGGATTTGATTCAGGTCATACCTGAATGGTCTAGCGGTTTCCCCTACTTTCTTCAATTTAAGTCTGAAGTTGGTAATAAGGAGTTCATGTTCTGAGCCACAGTCAGCTCCTGGTCTTGTTTTTGTTGACTGTATAGAGCTTCTCCATCTTTGGCTGCAAAGAGTATAATCAATCTGATTTCGGTGTTGACCATCTGGTGATGTCCATGTGTAGAGTCTTCTCTTGTGTTGTTGGAAGAGGGTGTTTGCTATGACCAGTGCATTTTCTTGGCAAAACTCTGTTAGTCTTTGCCCTGCTTCCAAGGCCATTTTGGAATGCTTCCGCATTCCAAGGCCAAATTTGCCTGTTACTCCAGGTGTTTCTTGACTTCCTACTTTTGCATTCCAGTCCCCTATAATGAAAAGGACATCTTTTTTGGGTGTTAGTTCTAAAAGATCTTGTAGGTCTTAATAAAACCGTTCAACTTCAGTTTCTTCAGCATTACTGGTTGGGGCATAGACTTGGATAACTGTGATATTGAATGGTTTGCCTTGGAGACGAACAGAGATCATTCTGTCGCTTTTGAGACTGCATCCAAGTACTGCATTTCGGACTCTTTTGTTGACCATGATGGCTACTCCATTTCTTCTGAGGGATTCCTGCCTGCATTAGTAGATGTAATGGTCACCTGAGTTAAATTCACCCATTCCAGTCCATTTTAGTTCGCTGATTCCTAGAATGTCGACGTTCACCCTTGCCATCTCTTGTTTGACCACTTCCAATTTGCCTTGATTCATGGACCTGACGTTTCAGGTTCCTATGCAATACTGCTCTTTACATCATCGGATCTTGCTTCTATCACCAGTCACCTCCACAAGTGGGTATTGTTTTTGCTTTGGCTCCATCCCTTCATTCTTTCTGGAGTTATTTCTCCACTGATCTCCCTGTGTCCGAGGTCAGGGCAGCGGCCAGGAGGAGCTACCCCGCGTCCAAGGCCAGTGGCAGCCGGCAGGAGACACCCTGCGTCCGAGATCTGGGGCGGCCAGGAGAAGCCACCTGGAGCCCGAGGCCAGGGGCGGCAGCTGGGAGGAACCACCCACGCCCACGGCCAGGGCCAGCGGCAGGGAGGAGCAAGCCGAGGAGCGGTGGCTGTGCAGGCACAGGAGGGCCTAGAGGAGCCATCCCACGTTGAAGGTCACAACCGGTGGCGGCAAGGAGATACCCCTCGTCCGAGGAAAGGAACGGCGGCTGTGCTTTGCTGGAGCAGCCATGAAGAGATACCCCACACCAAGGTAAGAGAAACCCAAGTAAGATGGTAAGTGTTGCAAGAGGGCATCAGAGGGCAGACACACTGAAACCATACTCACAGAAAACTAGTCAATCTAATCACACTAGGACCACAGCCTTGTCTAACTCAATGAAACCAAGCCATGCCTGCGGGGCAACCCAAGACGGGCAGGTCATGGCGGAGAGGTCTGACAGAATGTGATCCACTGGAGAAGGGAATGGCAAGCCACTTCAGTATTCTTGCCTTGAGAACCCCATGAACAGTAGGAAAAGGCAAAATGATAGGATACCAAAAGAGGAACTCCCCAGGTCATTAGGTGCCCAATATGCTACTGGAGATCAGTGGAGAAATAACTCCAGAAAGAATGAAGGGATGGAGCCAAAAACTACCATAGAACCAAGTAATCCCACTACTGGGCATATACCCTGAGAAAACAATAAATCAGAAAGACACCTGTATCCCAATTATCTATGGAGCACTATTTCCAATAGACAGGACACGGAAACAACCTAGATGTACATCAACACATGAAAAGATAAAGAAGTTGTGCTACAGATATACATACCATGGGATATTGAAAGTGGAAGTCGCTCAATCATGTCTGACTCTTTGTGACTCCATGGACTGAATATACAGTCCATGGAATTCTTCAGGCCAGAATACTGGAGTGGGTAGCCTTTCCCTTCTCCAGAGGATCTTCCAACCCAGGGACCGAACCCTGGTCTCCTGCACTGCAGACGGATTCTTCACCAGCTGAGCCACAAGGGAAGCCCACCATGGGATATTACTCAGCCACAAGGAACGAACTTGATTCAGTTCCAGGGACGTGGCTGAACCTAGAGCCTCTCAGAAAGAGTGAAGAAGTCAGAAAAACAAATACTGTATTTGGTGCATCTATACGGTATCTAGGAAAATGGTACTGAGGAACCTATTTTCAGGGCAGGAATACAGACCCGGAAGTAGAGGAGGGACTCGTGGACTCAGCAGAGGACGGCCTGGGTGGGACAACTCGAGAGAGCAGCATGGAAATACATACATGACCACGTGTAAAATGCATACTGATGCACAGTTAGGCGTAACAGGGAGCTTATCCTGGTGAGCTGTGATGACCCAGAGGGGTGGGGGTTGGAGGGATGGAGGTCAGGATGGAGGGGGTCTATGCACATATATGGTTGACTGACGCTTTGTATGGCAAAAACCAACACATAACTGTAAAGCAAATATACTCCAGTTAAAGAATGAAATAATTATGAATAATAAAAAAATAAGTTTTTGACACACTTTCTAAAATAATGAAAACCAAAAATAAAAAACTTGAACCTAATTAAACTTAAAAGGTTTTGCCCAACAAAGGAAGCTACACACAAAATGGTAAAGACAACACACTCAGGATCAGAGACAATATTTTAAAGGAAGCAACCGACATCCGATTACCTTCTAAAATATACAGTTCCTGGAGCTCAATGTCAAGAAACAAACAATAAAAATCCACTCAAAACACATGCAGAATACCTAAATGGACATCTCTCCAAAAACACACAGATGGGCAACCAACACCTGAAATCTCATTCAATGTTAGTCATTATTAGAGAAATGCAAATGAAAACTTCGATGCAGTGTTACTGTACAAGGTCAAAATGGCCATCAACAAAAATTGTACAAACAGTAAATGCTGGAGAGGGTGTGCAGGAAAAGGAACCCTGTTGCACTCCTGGTGGAAAAGTAAAGTGATACATCCACTATGGAGATAAGTATGGAGAGTAGTCCTTAAAAAAAAAGAGAATAAAAATACACATGACCCAGCAAGTCCACTGGGCATACACCCTGACAAAACCATAATTCAAAACGACACATGAGCCCGTTGTTCTTTGGAGCACCATTTACGATAGCTGGACATGGAAGCAATCTAGACGTCTGTCAAAGGATGAATGGATAAAGTTGTGCTACAAATATCCAATGGAATACTACTCAGCCATAAAAAGGAACAAATTTTAGTCGGTTCTAAGGAATTGGGTGAACCTAGAGCCTTTTATTGAGCGACTTCACTTTGACTTTTCACTTTCATGCATTAGAGAAGGAAATGGCAACCCACTCCAATATTCTTGCCTAGAGAATCCCAGGGATGGGGGAGCCTGGTGGGCTGCCGTCTATGGGGTTGCACAGAGTCAGACACGACTGAAGTGACTTAGCAGCAGAAGCAAAGCCTTTTATAGAGAGTGAAGGAAGTCAGTAAGAGAAAAACAAATATTGTATATCCAGGCACATGTATGGGGTCTAGAAAAATGGAATACAGAGGCAGATGTAGAGAATGGATTTGTGGACACAGTCAGGGAAGGAAAGGGTGGGACCTACTGAAAGACTGGCAAACAAATATATCCATCAGCAGGTGTAAACAACGAGTAGGAAGGTGATGTAGACCAGAGAGCTCAGCCTGGTGCTCTGTGACAGCTTAGAGACTGGACTGGGGGAGGTGGCAGGGAGAGAGGCACGAGGGGGAAAGGTGAGCCTACACTTATGACCAGTTCATGCTGTTACATGGAGGAAACCGACGTGGCACTGTAAAGCCATCACGCTCCAATTAAAAATCAACTTCAAATACCACAAAAAAATTTAATAAAAAATTTGAAGCCACCTTCTAAATAATGACTATTAAAACAAAAATAAACAAATGGAACCTAACTGAACTTAAAAGGTCTTGCACAGCAACAGAAAGCACAAACAAAACAAAAAGACCACCCTCAGAATAGGAGACAATACTTGAAAGCTAACTGACACAGGATTAATCTCCAAAACATATTAACAGCTCACGGAGCTCAGTTTCAAGAAAAGAGACAAACTAATCAAAATTGGGGGAAGATTTAATGAACGGCTCTCCAAAGACATACAGATGACCAACCGACACATGAAAAGATGACCCACATCACTCACCTACTACACCTACAATACCACTCCTGAGCATCTAATTGAGAAAACATTTTTCAAAAGACACGTGTACCTCAACGTTCACTGCAGCCCTATTTATAAGAGCCAGGACACGGAAGCAAACTAGTTACCTCTGGACAAATGGATGGATAAAGAAGATGTGCTACACATATACCATGGAACATTACTCAGTCAGAAGAAGGAAAACCTGAGTCAGTTCCAGGGAGGTAGGGGAACCTAGAGCCTGTTATACAAAGTGAAGTCAGAAAAACAAAGAACATATTAACGCATATACATGGAGTCTACGAAAACAGCTCTGATGAACTTATATGCAGGGCAGGAATACAGACCCAAAGGTAGAGAATGGACTTTTGGACACATCAGAGCAAGGACAGGGTGGGAAAAATCAAGAATAGCAAGGAAACATAGACATTACCATGTTAAAGAGCATAGGTAGTGGGAAGTTACTGAATAACCCAGGAGGCTCAGCCTGCTGGGCTGTCATGATCTAGACTGGTGGAGACGGGGAGATTCAGATGGGAGGGGATATATGTATATTTAGGGCTCACTCATGTTGTTCTATGGCAGAAACCAACACATGTACAGCAATTATACCCCAATTAAAAAATGAGAAAAAATTATGAAAAAAATAGTTTTTGATCCATCTAAAATAATGAATATACTTAAAAAATAATTCGGACATATTTAATCTTAAAAGCTTTTGCTCAGCAAAGGAAATCACAAACAAAACAAAAAGACAACCCTCAGAATAGGAGACTATCTTTGAAAACTAAGCAACTGACACAGGCTTAACCTTCAAAATATACAAACAGCTCATGGAGCTCAATTTTAAAAATTTTAAAAGCCACTCCATTCGGAAAAAAACACAAGCAGAACACCTAAACACACGTTCCCCCAAAGAAGATATACTGATGGGCAACAAACACATGAAGTGACGCTCAGCATCACCCATTATTATAGAGGAATGCGAATGCAAACTTCAATGAGTTATCACCCGACAACGTTAGACTGGCCATCATCAAAAATTCTATAAACAATAAAAGCTGCACAAAGTGTGGAGAGAAGGGAACGCTCTTGCACTCTTGATGGGAATGTAGGCTGAAACAGTCACTAAGGATAACAGTATGGAGATTCCCTAAAACTAGGGATAGAAATACCGTATGACCCTGTAATCCCACTACTGGGCATACAGTCTGAAAACTGTAATTCAAAACAACACGTGTACCCCAATGCTCACTGCAGCACTATGTACAATGTTGAGGACATGGAAGCAACCTAGATGTCTGTTGACAGATGAATGGATAAAGAAGTCGTGCTAGATATACAGAATGGAATATTACTCAGCAATGAAATGGAATGGATTTGAATCAGTTTTAGTCAGGTGGGTGAACCTAGAGCCTGTTTTGCAGAGTGAAGCAAGTCAGAAAGAGAAAATGAAATGCTGTATATTGACACTTATGTATCAAATCTAGAAAAATGGTCCTGATGAACCCATCTGCAGAGCAGGAACACAGACACAGATGTGAAGAATAGATCTGTGGACACAGCTGGAGAAAGAAAGGGTGGGACAAACTCAAAGAGTAGCACAGAAATGTATATAAAACCATGTGTAAAACAACCAAGCCAGTGGGAAGCTGATGCATAACACAAGGAGCTCAGCCTGGTGCTCTGTGATGCCCTAGAGAGACTGGACGGGTATGAGGAGGGCCAGGGCAGGCAGAGTTTCAGTGGAAAGAGGACACATGTATAATGATGCCTGATTCATACTGTGGTATGGAAGAAACCAACACAATATTGGAGAGCACTTATACTCTAACTAAACATCCATATTAAATACCCCTAAAAAATTATTAGGGCTTCCCTGGTAGCTCGATTAAAAATAAAAATAAAATAAAATTTTTGAGTGCGCCTTCTAAATAATGAATATAAATCCAAAAATATACAAATGGGACCTAATTAAACTTAAAAGCTTTTGCAGAGTGGGAGACAATATTTGCAAACACAGTAACTGAGAAAGGATTATTTATCTTCAAGATATATTAATACAAACAGCTCAAAGAGCTCAATTTCAAAAAAGAAATCCAATCAAAAAATGGGCAGACCTCAACAGAGAACTCTTCAAAGAAAACATACAGATGGGCAACAAACACAAGAAAAGATGCTCAACATCACTCATTATTACACAAACTCAAACGAAAACTTCAATGAGATATCATCTCACAAAGTCAGAACAGCCATCATCAAAAACTCTACAAAGAATAAATGCTGGAGAGGGTGTGGAGAAAAGGGAACCCTCTTACACTGTTGGTGGGAATGCAAACTAATACAGTCACTATGGACAACAGTATGGATATTCCTTTAAAAAGTAGGGATAGACTACTATGTTATACACAATCCCATTATAGGGCACAGACCCTGAGAAAACCGTAATTCAAAAAGACACGTGTATCCTCAAAGTTCACTGCAGCAGTATTTCCGGTAGCCAGGACATGGAAGCAACCTAGACGCTCATCCACAGATGAATGGATAAAGATGTTGTGGTACACATGCCAGTTCAGTTGCTCAGTCATGTCCGACTCTCTGGGACCCCATGAACTACAGTACGCAGGCTTCCCTGTCCATCACCAACTCCTGGAGCTTGCTCAAACTCATGCCCATCGAGCTGGTGGTACATATATACCGTGGAACAGTACTCAGCCAGGCGAAGGAAGGAATAAGAGTCAGATCTAGTGAGATAGATGATCCTAAAGCCTGTTAAACACAGTGATGTCAGAAAACAAATATCTTTAGGCACATGAATGGATCTTTAAAATGGTAGATATGAACCCATGAGCAGGTCAGTAATACACAGGCAGACATAGAGCACATTCCTCTGGACACAGTGGGGAAAGGAGAGGTTGGGATGAACTGAAAGAGTAGAACTGAAATACATGAGTAAAATACATAGCCATGGGCATTTGCTGGATGAGTCGTGGAAACCAGCCTGGTGTTTTCTGACAACCTAGAGGGGTGGGATGGCGTGGGAGGTGCCAAGGAGGTTCAAGAGGGAGGGCACGTATGCATACCTATGGCTGATTCATGTTGATGTATGGCAGAAACCAACACAGCATTGTAAAGCAATTATCCTCCAATTAAAAAAAAAAACCATCCCCCAGCAGTCTCACTACTGGGCATTTACCTTGAGAAAACCATTATTTAAAAAGCACATGTACCCCAACGTTCACTGCAGCACTATTTGTGACAGCCAGGACACGTAAGCAACTTAGATGTCTGTGGACGGATGAATGGATAAAGAAGCTGTGGTACATATATACAGTGGAACATTACTCAGCCACAAAAAGGACAGAGTTTCAGGGAGGTGGATGAAGCTAGAGCCTCTTATGCAGAGTGAAGTAAGTCAGAAACAGAAAAACACATATCATATATTAACACATATATATGGAATCCAGAAAAAGGGTCCTGAGGAACCCAGCTGCAGAGCAGGAACATGGACGCAGACTCGGAGAAGAGACTTGCGGACACAGCAGGGAAAGGATGGGACGACCTGGAAGACGCACAGAAAGACACATGCTATCATGTGTAGAGCAGTGTGAAGCTGCTGTGTAACACGGGGAACTCGGTCGGGTGCCTCTGGGGACCGGGAGGGGTGGGATGGGGGTGACAGAGAGGTTCAAGAGGCAGGGGAGATATATATACTTGTGGGTGACTCATTGTATGCAGAAACCAACACAACATTGTAACACAACTATACTCCAATTAAAATGAAATTTTTAAAATGCAAAGAAAAATTATTTTTAAAATGGAAATAAAAAAATTTTGACCCACCTTCTAAAATAATGAATATAAAAACAATCAGAACCTAATTAAATGTAAAAGCTTTTGCAAAGCAAAAGAAACCACAAACAAAACAAAAAGACAACCCGCAGAATGTGAGACAATATTTGCAGACAAAGCAGGTGACAAAGGTTAATTTTTAAAATATACAAACAGCTCACAGAGCACAATGTCAAAAAAACAGTTCAATTAAATAACGGCTGGCAGACCTTTATGTAGACTTCTCTCCAAAGAAAACATACAGATCACCATCAAATACATGAAAAGATGCTCAACACCACTCATTATTAGAGAAATACAAATCAAAACTAGAATGAGGTATATCACCTCACGCAGGTCAGAATGCCCATCTTCAAATCACACAGGTCAGAATGGCCATCTTCAAAAAAATCCACAAACAATAAATGCTAAGAGTGGAGAAAAGGGTACCCTCTTACACTGTTGGTGGGAATATAAACCGGTACAGCCACTGTGAAGAGTATGGCGATGCCTTCAGTTCAGTCGCTCAGTCGCTCAGTCGCGTCCGACTCGGCAACCCCGTGGACTGCAGCACACCAGGCCTCCCTGTCCATCACCAACTCTCGGAGCTTGCTCAAACTCATGTCTATTGAGTCGGTAATGCCTTCCAACCATCTCACCCTCTGTCATCCCCTTCTCCTCCTGCCCTTAATCTTTCCCAGCATCAGGGTCTTTTCAAATGAGTCAGCTCTTCGCATCAGGTGGCCAAAGTATTGGAGTTTCAGCTTCAGCATCAGTCCTTCCAATGAACACCCAGGACTGATCTCCTTTAGGATGAACTGGTTGGATCTCCTTGCAGTCCAAGGGACTCTCAAGAGTCTTCTCCAACACCACAGTTCAAAAGCATCAATTCTTTGGCAATCAGCTTTCTTTATGGTCCAACTCTCACATCCATACATGACTACTGGAAAACCATAGCCTTGACTAGATGGACCTTTGCTGGCAAATAATGTCTCTGCTTTTTAATATGTTGTCTAGCCTGGTCATAGCTTTTCTTCCAAGGAGCAAGCACCTTTAAATTCATGGCTGCAGTCACCATCTGCAGTGATTTCATCAGTGTCTAAGGACATCATTAGTGTCTAAGGAGATGTCTCAGACAATAGAAATAAGACTACCACATGTCTCAGCAATCCCACTACTTGGCACATACCCTGCCAAAAACATAATTCAAAAAGACACATATGGGACTTTCCTGGTGGTACAGGGGATAAGAAACCGCCTGCCAATGCAGGGGACACAGGTTTGATCCCTGGCTGGGGAAGAGTCCACACGATTTGGAGCAACGAGGCCCGTGAGCCACTGCCACTAAGCCCTTGCTCTAGAGCTGGTGAGCCGCAGCTGCTGAGCCTGTGTGCCTGGAGCCTCCGCGCCACAAGAGACGCCGCCGAAATAACAAGTCCACGCAGCGCAACAAAGACGGGCCCCGCTCACTGCCAACTGGATGAAGCCCGCACACCACAACAAAGACTCCGTGTGGCCAAAAATATAAAATAAATTCTAAAAAAAGACACAGGCACCCCCATGTTCACTGCAGCACTATTTACAATGGCTAGGACATGGAAGCAACCTGGATGTCCACGGAGGGATGAATGGATAAAGACAAGTGGTACATTTATACAACGTAACAGTACTCAGCCATAAACAGTAGCAAATTTGAGTCAGCTGAAATAATGTTTAACCCAGAGCCTGTTTCACAGAGTGAAGTTAGAAATAGCATATATGTATGGATGTGAGAGTTGGACTGTGAAGAAGGCTGAGCGCTGAAGAATTCCATGCTTCTGAACTGTGGTGTTGGAGAAGACTCTTGAGGGTCCCTTGGACTGCAAGGAGATCCAACTAGTCCATTCTGAAGCAGATCAACCCTGGGATTTCTTTGGAAGGCATGATGTTAAAAAGCTGAAACTCCAGTACTTTGGCCACCTCATGCGAAGAGTTGACTCATTGGAAAAGACTGTGATGCTGGGAGGGGTTGGGGGCAGGAGGAGAAGGGGACGACCCAGGATGAGATGGCTGGATGGCATCACGGACTCGATGGATGTGAGTCTGAGTGAACTCAGGGAGCTGGTGATGGACAGGGAGGCCTGGCGTGCTGCGATTCATGGGGTCGCAAAGAGTCAGACACGACTGAGCGACTGAACTGAACTGAACTGAATGTATATATTTGGAATCTAGAAAAATGGGACTGACGAACCTACTGCAGGGCCGGAATATAGGCTCAGACGTAGAGAGCAGACTTGTGGACACAGGCTGAGAAGGAGATGGGGCAAACTGAAGGGCTAGCGCTGACCCTATACACTGCCAGGGGTGAAACATGACGAGCAGGAAGCTGCTGCGTAACACAGGGGCTCAGCCCTGAGTGCTGGGGTGACCTAGGGGTGGGAGGCGGGGCTGGGTGCGAGGCTTAAGACGGAGGGGATACATGAGTACACACGCCCGACAGACTCACAATGCGGCACCGCAGAAACTAACAACACTGTGAAGCAACTACACTCCAATAAAATTCAGTAAAAATAAACACAGGAAAGCATGTTAGAGGCTTCATCCCTGGGGCTGACACAAATACACATCTGAGCAGAACGGCTCCTTGGCAGGAGCAACATGACCCCTGCTCTCATCAACAGTTAAGCCAGAGGCAGCCTGGTTCTTCCCGTCTAGTCCCCCAAGAGTTCTCCCTGGACACACCACCACCGTCACCCCACAGAGGGAAACAGCTCAGGGGAACCTGTTACTTGATTTTGCTCCATCCTGCAGCCGGAACAAGAGCCCCAGGAAAGCCGTGCCTGAATCTCTTGTCAGGCCTCCAGTCAACTTCTATTGCTTAGGGAAAAGCCAAGAACCCTGGTCCGTAACACCCCTTGTGGTTTCTTTTCCCACTCTTGCCACACCTTTGCAAATCATCCCTTGATTAAAGGCGCCCCAAATGACCCGAATTTCAACGCACCCTCTGCTTCCTGCTGCCACCCTGCCCCACACCAGAGCATGGACCAGTGTGAGTGGCACACAGGAGAAGAGCACCTGCCTGGCTTTACCACGTCCCGGCCGTCCGGCCCAGGCAAGTCACTGCTCTGCACCTCAGCGTTTACGTCAACACGGTGGAGGCAGGACAAGCAGTCCATACAGGAGCCTGTAGTCTATTCTCAAGAAAAGGATAGGAGCAACAGAGAGCCTGACTGTTTGACATCTGCTTGGGCAGATGTCCAAAACTGGTGCAGAATCCAAAGTTAAAACAAAAGCAATGACAATTAATAAAGCTAGGGAAACAAAAAATTGCAAAAAGAAAAATAAAAAATAATCACCATACTCTGACTCAACTGTGTATAGTGTTTACAGTCATAGTAACTTAACAGTGAATACTGATTCATTCGAAATTCTTAAATGACTGTTGGGAGGAGGAGGGAGCTGTCGAGCAGCACGCACTGTGCAGTCCCATAGCAAGGCCACAGATGCGACCCCGGTCATCTCCGGAACTGACTGAGCCCATAGTAACCGTTGCCATAAGCACCCAACCCATCTAAACCGGCCAGCTCCCTGATGCCACATTAGGTACAAATACCCACCGTAACCAATCACCTAATGTCACCCTTCCAGCAGGAATTTTCTTTGTCTTGAGCCTGTAAAAATTGGCTACTAACCCTGCATGGGCTCTCCCTGGTTGGTCAGGGGTCGGCCCTCTGTGCCTGCAGTGCCCTCATTATCTTTGCTCTTTGTTCTTAATAAACTCCTTTCTGAAACACTCTGTCTGGAAGTTCTTTTCCAACTCACACTCAACATACATGTGTTGGGGTGGGAATGGCAGTGCTGCTGGGAGAGCTAAATCCTTGCCTTCTAAAGTAGCAAATCAATCGATAAAGCCTAAAGCTAAGAAAATAAGAAGGAGCTAACTATGGTATTTATACGGCGGTAAAACACTTCGCTAATCAAATGGTTAGAGTTGAAAAGTAGTTGCCTCTGGGAGGAAGTGGAAGCAGAGTACTAACTACCATAATAAGCTTTGGAGACCATCACAGCTCACAGGACTGGACTTTCCCGGACTCAGGACCCCTCACCTCAATTCCCACCCCACAGCAGAGGATGGCCACGTAGCAAAACTGTTTACAAAACAATCAGGGCAAATCTGCGTAGGAGTTTCTCGCACCTAGAACTAGTAGAACATTCAACAGGGCTACGTAACGGATCCTGCTGGAGCCTGCTGCTGCTGCTGCTAAGGCGCTTCAGCCGTGTCCAACTCTGTGCAACTCCACAGACTGCAGCCCACCAGGATCCTCTCTCCCTGGGATTCTCCAGGCAAGAACACTGGAGGGGTTGCCATTTCCTTCTCCAATGCATGAAAGTGAAAAGTGAAAGTGAAGTCGCTCAGCCATGTCCAACTCTTAGTGACCCCATGGACTGCAGCCCACCAGGCTCCTCCGTCCATGGGATTTTCCAGGCAAGAGTGCTGGAGTGGGGTGCCACTGCCTTCTCCACTGGAGCATGGAGGGGAGGTTAATAACAAAAGGTACCTTCAGTTCACACCTGGTACTTATACTCGAATGCTGGCAGCAACCCCAGAGGGTGGGGTTTTTACATTAAGAAAACATGTCAGGGATCCAACCCAGGCACCCTGCATTGGAAGCACCGAGTCTTAGCCACTGGACCACCAGGAAGTTCACATGCCCCAACTAAAGATCCCGCAGGCTGCAACAAAGATCGAAGATCCTGCATACTGCCACTAAGACCCAGTGCAGCCAAAGAAACAAATGTTAAAAAAAAAACAAAACTCCGAAAAGTAAAATGTCCTTGGTCACATGACCAGTAAGCCACAGACTCAGGGCCGTGAGCACTGGGCTCCAGTCATGATCAAATTCACCTGGACCCTGCAGCACAGGGCTGAACACAGAACCTGATAAATGCCAGCAGCTGTTACTACTCCCGTTGCATCGTAAGGGCAAGAACACCTGGCAGAGGTGAGGCGGAACTCAGCTCAGACACTGAGTAAGGCGGCTCCCCACACACCCAGCGCACAGCCTGAGACTCACCAGCCCGGGGGGCGCCGGGCCGGCCACTGGCACTTGGAATGGAGGGACAACTGAAGTGCCTAGGGCAAAGGCCAGTGGGGCTACAAAGAGCAAGTCTGCCAGGCTAAAACCTCAATACTAGTGAGACAAGGCAAGCCTTTATCACTAGGAACACAGGCTGTTTGGCTCCTGTTTACCTAAAGAGTATTAAAATATTTGAGCATGCAAGTATGCGCAGGTCTATTCTGACTGACTGGTCTTTTCAAAAAATATACATATTTATTTATTTGGCTGCCCTGGGTCTTAGCTGCCGCAAGCGGGATCTAGTTCCCTGGCCAAGGATTGAACTCTGGGCCCCCTTCATTGGGAGTACTGAGTTTTAGCCACTGGACTACTAAGGAAGTCCCAGAAGTCCCCAGCTGACCATTTAAAACACCAGAGACTTACACAAAAAGCTGAATTTCAGGCTTCTTGACAAGTCAGAGATTCTCCATGGAGCCCAACTAGCTAACATGTGGCCAAGCAGTGAGTGACCCCCTGGGACAGGGCAGTATTTCACTTTACTGCAGGTCCATCCACACTGTGTCCCTCCTTCGCTGTACCTGTCTGGCTTCTGCCCTGGACTCCTGGTGTGGATGGAAGGATTTAAAGTCAGTTATGCAGGAGATCTGGAGCCCATTCAGCCCTATCACCGAGTCTTCCAGGAAGCCCTCATACCAGCTGACCCCACACAAGCAGGTCCAAGTTCCTAGGGGGCAAACACAGCTAGAGGGTAGCTTCTGGCTCTCCTGAACAGCCCTGCACTGAAGAACCCCCCGGAGTAGGGGTGGGGGGAGACCCACCCTCGACAGGGAGCTGCTCTCCAGTCACACTCTGATCCATCCCACACACCCAGGCCCAAAGTTTCTGAAAAACAGGAATTACATTCCCAGCACATCGCGGGGCGGCATGAACAGGCACTCGGTAAATTTATATGTAACACCCGAGAAGCCCAGAGCACTGTCGCTGCCTCAAGGTCCAGTTCAAACCCTTCATTTGCAAGCTCTCCTTCCAATGAATCCCGACTCTGCAGCGGGCTGAAGAGCATCAAGGAGTTGGGGGTGCAGGGGCGAAGTGGGTAACGGGCGGCTGCAGAGCTGACACGGACAGTCCCTTCATTTAAAGGGTGATGAGTCCGGACGTTCCTGGTGCTCCAGTGGTGGAGCAAAGTGCGCGGGCGCCATCCCCGGTCGGGAACAAAGATCCCACACGCTGCAGCGCGTCTAAGCCCGGGCGCGCACAGCCGGTGGTCCACAACCAGAGAAGCCAGGGCAAAGAGTAGCCCCTGCTCGGGTAACAAAAGAAAGCTCCTCCTCCGCCCGCCGCCGCCCGCGACAACTGAAGACCAGCACAGCCCAAAATTAATTTTAAAAAACCAACAACGGTGATGAGTCCTTGGAGAAGGAAGCACTTTCGGAGCTGCCCGTCCCCGGCCTTCAGGAGGGTGTGCCTGGCCGAGCCGGTCCCTTCCCGTCTCGCGCTGCCTCATCCCTGAGCCGAGAGGAACACTGCGGCGAACAGCACGCGGAGCGTTCAGACACCGCGCTGCACGCCGGCTCCACCAAGGCCAGCGGCGGTAACCTCTCCCAGCGCAGCGCCACCTCAGCCCTGGGACACAGGTGTCCCCCC
Organism: Oryx dammah; assembly: GCF_014754425.2. NCBI lineage: Eukaryota > Metazoa > Chordata > Mammalia > Artiodactyla > Bovidae > Oryx > Oryx dammah. Next base: position 3,420,070 of record NW_024070193.1, read on the forward strand.
AGTCGGGACACTGAGGAAAAACAACTCGCCCGGAGCCCGCGAGGGCAAGGAGAGCCGGGACGCCAGCGGCTCGGTGGCCCCGGCTGGGGTCCATCCACTCCGCCCCTCTCCCGGCCCGGCCCAGGGTCCCCTTCTGCCGTGGGAGCTGGGGCAGCTGCCCGTCCGCGCAGTGGGGCGGGGACAGTGGCGCCAGGTCTCCAGCGGGCTCGCAGGCGACCGGTGGGAGCCGGCGGCTCGGACTGACCTGGCGCCTTCGCCCAGCTCCCCGTGCGTGTTGTAGTTCACCGTCATAACCTTCACCGAGTCCTTGAACACCACGTCCCCTTGACTGAGGTACTGCAGGGTGCGGCGGATCGGGAAGCGGCCCTTCATGGGCATGGCGGCGGCGGAGTGGGGACCGGACTGCCGGCCACGAGTCCAGCAGCGCGGAGAAGCGAGCACGGGCGACAGCTCCCCCGCTCCCCGCCGGCCGCCTCGCCTCGGCGCCGGCTTCCACTTCCCGCGCAGACTCACGGGAGAGGGAGGGTCGCTCCCGGCGGGCAGCACGCGCGCCGCGGAGCAGCTTGGGACTTGTAGTCCTGGCTGGCGGGGCTCTCCTCCGTTGGCGGCGGCGTGGGCGGGGAGCCAGCGGCTCTGCCTACAGCCTTGGAACTCGTGGAACGTTGAGGTTTTCGTGCTCTGCGACTCGGTCTTTCTCCCCTCCGCCCAGGGAAAACATTTTATGTAGACTCAAACTCGGTCATTCGGACAGCAAACTTAACAGGAGGAAGTAATTCGGCAGAGCTGATCTGAGTTTGAATAGCAAGGCGCCCAATAACTTTCCGTCCAACCTCAAGTGTGTCAGTTTTCCTCACTCAACTCCGGCTTTACGGTGAAGGGTAAGAACTGCGCAATGTCTAACACTGACTTAACAAACAAACAAACAGAAAACAAAAAACTGACTTGCAAAAAGGGGAAAAAAAGGAATTGAGTATGTATCCACTTCCTAGTTCCATTACTTCAGAGCTCTGGGTCTCTATTTCTTGAAAAGCAAAAGGTGGCTGAGAAGTACTCTTTCTGAAGTACTCTTATTGATCCGAATAAGTCAGTTGTTCTTTACTTTTGAAGGACAGTTTTGCCAGATACAGAAATACAGGTTGGGAGTTGGGGGCAACTTTCAACACTTTAAATGTTTCACTCCACTCTCTTGCATGGTTTCTAAATAGGAGGCAGCTGTCTTTTTTCCACTATAGGTAAGATAGTTTTTTCTTCTGGTTTCTTGCCGGGGTCCAGGCCCGGTGGATCCAGGGTAATTCGAAGGGGAGACGGGATCGGGGTCCTAGGAAAAAACTTATTTAATTACAGATATAAAGAGAGATTAGAAAAGGATAGTGTAGTAGGACATATTAGTGGAGAAAAGGAGGTTGAATAACTTGGTTTACGTGGAATACCAATCGAGTATCCACGCTTCAGATGGGAATTCAGCCAGAAGGGGAAAGAAAGAACGACACGGGGGAATCAGTCTTTCCAGAAACTGATCCGATTTCTTTATTTTCAGGTTGCTTATATACTTTTTGTTATACATAGGGATGAATAGAGAGTCATGCGGGGTCAGCAGACCTGACCCTTGTCAAAATCAGGTGCTTCATATAAAATCATACAAAGGTTTTAGGGGTTTTACATCATCTTATGGCCATGAGGCCTGCTGACATTTTATGGCCCTTTCTGATAATAGTCAGTCAACCAGAAAACTTATTTTTTCCAGGGGTGATTTTTTCTTAAACCAGGTGCCACCCTCCAAATAAAGTTGCATTCCTGTTGGGTGAGGGTGTAGTGGGTTACAATCAAGAAAGGAATTTACTTAGCCTAAGGTTTAACATGATTAATCTTAAAGGTTAATACTTATTTCTCTTATATGTTAGTTATATTCATTATAAGGGCAGGGAATATGGAGCTTTAGCGGCAAATATTGGTTCAACAAATGAAAAACTCTTCACCAATATAATTTCTAATCAACCCACTATACTATACTAATAATTTTCTAACTTCTCAAAAGAATCTGTATTTAGAAAGTTTAAAGCATCTTGTGCCTCTCACGGTTGGGAGGCTGTAAACAATCACATGTGGCCGGATGAACCTGCTCAGGCAGGCTAGAGAACCTTCAGAGGAGTTTGTAAGTTGAAACACTCTTGTCACGCCCAGGAATTTTTATTACCTGGAGCTGCAAGTTAACTCCTTCTCCGAGAGAGGTGGTAGGGGGTCAGCCCCCTGTAAAGTCAGAGGTATAGGTGAGAACATAAAACAGTAAAGTAGGCACTCTGGTTTTGGGGGTAGATGCTCGGGAACAGGGGGTCTCCTGAGGCTCGATCTCGCCTTTGCTTAATGCCGAGCCTCCTTCCTCATGACCTTTGCCAAGGGCAGAGTTCCTCATGCTGGCTCCCAGCAGTTTCTTTCCAAGATTTTCTTTATGTCTTTCGTTTATAGAGTTTGAATAAGATATACTTAGGTGTATAGGTTATGACAATCATCACCTTTGTCATCACCCACACAAGAATTCAAATTTAGGTATACGGCCTGTGTGTGTGTGTGTGTAGACACATACATTATATATATGTGTGTGTGTGTATATATATAAAACCTGCACACAGTATGTATTTATAGCAAAATTAAATATCTAAGGTACTTGTCAATCCAGTGAAGTGCACCAGAATAAAATTTCTAGGCAAAAAAAAAAGATATACCTAGTGTATATTTTTGGTATTTATCCTGCTTAATGTTCTCAGAGCTTTCCTGGACCTGTAGTTTGGTGACTGCCATTCATTTTGGAAAATTCTTGGCTGTTATTACTTAAAATATTTTTACTCTTTCATTTTTTTTCTCCTTCTGGTATTGTGATTTTTTTCTCCTTCTGGTATTCTGAAAGTGTCCCATCGTTCTTGGATGTTCTCTGGGTTTCTTGTTATTGTTGTCGTTGATTTCCATCCTTTTTCCCATTTGCATTTCAGTAGGGAAGTTCAGTAGGGAAATCTGCCAGTAAATTTGGAAAACGCAGCAGTGGCCACAGGACTGGAAAAAGTCAGTTTTCATTCCAATTCCAAAGAAAGGCAATGCCAAAGAATGCTCAAACTACCATACAAGTGTGCTCATTTCACATACTAGTAAGGTAATGCTCAAAATCCTCCAAGCTAGACTTCAATAGTATGTGAACTGTGAAGTTCCAGGTGTACAAGCTAGATTTAGAAAGGGCCAAGGAACCAGACATCAAATTGCCAGCATCCCCTGGATCATAGAAAAAGCAAGGAATTCCAAAAAAATTCTACTTCTGCTTCATTTTCTATGTTAAAGCCTTTGACTGTGTGGATCATAACAAACTGTAGAAAATTCTTAGAGAGATGGGAATACCAGACCACCTTAGCTGTCTCCTGAGAAACCTGTATGCAGGATAAAAAAACAGCAGTTAGACATAGAAAAACAACGAACTGGTTCAAAACTGGGAAAGGAGTATGTCAAGGCTGTATATATAGTCAACTTGCTTGTTTAACTTATATGCAGAGTACATCATGTGAAAAATGCCAGGCTGGATGAATCACAAGTTGGAGTCGAGATTGCCGGGAGAAATATCAATAATCTCAGATATGCAGATGATACTTCAATGGTAGAAAGTGAAGAGGAACTAAAAGCCTCTTGATGAGGGTGAAAGAGGAGAGTTGAAAAAGCTGGCTTAAAACTCAACATTAAAAAACTACGATCATGGCATCTGGTCCCATCATTTCATGGAAAATAGATAGGAAAAAAGTGGAAACAGTGACAGATTTTATTTTCCTGGGCTCCAAAATCACTGAGGGTGGTGACTGCAGTCATGAAATATAAAGACACTTGCTCCTTGGAAGAAAAGCTATGAAAAACCTATACAGTGTTTTAAAAAGCAGAGACATCACTTTGCTGACAAAGGTCCATATAGTCAAAGCTATGGTTTTTCCAGTAGTCATGTACAGATCTGAGAGTTGTACCATAAGAAGGCTGAGCACCAAAGAATTGATGCTTTTGAATTGTGGTGCTGGAGAAGAATCTCGAGAGTCCCTTGGACTGCAAGGAGAGCCAACCAGTCAATCCTAAAGGAAAAGTGAAAGAGAAAGTCACTCAGTCGTGTCTGACTCTTTGCGACCCTGTGGACTATACAGTCCATGGAATTCTCCAGGCCAGACTACTGGAGTGGGTAGCCTTTCCCTTCTGCAGATCTTCCCAACCAGAGGTTGAACCCAGGACTCCCGCATTGCAGGAGGATTCTTTACCAGCTAAGCCACAAGGGAAGCCCAAGAATACTGGAGCGTGTAGCCTATCCTTTCTCCAGTAGAAATCAATCCTGAATATTCACTGGAAGGATTGATGCTAAAGCTAAAGCTCCAATACTTTGGCCACATGATGCAGAGAGCTGACTTACTGGGAAAGACCCTGATCCTGGGAGAGACTGAGGACAGGAGAAGGAGGTGACAGAGGATGAGACGGTTGGATGGCATCACCATCTCAATGGACATGAGTTGGAGCAAGCTCCGGGAGATAGGGAAGGACAGGGAAGCGTGGCACGCTGCAGTCCATGGGGTCGCGGAGTCAGACACAACATAGCAACTGAACAATAACAAAGGCAGTCTCCATGACCGACCTCCAGACTCACTGATTCTTTCCTTGGCTGTGTCAACTGACTTTCCTTGGCTGTGTCCAATCAACTGATGTGCCCATCAGAAGCATTCTTTGTTAGTGTTTTTTTATTTCTAGCATTTCCTTTCAATCTTTCTTAGAGTTTCCTTATCTCTGTTTCCATTACTCATCTCATCTTGCATATTATTTATTTTTACCACTAGACTCTTTACCATATTAATCACTTAACTTTCCTATCTGGTAACTCCAACATCTGTCTAGTATCTGAATCTGGTTGTGATATATACTTGTCTTATCAGAGTGGGGTTTTTTTTCCTTACCTTTTTTTAGCACACTTAAAATTTTTTGTTGAAAGTCAGACATTATTGGCTGTATTAGGTAATAGGAACTGAGGTAAATAAGCCTCTGTTATGAAGGGTATGTTATTCTGGCTGGGACTTGAGCTGTTTAATGTTTGGAATAGCTGTAGGTGGCCAGAGGCTTCAGCTCCTCTAGTGTCTGAGCTTTTGTCTCTTGTGACTTTGGGCTTCCCTAGAGAGTGTGTTTTTGCTCCTCATTCAGTTGCAGTCTGTGCTTATACTGGCGTTCTTTTGGTGTGGTGGTAAGGTGTAGGGCAAGGGAAGCATTGTATGATTTTATGGTGAAATCTCAGTATTTTAATGGATCAGTGTCCTTGGGCTGTGACCTTTATAAGTGTTTCTTAATCCACCTCTGTGATAAAAAAAAAAAAAAGAAATATACTTGGTCTTTGTTCCCAGCTCCTGGTCAGAGCTCCTAAAACCCTTGTACGGTAATTTCCTGGTGGTCCAGTGCCTAGGACCCCACATTCCCAATGCAGGGGTCTGGGTTCAGTCCCTAGTCGGGAACTAGATCCCACATGCTTCAACTAAAGATGTGACATGCTGCGAAGAAGATCGAGGATCCCATGTGCTGCAACCAAGACCCAGCACAGCTAAATAAATAGAAAATTTAAAAACAAAACAAACAGGTAATACTTAGTGCTTGCTGTAGGTCAGAGAGAATGTCAAGTATTGGGTATGGATACCTCATTTAACCCTCCAAACAACTCCAGTTTACAGATCAAAGAGAGTGTGGTGGGGTTAAGCATGCTAAGGGTTACACGCCTGGGATTCCAGCCTAGGTCTGCCTGTCTCCAAAACCCAAGCTGCCCTGGCCTGCTTCGTGTACAGACACTCAGGTTTCTAACATTAGGGAGGACATTTCATCCACAGGAAGCACGTCTTCTGAACTTTAAGGTCACAAGCTCTTCTGCCTAAAACTCTTCAGTAGCCTAGCATGGTTTTCCAAAAGACTTCAGGACTTCCAGCTTCAGCTCAGAAACATGAAGAGTCTGATAGTTGTCACTCCTGTCCTTACATGAGAAAGCTGGCCAGACTGAAAGTCAGTGACTCTCCGGACCCCGGAGAACTGAGTTGGCAGGGCCGACTACCACCTAGAAACCTGGAGAGGTGAACGCACAGTGACAGCCAAGATCTGCTTACCCGCAGCAAAAGCCACTGAAGCCAAAGCTGGAACACGAGATGAACGGCTGGAGGCTGAGTGTGGACCAGCATGCGAGTGGCAGCCTGAGGGGCACCCTACACTCCTAAACATCACTTCCTCCTGGGTTAGTCCTGGGAGGTCTCAAAGGTCCAAGTGATGGCAACATCGAAGACCCACTCAGCAGCTTCCTCTCTTTTCCCATTGCCCAGTTCTGCTACCTTTGGGCACAACACCTGTGTAAGACAGTTCATTTAATCAACACTGCAGGAATCACTGAACATAAGGGCAGAACTGGAACCTGTATTTATCCCCTGGGAAGACTCCTGGTTTTGTCTCGAGGCCATAACCACACGGGGAACACAGGAGCTAGGGCTGTTTTCTTGTACTCAGAAGTCATTAAGGAGAGGACTGGTATTATTAAGGAGATGACCAGATGTTATCTGGTAATTCTTGGTGTGCACAAACACACAAACACACACACCCAACCATGAATATCTTGTTATTTTATTTTTTAAAAAGGCTCCAATACAAGGCCCCAGACTAGTACATGCAAATCAATGACCCTCCAACAGTCACTTCGGGTGACCAGCACAATCTACCACCACAGCCTGTGACCTATTAGAGACCCGCCTCTCACCTTGAATCCCATCACCGATCTATACCAACGTCCAGCCTACCACATGGCTCTTGGTGACTCAGGTACATTTTAGTATCTGAACAAAAGAGATACATTGAGCAGCGAGTATAATGAGTAAGTGTCCTTAGTGTATTAGACAAGGGAAAATACAATCAAGGCATAAAAGGAAAGTCAGCTTCATTTGATGCCCGAATCCCCAGAGTCTCTTCCACACGTGATCTGTGTCTAGGGACATCTGCCAACGATGGATCAAGGACTTGCTCATTTTCTGATGAGATGGATGGGAGCTGTCTGTGCTGAAGGGATGTAGGATGGGTGAAACACTGACATGAGGGAAGAACTTGAAGTTGTGGTTGCAATTCATAGGCCACTTTTTCCATGATGCTCCCCCATCCCTGTAAATCCAACATTGTGCCCATCTTTGGGTCTATGAATTCCGGGAAATGGTACAACGGAGGGATAGAGAATTCTGACTCCAGTCATGTCTGTGATTACAGGAGATGTAGCCATGGAGGAATTCAATCACATCAGAGGGTTTTAGTTTGGTTAAGTATATTCAGTGATTCTTTTTTAAATTTAAAGACGTTTCTTATAGGTCTGGTTCTCATTGCTCTTAAGTTACTAAGAGATTGCTACCTGCAGCTGATTTCAGGGAAAGGGTATGTTTGGTAAACTAGTCTTAACTGAAACCACCAGCTAACTAAAGGAGATATAGTCTCATTAGAAAAATAACTATGAGGGCAAGCAGCACTTGGCTCCGGAACTACCTGCTTTTTGGTACAGAGAGCTTCCTTCTTCTCGGTCAGAGAGAAAGGACAGACCGAGCAGCGAGGAACACGCAGTCATCCGTAAGACCCTCAAGAGTAACAACATGAAGGGCACTGACCTTGAGGGGGTAAGGACATCTGTACCAGGCAGCATTTGAGATGCCTGACTGCCGGCTTCCCCAAACCATGACAATCAGCAAGGCTGGTAACTGGCTGACCTTAGTAACCCACTCGCACTGCTTTATGAACAGGACCCAAACTCAAAAAGGTCCTCCACACACGCTCCGCCCACCCACTCACTCCCCACTGCCACGCTTCTGTACAGGACCTCTTCATTCAGCCCAAAGAGCCAGCAGGGGCTAAAGAAATGTGAATAGTGTCAACACAAATACAGATTACTGTTACACCACAGTAATTTTTCAGACATTCCCAAGATCAACAGGGGTCTTCCCAGAATGAGACAAAATAAATTTCAGCCCTTACACCAGTAACCAGTGACCGTAAGAGCCAGAGTTAGTTATGGGTGTAAAGTGACTAGTGGTCAGTTATTGTTCATTAGTTAACAAGCATAACTGCAGCAACTCTACCCAGAGCCGAGCACACTTGGGTATCTGATGTCAGATGTTAGTTAAGGGTCATGTCCCTGTAAACCTAAGCACCAAAGCGAAATTCACAATTTCCCTTTTTGCCCTTAACTGGTGAAGAGTTCAAGTACTGCGGTTCTACCAGAATGATCCTGGGTTGTGCCTCCTGCAAACGTGTTACTTTTATTTATTTTTTTTGGCCACACCACACCCCTTGCAGGATCTTAATTCCCTGACCAGGGATTAAACCCATGCCCTCGGCAATGAAAGCTCAGAGTCTTAACCACTGGACTGCCAGGGAATTCCCCATTTAATTTCTTAATACTACTACACGTAGGTGAGAGAGTATCTCACCAGTGCCCACGGTCAGCACAAGATGACCTGCAAGACAAAAAGGCTCACTGACGAGCCTTGGAAGTTACTGTCATTGACCTTCTGACTCAGGGGACTTCAGCTCTTCTGACAAGGTTCCACAAGGGCTTCCTGACCACCAACTCCTAAACTATAGCCTGGGCCCTTAGAAAAAGCCCAGCTCAGAGTAGCTGTGCCAAAGCTCTAGAGGACACTTCCTCCGGGGACAGACAGTTGTCCCGGTGGTCATTCAGTTCCACAGAGCAACACTTGGACAGACTCTGCTCCCAAAGTATACTACTACTATCAGCCAAAAAGTTAAAAACTGCTGTTCTCTAAAAAGCTCACGAACAGACTCACAGTGATAACCGTGCACTGGGAGATTAACTTCCTGAAAGAGAGAAATAAGAACTGAAAGGAAGAGGGCAAGAGACCATGAGGAAACCTCACCCCCATCACCCCTCTTAAGAGGGGCTTTCCTGGGTCTAAACTATTGCCTCTACAGTGAGACCTTCCCCTGCCATCGCATAGTACGTGCCCAGGAGGGCAGTGGAAGTCCCAGGTGACAGGAACATAGTCTAATGGGACAGACTAAGAACCGAGTAGGATGTAAAGGGCTCTATGCTCTGTGTCTTGGCTAAAGGAAGGGCCCTACAGAAGGCTGCCCTCTAACACTGCAAGCTGACGGACACTAGGCAGGAGCGAACGCGGGCACAGGTGCACATGGGAGCCATTTCTGCCCAGGGCCCACCAGAACCGCACCTGTGACACCTCGGCAGTGAAGATTTCACGTCCCTTCTACAGGGAAAACTCAACTATTAAAAAAAACTCAGGAAAAGCAGCAAATGCATGCTGGTTCTTCCTGTTCTCGTTCCCATTTTATTATTCAGCTGTCACAGGAAAAGCTCCAAGTGCACAGCACCGAATAGCCAATTCCTCCACCCTAACCTGCAGCCAGCCTAAACTCCGCCTTCCCCCTCCACACCCCCAGCCCGCCCGCCCGCTCCGCAGGGCCCCACCTGGCCGGGTCAGTCGGTGCCCCGCTTCTGTTTGGCCAGGGTGCGCCTAAGCTCCCGCAGGTTCTCGGTCAGCACCTCCACCTCGTCCAGGCGGCCGCACTGCTTGGCGTCGAAGATGTACGCCTTGATGTTGTCGATCTGCTGGAGCAGCAGCTCCTCCTCGATGGGCTCGGCGCCCTCCTGCCCGTCACTCTCCTCCTCGAAGGGGTTGGTGCAGGGGGCCTCCTCAAAGGGGTTGCCAGGGACAGGGGGGGATGCGGGTGTCCGCGGGGGGTGCTCATCTTCCTCCTCGAAGGGGTTGGGGGCGGGGCCGTCTGGCTTAGCGAAAGGATTCCCTGCCACAGCCTCCTCTTCCTCCTCTTCCTCAAAAGGGTTGTACTCTCTGAGCACGCGGGCTGGCGGGCCGAGGGAAGGCTCTGGAGCAGGAGGGCTGGCCGTGCCCTCGACTGAGGCGCTGGCGAGGTCTTCTTCCTCATCGAAGGGATTCAGGGACGGCGCCTCACTGCGCTGCGACGCGGTGCTCTGGGGCAGGAACTCCTGGCCCAGGGCTGGGGGCCCAGACCACCCTCGGAAGGGATCGGGAGCCGAGGTGGGTGGAGAGGTCTTGGTGGCAGTGCCGCTCTGAGCTGGGGAAGAGCCCAGATCCAAAGCGTGAGCGAGGTGGGTGCGCGGCTCTCTGCCCGGCTCCAGCTGAAAAGGCCTGATCTCCCGGAAGTCCAGAGACCGAGTCCGCGTGTGCAGAGAGGCCGCCTGGCCCTGCTCGCGCTCCCGCTCCCGCTCCCGCAGCACCTGCAGCTGCTCCCGCTGCAGGTCCTCCTCCTCGGCCTGCCTGCGGGACAGCGCGATGGCCTTCTCGGTCTGCTGCTGGTCGTACTCGTCCTGCAGCTGGCGCAGGTTCTCCTGCAGCGTGCGCACTTCATCCGTCCGGCCCGCAGCCTTGGCCTGCCGGATAAAGGACGTGATGTTGTGGATCTGCTGCAGGAGGGGGTCCGGGTCCTCGCTCTGCCTCTGGCCTTCCGACAGCGGGAGCCAGCCCTCAGCCTTTCTCAGCGGGGCAGGACCCCTGCGAGGGGGCGCCACCTCCCCATTGGTCGCGCGGGACGCCAGGTCACTCCGCCTCTCCTCAAGCCTCCGCTGGGATTCCAGGGCAGCCTGCAAAGACACCAAAGCCAAAAAGAAACACGGTCACCAGGCCAACAGCCACACTGCTGGCCACCACTGAGGCCATGCCATCCCCATTCCAGTGAGACTCCAATCCCCAACCTCGGGACTGTGATATCCAGCTGCTAAAATCAAGCCATGATATTTCAAAATTAAAATAACAAACAACAGTTAAGTTAAGGGGTAAGCCTTCCTCCATCTCACATTCACTGGCTAAGCACTTACCTTAAACCTCTGAGGTCTATTACCCCTCATCTACACTGGAATCTCACACAATCTTAAATACACATAGTATTCTCTGTTTAATACTGCATGTTCCAAAGTGTTCTAAGAACTCCCTGCAGCCTGTCCTGAGGGGAGGACCGCCAGTCTCCATGGTATTCTAGACAGGAGAAAATCAGCAGAACCTCTGAAAGAAAAATAGGACCTGGGGGAGAAAAACAGTTACTTTGATTTCTAAAATGCAAGAGGCCAGAACAGAAGGAAAACACAAACCAGAGCGAGTGAGAGGTTCTGACTTAACGACAACCTCACGGGACCCCCTGGGAGCCTTGGAGGCCTCTCTGCTCGTGGAGCCAGCGTCCTCTGCCTCGCTCACCTGCCTCTCCAGGATCCTCTTCAGCTCCATCTCCTGCTTCCTTTTCTGTTTCAGTTCCTCAAACTGCTCTTTGGTCGGCAGTGACATCAAACCAAGCAACTTTTCCTGTAGGGGGTCACGGACAATTTTACACTTAAACCCTTTTCAGGGGAAAAAAGAAATGAATCTGAAGTTCCCTAGTGAGAGCCCGCTGAAGCTACGTCACATCAGTCTAAGACAGTCATCCTAACGAGCAGAGCAGGGAAGGACCTAACCTGGAAATCAGGTCCGTGCCAGCTTCCTTATGGAGGGGCCAGCCTTTTCATTAGGAGATGATCAACACCAGACATCCCCGGTACCTGCCTTCTCAGTGAGGCCTTTTCCTGCCCTCCCTGTCTATTAGCACATCTGTAAGCCACCATCTGAGCCCCACCCCCATGCCCTCCTTCCGGTTCTCCCCAGCACTTACCACCCTCTTAAGCCATATATTCAGTTCTTTCTCATCTATCCCCTCTCTATAATATAAGCTCTATGAGAACGGGAAGGTCTATCAGGATATCCAGCACCGAAAACCCTGCCTGGGCCGCAGCGGGCACCCACCAACGACTATGGAATACAGTCATCCGTCAAAAGCAGGGAGGGCGTCACTCTGCATGACGGTGTCAGGTAACCTCCGACAGGAGCCCCACAGGCGACTGTGACTCTCACGCAGGCTTTCTGAGGTCGAGACGACTCAGATGCAGCCTCCCAGGTGGAATGAGCCCTTGTACAATCACCTGTCTCCTCCAGACCAAGAGCCCAGGGAGAGTCCCCCAGGAGCTTATCCCAAGGAGGAAATACTCTGTGCAAGCAGGTCCACCAGGCACTTCTCATAGCAGCAGAGAAATGGGAGCCTATCAAATGCCCAGGGACAGGCGAACAGTTACATAAAGGGTGGTGAGCACACCCAAAGCAGGGTCTATGTCACTTTCCTTTGACATGCAGATTTTTCTCTAGATGTGGCTGACACACATGTAACCCTAAAGAGCCGTAAGTGTACGAACAGAGAGCAAGCAAGCCATGGGCCCCGTCCGCCCTCTTGAGTGGTGGAGAGCGGCGGCTTTACCTGCACAAACAGTGTGGCCGAGTATCTGATCATCCTCTGCAGCCGCAGAGTGTTTGGATGTGGCGGCGGGTCCTGCTTCATGTCTAAGGTTAAGATCTTCTTACTGCATGAGAACAAACACGTTGCTGTAAGAGGCACAGCCAGCCTCAGAAACATGGGTGAAGAGTCCCCAGTCGCCAGGCTTGCATGCCGGCAAGGTATGAGGAGAAATGGGCTCCAGGCTCCCCTGAAACGTCTTTGCGGGTGAAGCCCATTTCTTACCCGGTGGCTGTACCCGAGGCCCCAGACCAGCACGGGGCGAACGACAAACACCCAGCCACCGAGGGCCCGTGACCGGTGCAGGGAGGAGCCCTGTGCTTAGTTTAGCATTCTGCTGTCACTGCCTTACAAGCCTCCTTTTTTGTATTTATTTCTGTATTTGGCTGCATCAGGTCCTGGTTGCTGCTGCGGGCACTCGGGTGCAGCACACAGACTTCTCTTCGGTTGTGGGCGAGGGCTCAGTAGTTGGAGCACACGGGCTTAGCTGCCCCGTGGAATGTGGAATCTCAGTTCCCTGATCAGGGATTGAACCCACATCGGAAGGCGGATTCCTAACCACTGGACCACCAGGGAAGTCCCTTACAATTCTAAACTTTGATCAGGGGACCTGCATTTTCATCTTGCTTCTGACCCTGCAACCTATGTAGCTAGTCTCGCGTGTATGGATGGACAAGGGTTCCACGTCTGTTTTCTGAATCACAGTACTTCCTATACTGCAAAGGGCTGATCTAACCCCAATAGCCAATCCACAGTTAAAAAGCAGTAGCTGGAAATTCCCTGGTGGTTCAGTGGTTAAGACTCGACCACTTTCACTGCCGTAGGCCTAGTTTTGGTCCCTGGTTGGGGAAATAAAATCCCACAAGCCACACAGTACAGCCAAAAAAAAAAAATATAGCAGTGGTCAAATTGAAGAAAGAGTCTGGACTTCCATCCTGGTTCCAGCACTTTCGCTAGCTGTGGTGCATGCTCGCACCTATGAAATGGAGTGTTAATCTCTACGTCACAGGGTAACTGTGGTAGAGCACAAGGGCCACCCTGTGTGGCAGCAGCCAGTGACCGACACACAGCTGATGCCAGTCGGCTCCTGTTCCTGTAGCAATCATGAACGGTAAAACTCCTCAAGCAAGTTACTGAGACGCACTGAGAGCCGGAGCTGGCAGCCCCCTCAGCTTCCTCCTCACACGCCCCCTCGATCACCAGGACCAGGTAAGCTGGGTCTGCTGGCCACCCACCACCCCGTAAACCCAACGCATCCTCCACTTAAGCCAACAGTCAGGAACATCACCGAACAGACCTTACCTTAACGCGTCTATCAGCTCGTACACTTTCTGCACTTCCACTCGCAGGTCTCCGGCATGCTCCAGACTGTAGGTTGTCTCTCCGGCACTAGGGAGAAACAATGCAGATGTCTGATCTAAGTTTCACGGCACTGAATGGAGAGTGTGGTGTAAAAGGACTCTACAGGTTTAAGGCCTCACAGAGAGGGGGATAGTTAATTCTCTTCAATGCATTTTAGACTCCCCCGCCTTGTGGCTCTGCTGGTAAAGAATCCGCCTGCAATGTGGAAGACCTGGGTTCGATCCCTGGGTTGGGAAGATCCCCTGGCAAAGGGAAAGGCTACCCACTCCAGTATTCTGGCCTGGCGCATTCCATGGACAGTATAGTCCATCAGTCGCAAAGAGTCAGACACGACTGAGCGACTTTCACTGTGACTTTCATATAATGCAATGCTCGTTCCTTTTCAAAATGTGAGTGTTAACTAACCAGAAGTCGCTTTTAATTTGCCGATGCCGTGGGAAAACTAGTGCCGAGGCCTATGACGGCTAGCTCCTAAGCTCGTTGTCAAAACAAGTAGGACTGACCCTGCTTCAGCCTACTAAACACTCCCTGAACAACTTCTGTGCATCTAGGAAGAGGGATGAAGTGGTTGACTACACGAGTTGCTTACACCACACCAGAGAAGGCACTTTTCTTTCCTCAAAGACTACCCAGAGAGCAGAGGAGGGGACATCAGTAAAGGCCAGTGGGGGCTTAACGTCAGTTTCAGAGGAACAACGTGGTTATCATGTGGTCTCAGAATTTCATTTACGAGGCTGCCACTCCCACCAAGCAGCTTCCCTGGTGGCTCAGTGGTAAAGAGTCTGCCTGCCAAGCAGGAGACCTGGATTCAATCCTTGGGGCAAGAGGATCCCCTGGAGAAGGAAATGGCAACCCACTCCAGTATTCTTGCTTGGGAAATCCCATGGATAGAGGAGCCTGGCGGGCCATAGTCCATGGGGTAGAAAAGAGTCAGACATCACTTAGCAACTAAGCACACACACACACCCACCAGACTGCTGAATTCCGAGTGCAGCAATTATGGCTGTTCATTTTTATACCCCCAGTAACTAGCACATGGGACGAGCTTAAACATGGTTTACTGAGAACAGAAACATTTCAGGTGATCTCCCAGCTACTAATCCAGCCTCAGCTACGGCCACTCGGCTCCCTCCTGAGGCAGCAGCAAGTTAAGGTAAATAAAAGCACCGCCAGGCTAACCTGCTTTCCCTCTATCGGGCAATCCTGGCTGGAAAACTCCTGGTGTGTTCTGCAATCTACAGATTCAGTAAAGTTGTTTCATCATCTCTAACTGCATAGTTTGCAAAAAGAACATCAGACCAGAACTAAGAGGACTTGTACTTTGTCTCGATATCGCCAGGTCGTGTGGAAGATAACAGGGCTGGCCTGAACCTGGAATCGCTGCCCTGGTCTCAGTCCCATCGACCCACCGTGCTACCCTCGGGGCAGCCATCAGGCCCGCTTCATTATCTTGCGTGTCACTTGTCCCCTTGTTATGGCCTGCGCTCCCGTTACAATGGAGCTGGCCTCGCTGTGCCCTCCTAGGGCCCCAGCACTCAGAAGAGTGCTCGGCACCCAACGCGCGCTTGGTAACATCCACTGAGTGAATGAGCCACAGACTGAAATGCACCTGCTGAAGCCCTTCAGAACTGGTCTTTGGAGGAAGAGTTAACACGCCTGGAAATGCGCTCAGCAATGGTAGCTCCCCTCTGGCTAGCGGAGAGCCCACGGGCCCACAATGGTGTCTAAGGCACAAAGCAAAAACCCAACAGGACTCTGGGAGAGGAGGCCCTCGGGCGACAATGTCCTGAGGAAAGGCCTGGATGCCAGCACACTGCCAGGAACACCAGCTGATGTTGCTGGCGTCCAGGTAGAAGGTAGGCCTGCTCTAGTTTTAAACCCATGGGCAGGGGTGGGAGGAGGGCGCGTTGAGTTCCAGGGAGGAAAGGAGCACGCGGCAGACGCTCCCAGTCAAGGACTCTCCGTTCCGGGGAGGTTTATGCTTCCTCCCAGCTGCTCACAGGAGGGCACTGGGGTCCACTGAGTGAAGTGACTGCTCAGTGAACTGCAGGCAGAGAAGGGACTATGTCCTTTCCCTGCTCTCCTTCAGAGCCAGTGGTCTCGGGCAAGAAGTGGAGACAGGAGGACTGGGACGCAGGAGGTGCAGATATATGGGGGTAGTTGGGGACGGTGGGGCTGAGAGGACTCAAGAAACAGGGCTCCCCGCGCTTCCACCGTCTGCTGCCAGGGGCTGCAGCGTCTAGCTATGAGGACTGAAGGGAAAAGGGCAGGGCCTACATCTTCAGCTACTAAAGAATTGACCAGAATGCCAGAAAACAGTCACCACTGAGTCAGTAAGACAGAGAGGAAGAGCTTACTTTAACGATGCTGCCATCTTGATGTATTCAGGAGCTTTTTGGTCAACTTTCTCCATGCAAAGCCGTAATTTCTAAGAACAAAAAAGAAGAGGTGAGTTGTGTCTCAAGATACAGAAAAGGCAACAAAAAGGTTATGTGGAATCAACGGAGATGTATATAAAATGTGCAGTTTTCTAAATTAAAAAAAAATGCAGAGAGTGGCTTTTAGTTTTGTTCTGTTCATTGTTATCAATTTCCTGATTTATAGACCTACTCTGCAAGGAAATCTTGTAGGAAGGAAAGAAGGGTGAACTCTGGCCAGATGTTTTTGAGAGGACCGAGGCCCTCCGGGACACACGTCATGTGAGCCACCAAGGCAGCAAAAGAAGTCAGTTGCTATGGCCTTCATCTGCCCGGTGACGCTGGACACAACACACGGCATTGCCAGGGCTCACTTCAAAAAAGAAGGGAACCAAAAGCTCGGCGGCTGTTTGTAGAAATTATCAGATCGTGAGCTCCACGTAACAGTGGACAACGGCTACATCTGCAGCTCAGCAAGGTTTTAATGAACACCATTTCTAGTAGTCTATTTTCTTGGTGGTTCCAGAAACACAGCCACTGGAGCCCGCAGAGCTGCTAACAGCAGCCATTCAGTGATGACCAGACAAAAGCTCTCTCCTCCCCTGTCCGGTTCTGCACCAACTGCTTCTTTCCGCTCCTCCCCGTTTCCTATCACCTCCCTGCCCAACACCCTCCTGGCTCATCCTTCTCAGCCTGCAGGCCTCATCTGGGTTAGGAGGCAGAGTCAAGCTCATGCCCGTCTGACTGTAAACCGCACGCTCTGGCTACACTCTGCTCCTGTAACGTAGCAGCTACTGAAGGCACTGCAGGGTTGCTGGTGGTAACCAGAGCTGAGGCATTTGAAGGGACTCAAAAGAGGAAGCTCTATGCTTCTGGGAAGTTTCTCAAACTCCCAAGTGAGTGTCCAAGGACCCTTCTGGTCCACCATTCACCACCAGCTCCTGCTCCCGCTCTGACCCACAGAACCTGTCCATACCGCATGGCAACCAGCCTTCCTCCTCTTGCCCCTGGGCCACCAAAAGCGCCAACCTCCAACTCTCAGGTGGGCAGGGAAGGGCAAGGAAGCAAGTTTGTTGCAACACACCCAGTGACTCTGCGACTCACTCAGGGCCCCAGCTAGTGCCCTCTGGCAGAAACTAAAAATAACTAAAAGGAACGATTTCCCAAAGCATTTTTCAAAATCCACGGGTGTGCACATAACGAAGAGCCCAGCCTCTCGAATTGGACTCAAGCCGGCCCGGGAATCACCTCGTAGAGCCTCACGACGTCGGGCGTGCGCTCCTTCTCGTCGATCTGCTGCTCCCTCTTGAGGAGCGTGTCCTTGCAGTGTGTGCAGCAGCGGATCCGGTCATCGTCCTTCTCATCCAGGACGGAGCTCACGCTGCTCACACTGCTGATGCTGCCCCGGCGGGAGCCGTGGACGCTGTTGGGTGACTGGCTGGGGCTAGTGTGAGCGCTCAGGGAGTCCTTGCTGGCACTGGTGAGCTTGTCTGTAAAGAACACAGGATGGGCAGTGGTGAACTCCACAGGTGGGGTGCAGACGCTCCCCCGGGCAAGAGGCACCCACACCTCTGCCTGCCGGGACTCAGGCTCTGCGGTGGGCTGGAGGCCCAGTGCCTCCAGGAGAGAGCCAGGAGCCAAGGACAGTCTGTCCTTGAAGCTCTGAGGCTCACCTCAGTCTGGCCTTACCACCTCCTGGCCTGCTCCAGCTGCCCGGACACACCCAGGCTCTCCCTGGGATCGTCCCCCTCAGCCTTCCCCCGTGCCCAAACCCCAACCGCTACCCCTGCCAAATCTCAGCTCAAATGGCACATCCTCCAGGAAGCCTCCCCAGTTCCTTGAGGCAAACACCATCTGCCCACCTATGAGTTCCCGCCATGCCACTCCTCCTGGCCCACTGCCCACTTGTTCCATGTGATCACTGCTCTATGCACAGCCCAGAGCTGCCCAAGCAGCTGTGATTCCGAGGGCACAAACTCTCATTCATCTTTGCATCCCTGTGGGTTTGTTCCAATAGGGCTACTGCACAGCAGCTGCCCAGTAAATATCAGTTAATCAGCCCGAGAAAAGGAAGATGAAGAGTGTCCCCAAAACATGGCTCAGCTGAGACAGGGAGTCATCTTGGGGAGAGAGGGAGCTTACCAAGGCGACACGTGCCCACTGGACACCAGAGCCCCACCCAGGAAACATCTGCCCCTTCCCATGTTACCCAGACGCCCTGCAGCCACAGCACGTGCAGAGTCAGCGGAACTCTGCAGGGGTGCAAAACCCCCACACATCCCAGAGTCAGCCAGAAGGCCTTGAGATCATCTCCAGCAACTTTTCACCAGCTGAGAGTCAAAGCCCTGGGCCACTGGGTTCCTCCTACCCTGGAGGAATGGACGATGCTGATAGACCACACGTGGGCAAACAACGACCGGCGAGCCAAGTCCGCCTGGCTTTGTACGTGGCCCTCAAGCTACCTATGGTTTTCACACTTCAAAAAGGCTGTGTAATAAAGAAGAAATGTCACAGAGACAGGATGTGGGCCACAAAGCCTAAAGTACTCACTATCTGGTCTCTTATGGGAAAAGCTGCCCAACCTCTATTACAGACCATTGCTCCCCTGGGCCCTAGCACAAGGCTGAGGCTGTAGTGGGCCGCAAGGAATCAACAGTAAACGGAAGGTCCCATGACCACACACTGAAACAAACCCCCGCCCCCGGCCCCCCAGTGGGGGCTGGTCTCGACAGGAGGTCAGGGCCCAGGCTGCCCCCACGTCACCTACTCGCCAAGGGAAGGCTGATGAGCTCCGTGCACTTCTTGCACATGATCGACCCGCAGAGGCGGCAGTGGTGGCGGCGGCTACGGATGCTGAACTTATTCCCACAGTCCGGGCAGAAAGGGACGTCCTGGTCGTTGACCCAAGGCACCACGGACTTTTCTATTGCTGTGGGAAGAACAAGACAAAAAACCAAACACACACAAAGGGAGGCCATTTCAAAAAAAGAGATGGGGTCAGGATGAACGATAAAGAACAGAAGGAACGTGAGCAAAGTTCTAGAGTTACCTCGGATCTTCGCAGACTCGGTATTTGTTCTGTCAAACGCAGTCAGCTGACAAGGAGAAAAAAGGGTCAAAAGGAAGGAATCTGGTGGTGGATACAGGGCCTACAGGCGGAGGCATCAAGTGGGGATAAGTGCACGGCATTACTCAAGAGTATGTCATCTCCAACCCCACGACGCCACAGAAACAACTTCACAGGGACAGAGCGTTAGCTTTGCATCCAGAGGGCACTTGCCTTCCCGTGACCCATTCCAGTCTCTTGACTGCCGGCTTTGCCCACGGAAGCAACAGCCAGGGGCAGGCAAGGACACGGCAGGGTGGCTACCGCGAGCGAAGGGGACCCCCAGTTCTCCACAGCCCTCCTGGACGATGAAAGCGGACCCAAGATTCCTGCCCCACGAAGTGCACGCGGAGAGCTAGCGGACACCCATCAAGCATTTCCAGGGCTGATGTAAAAGAGAGCAGTCATGGTACTGAGGACTTGCTCTTCAGCCAACCACAGGACAAGAGGTTCCCACCGCATACGCTGGTCCTGGTGGTGCTCCTCCCGCGTCTGGCTACCAGCCTGTCTGCCATCACAAGGCATCACCCACTCTACCCCTTCGTGTGACGGCGCCTGGGACCCCCCCAAACGAGGAAAGGATCTGAAGGCAGAAGGGCTGCCAGGCAGTCAAGTGGGCTTCACAAGAAGGAAAAGGGAAGCTGGGTATGTGGCCAGTCATCGACCCGGGCTGCTACGCTCAGTAAAGCCAGCCCAGGCCAGAACCGTGCGCCGCATGCTCAGCACCGCTCTATGCAGGCTGTTTTCCTGCCAGTGTCAGACACGCACAACAGACTTAGGACGACACACACACAGCAGAGATGTAATTTTTCCCTTCAAAGAATTTATACTTGCAGCAAAAAAACATGTTTTAAAACAAATAAATTTACCTTCTCTAACCTGATTATTAATTTATTGACTTCAACGACATAGTGGTCAATTCTGGCCGCTCGGTGTTTTTTGAAGTCAGAAAGATGGCTTCGCATAGCACCTAGAAGGAAGGGAGGAGGCAACACAAAGGACTTGTCATTCCCCTGAGGGAGCCTCCCTACCCTGCATTTCAAAAGCAAGCCCAAAATCTAGGATTTTAGCGTCTTAATAAAAATTTAAAAACTAGAAAAGCTAACGGAAGGAAGTTTGCTAAAATGATAACTATGGTCACGTTGGGGCCGCAAAATACGTTAAGGAAGACCTCAAGGACAGAGCCTGGGCTCTGGAACCAGCCTGCGCTCGATTCTGCCACACACTGTGTGACCGTGGACAAGTTCCTTAACGTCTCTGTAACTTGGAGTACTCAGCTATAAAATGGGGAAAACAGGAGTAGCTACCACACAGTGCTGTTATCCAGATTAAAGAAGTTAAATTTATAAAACCTTTAGAACACTGCCCAGCATGTGAACTTTTGTTAAACAAAAAGGAAATAACATTATCGGCTATTCTTTTTTTTTTATCTTAAACTTTTCTATACTTTTCACAGTTGGTACAATATGGCTTTTTCATCAGAATGAATACAACCCTTCTCTAAATAGCCCCCAACATGCAAATGCTAAGAGATGCCTTTGCGGGGCTAGTTCAACCGATAGCATCCTCAGTCCAGCAGCCAAGACCTAGGACAATCCTCATACAGATGGAACCAAGTAGCCTTTTGTCTCAGAGTATCTGGATGAGCTCCTGCTCAATCTGTCACCGCTTCTGAAAGCTGGCCCTGCCCCCAACCCCTCCCAGCACTCAATTCATTTCTTCCTCCCAAAGACGGCTTGTTCATGTAGGTACTTTACTGATCTAGATCTTTATACTAGATTCTTAACCATCCATTATTCTCTTCTTCCTAGCCATACTTTAACATCTAATTAAAATTTAGCTTCACATTTTTAAGAGTGTCGATGAGCATTAACTCTGAAAATCTGCCATTCCCTTGACCTTTCACAATTTGTACCTTCCTTCAGTTGCTAAATCAGGGAAGTTAACTGGAACATCACTTTGAAAAATTTAACACTGCCAATCATGAAATAAGTTATCAAAAAACTCATAAGAGGTCATACACTTAAAATGTCTCCTTCATGTTTTAACTGTCTTTCATATGTAACAAATAAGTATATGCATATAGTCTTATTTTTATTTTCTCCCGCCATGATGAAAATAAAACGTTTCCACTCTCTAATATGTTAGTCACTGGCCACACATGGAGACTGAGCTCTTAAAATTTGGCTGGTGTGTGGTTGTGGAACTGACTTTGACTTTTAAATCTTATATAACTTTAAATGGAATGAGCATCACTATCCTTTCTACCTCACATGGCTTTTATGAAAGGTGAACAAGATAATGAGTATCAAAGTATAATAAAGCAGTACGTGACTTCCCTAGCAATTGGTGGTTAAGACACCACGCATCCAATGCAGGGGTTGTGGCTTCAATCCCTGGTCGGGGAATTAAGATCCCGCATGCCACATGGCTCAGCCAAAATGCAAACAAAGTATAACAAAGTACTACAAAAAAAAAAATCACTATTTATCCATTGCATGGATAGACAGTATTATATTAATGATCACTAACATTCAACAGTTAAAGGACATGGAAGATTAGTTAGTTCAGCTCCATGTGGCATGATCTTTTTGGTAAAAGCTTCACTGAGTTATCATCCAAATACATACAATTCACCATTTAAAGCATACAAAATCAGTGGGTTTTAGTTTACTGACAGGCTTGTGCAACCATCACCAAAATAAATTTTAGGCTATTTCCATTACCCTCAAAAGAAGATAATTCGGAAAGCAGGTAAATGATACCATAATTACACAATTCAGAAAATGAAGCTGCATGAACCAGTGCTTTTCAGTAGGCAGGTGACATCTATATGAGAAGAGACAATGGACTGTGTCTGGAGTGATGTTCAGAGACTTGGACTCCTATTCCAGTTCTGCAACGCCCCAGCTGTCTGACCCTGGGCAGGTCCCCATGGAGCTCAATAACAATTAAATGAGAGTCCACATGTAAAGATTTAATGCGGTGCCTAACGCCACAGTGCTTTGTGTCTGAATGCCCAGCTCATCCCTGTTGGTTATCTCCCCCACTAGGACACAAAGGCCCTGGGAAGCTTACGACCATGTAGGTTTACTGGTGTTTCTTTAGCCAACTCTGAAAACACACAGGTGCTCAGGAATGAATGAGTGAATGAGTGAATGAGTGAATGAAAAGCATTTCTTACCAAGCTCCTGGGGTTCCCACATGTAAGGGTCGACCCCTCCATAGCTGAAAGACTCGTAGCCATGGGTGCCTGATTCAGCCCGATCATCTCCTTCCCGTTTCAACAGCCTGTTCTTTGCTTTCCTAGCCTTCTGGACAAGACCTTAAGAAATGGAACAAACGCCACATGAATCCATGAAGAATCCCCAGTGGAGTGCTGAGGTGCCACAGGAAGAGCACTCAGATTTCCCCTATCAACAGGGTCCCAGTGCATTTCGTGAATTCTCCTGTATCAGGGTTCTTTCATTCTCCAAGGACAGAAGCAGTAGGAGGGAAGGAGGCAAACTTCTAGGAGCAGTGTCCCAATCCCATCTACTGGTCCAATTCCATCCTCCAGCCCGTAATCATTATAGGGATCCTGTCACTTAAAAAAATTATTGATTTAAATCAATTATGAAGTTAAGGGGAGACTCAATGGCAGGCTGAGGAACATTAGCAAACCCTACCAGAAAATCAGTTCTCAGGTAAAGACTCTTGGATTCAAAGATCTGGACAAGTACCATGAAAGAGCTGTACATGCTGGACGCGTAGTACAGAAAGGAACCCCTGGGTCTCGGGTCCCATAAGAAAGCTGCAGATGGTGATTGCAGCAGTACTGTTATGATTAACTCTAGTCTGCAGTCTTAGGGCTGCAAAACAGACTTCACATAAAATTCAAGAACTTCAAGGACAGTAATAGTTGGAGGCCAGGGAAGGACACACGAAGAACCGTGGGCTCCTAAGGGAACAAAAACGTCCAGTCGAGAGTTTGAAAGGTGGAGGGAGAGCCAGCCAGCAGGAGCCTGAGGACACTACAGAGAGCATCGTCTCCCCTCCAAGTCACTCCCTAGCCCTGGGTCTTGCCTCCCAGATTCCAGCAAGACAGATGGAATCAGAATCTTCAAGAACACCAGAGTGGTTCCCAGATTTCAAGTTTCCCAAATAAGAGGCTGATTAAGAGGAACAGAGAGAATCAGGAAAGTTAAATTCAACTGACAGCCCTTGTGTCCTGAAAAGGCTTTGTTAAAAATTCGGACAAGGCACATGTCCTCAATTCAAGATGGACCAGGCAATGAATCCTTCCTGAGGGTTTTGTATGGCTTTGGGGCAGAAGGCAGCTACAAGGCAAGCCTAGAACCCACTGTGCAGCACAGAGAACTCTACTCAGGGCTCTGTGGTGACCTAAACAGGAAGAAAATTCAAAAAGAGGGGGACGTTTGCCTACGTATAGCTGATTCACTTTGCTGTACAGCAGAAACTAACACAACATTGTAAAGCAACTGTACTGCAATAAAAATTAAAAACAAGAAGGAAAGAAAATAGTCCCCCCAAAAGATCAAAAATAAATAAATAAATAAATTTTAAAAATAAATAAAGTAAGCTTAGTGAAGGCACCAGGAGGACCATGGGCTATATACACAGTGTTCCTCTGATGCCAGATATTGGGAGGTAGGAGAGAAAACAGCCCATAACCTGCCCCCGAAGGGATGGTGAGGCTACTTTTAAGAGGTTATGTTGGAGTTAGAACCAAAGCTTGAGCCAACCAAAGAAGGTCCCTCTTGTAGCCTTTCATTGTGAGCAGCGCTAAATGGAAAATGAGAAACGCCCTTCCTAATAAAAGCAGGCTGTAGTGCTCGCAGCCTGGCCCCTTAGCTGGCATCATCTTTCAGAGTTCTTTCCAATCCCAGGTTCCCAAGTGCCCACAAGCCAAGCACAGGAAGCAGGTGGGAGCAAGGAACTCCGCTTAGAGATGTAGTTTCCAGTATCTGATCAGCCCAAAGCATTCCTTCAGCTCAGTACCACGTTTCTCCTTTTCATTAGTTGAGAAGAAAGCCCAAGTCTTGAGTGCTTGCGAATGTTTTGTGATTATGAGCCAGAGGAAAGGAAAGGGGACTAAAATCTAGGTGTCTGCTTCATTTTGCCCGTCTTCCCTCCACAGCCAAAGCCGACAGGAAACCCACTGTCTCTCAAAGGAGGCAGAAACAGAAAAGCAGGGGGAAGCACTGACAGAAAAGAGGAACTAAACTCGATAACTTCCGGTCTCTCTCTGGCCAGGATTCACGATCAGCCCTCACTTCCCTTCAGACGGAAACAAACGGTCCTGTCTCTATTACTTCAATAATCTTACACATTTTCCCTAATAGAAGCGCAGTTGTCCCAGCAATGTGAAGACACCACTCTCTAACCTCTCTAGCCACTAGCAGCAAAGTCTTAGCAGACTCCTAGTATATGACCCACTCCAGCTGACACTAAGACTGGGCGTTCACTGAAGTCCCTTAGTTGTCCCAAGGCCACGTAGACAAGCAGTTCATTTGTTTGCTAGTTTTCCAGCTGCAGTGTTTGCTGTGCCCGGAACACAGGGCCTCACCTCAGCTGGGATGCCATGGGCACAGAGCATGGAAGACACGGGGCCAAGGCCTAGCTCTGCCAACCCCTGCGCGACCTTGGACAAGACACTGCACATCTCAGAGTCTTGCTGTTTCTCTGTAAAATGAGACCAACCACCTTCCTGCAGGGTTGTTGGGAGTCTGTGAAAGAACACACATTTCTCCCTTGTTCTTTTTTTCTCTTTTGTCTCCTAAGAGCCTCTTAAGAGGCTGTTCCAGACTCTGTAGTCAGAAGCCACCTCGTCCATCGCAGCCTTCAGGATTTCGAAAATGTTTAATTGTCATATTTTTTGTCAGAGGTTATAAGTAGTAATGCTTTTGACAACTTTTTTTCTGAACTGAAAAGTGAGACATAGAGTGAGATTATTTTGATTACAGGGGGCGCGTGACTCACATGTGCGGAGGCCAAAGTCCACTTAGGAATACATGGATCACTTCCTCTCTCTCCCACCCAACAAAGCTGTGAATGCGGCATCAGACCTTGTTATTGCCTTCAGAAGTGTGACCAGCGGTTAACTGAATCACTAGGAAAGAGTTCCAGAGCACCAGCACCGTACTTAGGGGTTAGAGTCTGAAGTCTAGGAAGTGAATACTCTGAACAGCAAAAATTACATTCAAAAATTCTTTCTGTAATCCTTTAGGATTTCATGACCACTGAGGGTCCTTGGAAGCTCACCAAGTTTCACCTTTGTAGGTTTTCCTCCTTACACTTCAACCATACCTTCCTTTTCCTGTGCTGCAGAGGACAAGGTGCAGTGAAGGAATTAAGGATGGCAGGAAAGCCTGAATCTGTGACAGGTAAGTTCAGTTCAGTCGCTCAGTCGTGTCCGACTCTTTGCGACCCCATGAATCGCAGCACGCCAGGCCTCCCTGTCCATCACCATCTCCCGGAGTTCACTCAGACTCACGTCCATCAAATCAGTGATGCCATCCAGCCATCTCATCCTCCGTCGTCCCCTTCTCCTCCTGCCCCCAATCCCTCCCAGCATCAGAGTCTTTTCCAATGAGTCAACTCTTCACATGAGGTGGCCAAAGTACTGGAGTTTCAGCGCTAGCATCATTCCTTCCAAAGAAATCCCAGGGCTGATCTCCTTCAGAATGGACTGGTTGGATCTCCTTGCAGTCCAAGGGAGACTCAAGAGTCTTCTCCAACACCACAGTTCAAAAGCATCAATTCTCTGGCGCTCAGCCTTCTTCACAGTCCAACTCTCACATCCATACATGACCACTGGAAAAACCATAGCCTTGACTAGACGGATCTTCGGCGGCAAAGTAATGTCTCTGCTTTTGAATATACTATCTAGGTTGGTCATAACTTTTCTTCCAAGGAGTAAGCGTCTTTTAATTTCATGGCTGCAATCACCATCTGCAGTCATTTTGGAGCCCCCAAAAATAAAGTCTAACACTGTTTCCACCGCTTCCCCATCTATTTCCCATGAAGTGATGGGACCGGATGCCCTGATCTTTGTTTTCTGAATGTTGAGCTTTAGGCCAACTTTTTCACTCTCCTCTTCACTTTCTGCCATAAGGGTGGTGTCATCTGCATATCTGAGGTTATTGATATTTCTCCCGGCAATCTTGATTCCAGCTTGTGTTTCTTCCAGTCCAGCGTTTCTCATGATGTACTCTGCATAGAAGTTAAATAAGCAGGGTGACAATATACAACCTTGACGTACTTCTTTTCCTATTTGGAACCAGTCTGTTGTTCCATGTCTAGTTCTAACTGTTGCTTCCTGACCTGCATACAGATTTCTTAAGAGGCCGGTCAGGTGGTCTGGTATTCCCATCTCTTTCAGAATTTTCCACAGTTTATTGTGATCCACACAGTCAAAGGCTTTGGCATAGTCAATAAAGCAGAAATAGATGTTTTTCTGGAACTCTCTTGCTTTTTCAATGATCCAGCAGATGTTGGCAATTTGATCTCTGGTTCCTCTGCCTTTTCGAAAATCAGCTTAAACATCAGGGAGTTCATGGTTCATGTATTGCTGAAGTCTGGCTTGGAGAATTTTGAGCATTATTTTACTAGCATGTGAGATGAGTGCAATTGTACAGCAGTGTGAGCATTCTTTGGCATTGCCTTTCTTTGGGATTGGAATAAAAACTGACCTTTTCCAGTCCTGTGGCCACTGCTCAGTTTTCCAAACTTGCTGGCATATTGAGTGCAGCACTTTCATAGCATCATCTTTCAGGATTTGAAATAGCTCAACTGGAATTCCATCACCTCCACTAGCTTTGTTTGTAGTGATGCTTTCTAAGGCCCACTTGACTTCACATTCCAAGATGTCTGGCTCTAGATTAGTGATCACATCATCATGATTGTCTGGGTCGTGAAGATCTTTTTTGTACAGTTCTTCCATGTATTCTTGCCACCTCTTCTTAATATCTTCTGCTTCTGTTAGGCCCATACCATTTCTGTCCTTTATTGAGCTCATCTTTGCATGAAATGTTCCCTTGGTATCTCTAATTTTCTTAAAAAGATCTCTAGTCTTTCCCATTCTGTTGTTTTCCTCTATTTCTTTGCATTGATAGCTGAAGACAGGTAAACGGGTATATAATGTGCCTCCGCTTATAGCAAAGGAAAGGAATTCCACCCGAAACCCTCTGGCACTGGCACTTAGGTAATTCAAACAGGCTAGGAAGAGACAGCAGAGAACAGCAATTACACTTACTAGGTTCAAAGCCAGGCTCTACCTCACTGTGCAGCTTCACATTGTGTGTGAAGCCTCGCTGTGTAGGCATTATCTCGGTGTTTAATCTGTGTGTGTCTGGAATCTTCATCAGTAAGATGGGGCTCATTGACAACACATGCTGAGAATTCAGTGAAATTAATGTTATGCTGAGAATTCAATGAAATTAATGCAGGGGAATGTTTTTAATACCACCTGCTACATGGAGAAGGAAATGGCAACCCACTCCAGTGTTCCTGCCTGGAGAATCCCAGGGACAGGGGAGCCTGGTGGGCTGCCGTCTATGGGGTCACACAGAGTTGGACACGACTGAAGCAACTTAGCAGCAGCAGCTACGTGAAAAACACTAGAAACGTGTTCTCTATTGTTATTATTAATTTACCCTTATTTATTGTGTGATGGTGGTGTCAACTACAAACTGGCACTTACCAAGAGCACTGCCAACAACTGAACAGCAAAGGCGTTTGCCATCTGCCTCTACGGAGACTGAGCCCCATGCTGCTCTAGCTGCTGACCTTCAACAACCCCTGAGGGAGTTCAGGGTGGAGTGAGGCACGCTGTGCTCCAGGGAATCTGGTGGAACAGGTCTTTAGATGGTTGGATGTTTTTAGGAACAGATTTTATGATCTCCATCCTTGCATCTCCTCATATCTAGAGAAGCACTAAATCCCTTTATGGTGCATCAGACCCTCATGACTCACAAAAAACCTGTTGTAAATTGAGTGCTTCAGGGCATTGAACTCCCCCTTCACCAAAACCTTATATATTGACTTTTCCTCACTTCTGCTTTGGAGCAGGCTCTCAGAGCTATCTGAGATGCTGCCTCCAGGGCTGCAGTCCTCATTTTGCCCCCAAATAAAACTTAACTCACAACTCTCAAGTTGTACATCTTTTTTTAGTTGACAGTGGCAACCATGGGAGCTGATAAAAACCATCCCACGAGTTAAAGCTCCCAATGACAGAACAAGATAAGCCGGAAATCCTAGTCTCTTACTTTTAATTTGCCCTTTAACATCACGGTCTTCCCCGGAGTGCTCTTCCTCATAATGTGACTGCAGCTGATAGAAAGACTGCAGGTCCTTCAGGCACAAAGGGCAAAGGAAGCCCTCTCTCACTTCTCCTGGGTCATCCAGAGATGCCATGGGGTGTCTTTCTCAACCCCTGCAACGCAGGGGCCTCATGCCAAGAGTCAGCTGGATTCCTCCACAAGAGACAAGGGATCCCACAGCATTAGCTTAGACAAGGGATCAAGCAGCACCCAGACGGTGGGGAAGTGGCATCATGATCCTGGATGAGGTGTCCTCCCTGGAGCAGAAGTCCTACGAAAGGAAAAAAGAAAGAGAGGGGGGAACAAAATCAGGCAAATTAGCAGCAACTAAGAACTTTCCTTATTCTTTTCACAATTCAGATGGGTACTTAATGTTTTCCAGTGCAAGTCTGAGAATACAAACTGCTTTCTCAAATCCTTAGACGGAAACCTAAAGCCTTCTAAGATGAGGCCGTCACTGGACAACAGCAACTCAATGCAGGGGGGAGCACAGACTCCTGAAGATGAGAAAGGAGAATACAACACCAAGAGGGCCCTTTCTCTAACATTTCCAGCTTCATAATGTGCATGCCATGTCTCGAGTAGTTCTCAACAAGCAGAAGTTTTTACTTGACTCTCTTTCCCTTGACCATTTACTTAACTACACATATGGAGTTTTTGCATCTGTGTCAGAAATGCACTGATGTAAAAGGGATAGCATCTATCCTAGAAACCAAACAAAAATTCCAACTTCAGTCTAGGGAGCGGCATTAGAAACTTGAGTGATCAGAAAGAAAAATCTACTTTGATAGCCTCAAACTGAAAATAACACAAATACTTACCAAAAAAGAAAAATATATTTCGTGTCTTATGTTTGTACGGTACTTGTTTTCCAATAAACTTGCTAGACTTTATAAACCAGCAAACCTAACGTTCTCCCTGCCTCAAAAATAAAAGAACCCGGTGCTTAAACAATTCAGAGTTTAATAAGTTACATTTTCAGTTTTATCCAGCCTGGACAAAGTCACTTTCAATGTCAACTTGGAAAGACTCCCAGCCACAGGGAAAACGTAGGCAAAACCATTCCACCAAAGCAGAGAAATTTCTCAAGAATCTGAGGCCACAAACGAGGGTGGAAAGTGAGCAGGAACGTATGAACCTCAGCTTTGAGCTGCCAGTGGACCCGCTTACAGGACCACGGAGGAGGGACTGCCCAGTCATCAAAGCGAAACGGTGACCCAGGAAATAAACAAATGAAACACGAGGTTCCTGTTTTCTTCCTCCAGTGAAAACGCCCGATGATTGCATACAATCACATCTCAACCCCTTTCACAGACAGCCGCTGAAAGAGCAAGCAGTTCCTAGCCAGAGGTTCACCCGGGCCTCCTCTCTTCCCACTCACCCGACCAGCCGCAAATTCAACACACACTCCCGAAACCTCAAGGCACCCTCACGTCCGCGGAAAAGCACTGCTCAAGGTGTTCTGTCCCGGGGCACCTCTCCTCACAGCACTAACCGCAATTTGTAACCACAGGTACACAAAGCGACGAAAACCCACAGCCTGTGAGCTGTGTGAGGGCAGAGGCCACGTCCACGTTCCTACCACCACGCCCGCAGGGTCAGTGCCCGGCAGGAACCTCCGGCGATCCCAATAACGCCCCGGGAGGCAATGAGTGAATGAACGAACTCTAAGGTCACGTAACTAAACACCCGCCACAAACCACCTAGCTGGGCCCCACGTCCACAACACAAGCGAGCCGCTCATACCCGGAATCCTGTCCGAAATCCAAATACGGCCCACGGTTCCTGCAACTCTCGTCCAGCGCGAGCGCCGCCGGCCGCCCTCCGCAGCCTGGGACCACACAGCCCCGCGCCGCAGAACCCAGCACCGCTAACGCGTCCCCGCGCAGCCACGGCCGGAGTAAAAGCACCGCGGACACCCGGGCGGGACGCGCGGCAGGAGAGGCCCGGCGCCCACCACGCAAGTCACACCCACCACAACACAGGGCCACCCCGCCACCGCCACCGCCACCAACCGCCTGTCTGCTTGCCGAGCCGGGGTGGCGCCCCAACCCGGAGAGTCGCCTGGCCCTCTCCGTACCCTGCTCGGGCCTCCCCCGGGCGCGCAGGCCTGTCCAGTCCTCAGACGCGGGCTCCGGGCCTCCACGAGCCTTCACTCGGGCGCGGCCGCCATCTCCATCAACAGCTCGGCGCTCGGCAAGCACGCCTGCGGCGGCACCGAAACCAAAAAACCTGGGGAGAAAACACGTAGGAGCGCCGAGTCATCGAGAGGCCGGAAAAAAATTCCCCAGGAACAGCGCAGCGGCGGCTTCTGCGCAGGCGCCGGAACGAGTGGCCGGGTTTGCTTTGTCTGTCTCTTCCCTTCAGTCGTGTCCGACTCTGTGCGACCCCATAGACGGCAGCCCACCAGGCGCTGCCGTCCTGGGATTCTCCAGGCAAGAACACTGGAGTGGGGTGCCATTTCCTTCTCCAATGCGTGAAAGTCAAGTCGCCCAGTCGTGTCCGACGCTTCGCGACCCCGTGGACAGCAGCCTCCCAGGCTCCTCTGTCCATGGGATTTCCAGGCAAGAGTACTGCAGTGGGGTGCCATTGCCTTCTCCGAGTGGCCGGGTGACGCTCCTTGATTTTACGTTTTTCCCAACCCCGGAACTTGGGGGTGTTGTTCAACGGCTAGGTCGTGTCTGACACCTTGTGACCCCATGGACTGCAGCACGCCAGGCTTCCCTGTCCTCTCTCTCCCTCTCTGCCTCTCTCGGAGTTTGCTCAAACTCATGTCCATCGAGTGGTGATGCCATCCAACCCGGTCATCCTCTGTCAGCCCCTTCTCCTCCTGCCTTCAATCTTTCCCAGCAGCAAGGTCTTTTCCAGTGAGTCAGCTCTTCGCATCAGATGGCCAAGGTATTGGAGCTTCAGCTTCAGCATCAGTCCTTCCAGTGAATATTCAGGGTTGATTTCCATTAGGATTGACTGGTTTGATCTCCTTGCAGTCCAAGGGACTCTCAAGAGTCTCCTCCAGAATCACAATTGGAAAACATCCATTGTTTGGCACTCAGCTTCTTTATGGACCAACTGTCACATCCATACATAACTACTGGAAGTTCAGGGGCTGGGAGTTGGGGAGGGGCGGGGAGTGGGGGGGAGAAGTGAAGTCAAACCCCATTCCTTGCTTTCCACTCCATTGCACAGATTGGAAAACTGAACCTTATAGCCCTTTAGGCCTTGGCCAAAGTGCATGGTATATGAGGCATCCAGGGGTCTTTAATGCCTCCTCCAGACCAACAACTGCAGTTCTATTAATAAATTAATTAGAAACAATAAAAGTTCTGGGGCTTCCCAGGTGATTCAGTGGTAAAGAATCCACCAGGCAATGCAGGAGATGTGGGTTCGATCCCTGGGTGGGGAAGATCCCCCAGAGGAGGAAATGGCAACCCACTCCAGTATTCTTGCCTGGGAAATCCTACGGACAGAGGAGCCTGGTGGGCTACAGTCCGTGGGGTCTCAAAGAGCCACACTCAACTGAGCACACACCTAGTACACAAAGGTCCCGAGAGCCAGACAGAAAAGGCGTGTTTGAGAAACTCGCAGTATGTGGGACCGTCTAGAAGATCACTGCGTGAGCTTAAGCTTGAAATAAGACGGGGATCCAACCCAAGCGTGTACAGTGTGCTCAGGAAAATCTGTGAATCTTCAAATGCAAAACAAGATGGCAGTGAGACACGACTTTGTAACTGAGTGGCTGTATCACAAAGCAATGTGTTGGTGAGGATGGGAACTGGGAATGTAAAGTGATGCCGCCACTGTGGAAAAGAGCATGGAGGGCCTCAAAAATTAAAAACAGAGCTGCAGTGGGGCTCACTGATTCTGCTTCTAGGTTTTATCTGAAGAAAAGATTAACTGAAAAAGGCATCTGCATCCACTTACCTAGTGCAGCATCTCCGACAAGAGGCAAGACATGGAAGCCACCTCGGGTATCCAGGAATGGATGAATGGATTAAAAACAAAACAGTGACCAAAAAAAGGGGGGGGTGCTCACTATATTCACCGTGGGCCTTGGTAACCCTGGCTGCTTTGACACCCCTACATCTGGGGAGCCTTGGGCCCCAAGGCTGAACTGCAGTGGGGCTGAGGGCGGCGAGACAGGGTAGTCCGGCAGATGAGCCCCGTGTGGGCCTCTACTGCCTCGCCAACGCTGATGGAGACCAGACTCTCCTGACCCAGGCGGGCACTGCAGCAGCGCAGCCAGACCTACTGCACCCACTGATGGTGCACATGGAGAGGCAAGAGCTTCGAAAGGTCGACTGCTCCCCAAATACCCTAGTGGTAGGACCGCAAGGAGATGCAGCCAGTCCATCCTAAACGAGATCAGTCCTGGGTGTTCACTGGAAGGACTGATGTTGAAGCGGAAACTCCAATACTATGGCCACCTGATGCGAAGAGCTGATTCATTTGAAAAGACCCTGATGCTGGGAGGGATTGGGGGCAGGAGGAGAAGGGGAAGACAGAGGGTGAGATGGTTGGAAGGCATCACTGACTCAATGGACGTGGGTTTGGGTGGACTCCGGGAGTTGGTGATGGACAGAGTTGGACACGACTGAGCGACTTCACTTTCTCTTTTCACTTTCATGCATTGGAGAAGGAAATGGCAACCCACTCCAGTGTTCTTGCCTTGAGAACAAGAACAGCCTGGTGGGCTGCCGTCTATGGGGTCACACAGAGTTGGACACAACTGAAGCATCTTAGCAGCAGCAGCAAGGCTGTATATTGTCAGCCTGCTTATTTAACATATGCAGAGTACATCATGAGAAACGCTGGGCTGGATGAAGCACAAGCTGGAATCAAGATTGCCGGGAGAAATATCAATAACCTCAGATATGCAGATGATACCACCCTTATCAAAAAAAGTGAAGAAGAACTAAAGAGCCTCTTGATGAAAGTGAAAGAGGAGAGTGAAAAAGAAGTCATAATGGTTATCATCAAATTGTTACAATGTGGGGGGGGCGGAGAAAAAAATGAACTCTCCTTCACTCTTTTTGGGAATGAAGGATGGATGGATGAATGGATAAGACTTAGAATGGTAGGAACATCTCCTTCAAAAAAAATTTTTTTTTCAATGAGGGACACTTCCTGACAGTCCAAAGCTAAGACTCCATGCTCCCAATGCAGGCGGTCCAGGTTCGATTGATCCCTGGTCAGGGAAATAGATGCCACACGCCACAACTAAGCAACTAAGAGCCCGCATTCTGCAAAGAAAGACCCTGGGTATGGAACTAAGACCCAGGGCAGCCAAGCAATAAATAAATATGTATTTTTACAAAGTACCACAAAAAGTTGAGTCGGTGATCAAACTCCTAGACATAAATGCAAAAGAAAGAAAACCTGACATTTGAAAGGAAACATACAAACAACATTCATCATAATTTATGATATGACAGCCAAGAAGTGGAATCAAGGAAGTGTCCAGAGAGAGATGGACGTGTCAGGATGTGGTACATATATCTAATGAACTATGACTCAGACCTCCCCCCCAAAAAAAAGAATGAAAAACTGCCTTTTGCAACAACGTGGATGGACCTAGAGTGAATCATACGAGGTGAAGGGTGTCAGCCTGTGATCTCGTGAGATGCTGTCGACAAATTAATACAAACATAGCCATTTACAAAGCAGAAACCTATTTCAGGAATCAGACAATGAACTGATGCTTAACGAAGCAAAAAGCTAAGTGGAGAGATATATTAGGAGTACGGGAGTAATATATCAATTCTAATACATATAAATCCTCAAGGAGGGCCTAATCAACAAGGGAATGCTACTCAAAAATAATCTAAAAACCAACCATTAAAACCATAACAAAGGATACTTCTATATAAATGTATAATAGAAATAGGATGCTAAACACAAAGAAACACAACATACGAAATCAACTTTATTCTAATATAAACAAAACACCTGAAATTGAAAGAAGAAGAAAAAAGATAATGCCAAGGCTCTGTACCTGAAGTCTCGGTGACCGGGGCTTGTGTCACGTCCCCAGAGCCTGAGCAGCCTGGGGCCCCCGAGGCTGGACTCTGGGCCAGCTGAGAGAGCTGGGGAGGACGTGTCTCTCCCCTGAGACCTGGAGTGTCTGGTCCCATGTGGGCGGGACCACGATCTCCCAATCCAGGTGCAACCTCTGCATCCAAGGACCGGTGCACGCTCTGGGCTGGAAGAGCTTGCAAGAGTCACCTGGTGTGCAACTCTCATGCCAGTGGGATTCCCCGCTGCAGCCTCCTCGCACGGAGCCATCCCCCCCGACCTAGGAACCACAGCGTCCTCAGTGGAGCGGTCTGTCAGGGCTTGGCATCCGTCGGGGGTGGGAAACGTCCCGGGAAACAGCAAGGAGGACAAGCCCTTGGCTGTTTCTTCTTGCCCTGTGCAGCCTCCTCTCCCGCCCAGGAAAGCCGCTTTCTTCTCTAAAGGCTCTGCTTGCCGCCCACCCAGACCCCAAAATGCAAACGTGCTGCTGCCTTGTGGACACGTCCTGTAACAACACCTTGAAAACCACCGCTTCTGGGCACTGGGTTCTCACAAGAGCCGGGGCCCTAGAAATGACACCCCACCTCCAGAAAGGTCCTAGGGTTGGTCATCAGAAACAGTTCAAAAAGAAGCCCCATTCAAGATGCAAATTTCAAGAGGTGAGTGGTAGGCAAGGAGAATGAGTTCCTGCGGTGGTGATTTTGCTTAAGCACAAGAGAAGCAAGCATTAGGGAGAGGCGGATCGAAATCTCAACCAGATACCACTTCACAGCCATCAGAGAGGAGATCAGGAAAAATGCAACAGAGAATCAAACTGGGATAGGGCCCAGGGGAAAGAGACCCATCTGACGGTCGTTTGGGAAAGGGAAAAGCACAGGAACTACGATGGCAAAGGTTTGAAGGTTGCACCCTCAGAGAAAATAAATACAAATACAGATAGATCTCTACCGTCGGGCCCCGCAATCACACTCCTGAAACTACATGCAAAGAAAAACACTGATTTCCCAAACAACGGGTGAAAACAACGGGCGAAACCAATGTTCACTACAGAATAATCTGCAGTCACCAAGACTGGCAGGCAACAAACATGTTTGTGGACAGACAGACGCGTCAATAAAGACGTGGCACCCAGATGCAGTGGACTCTCCCTCAGCCAGAAATAGGAATGAATGAAATGCTGCCTTCTGCAACCACACAGATGAGCCTGGCACTGATCAGACTTAGTGGAGGACCTCAGTCACAGAACGACAAATAGCCTGGGAAGCCACTCAGCAGGCAGTGGAAAATGGACAGAAACGGACCTGTTGACCTAAGAGAAAGCAATGCCAGGACCCGGGGCGTGGGGTGGGGAAACTGATGGTTACCAGTGGAAAAAGGTAGCGGGGGGAGGGGTGAATTAGGAGTCTGGGATTGACAAATCCCCACTAGCATACCGAAAGTAGTCACGAGGACCAACTGTCCAGCATCAGGGACTCTGCTCAACCCTCTCTAACAACCTGTATGGAAAAACAAGCCTGAAACGAAATACATGGATAAGTTAGGGTTATCCTAACACCCAAAAGAAGCACAACATTGAAAATGAACTCAATTCCAATTGAAAAAAACTCTAAACTTTAAAGGAAGAGGGCACACACACACACACAAAACGCCGCGGCTCTTCCCCTGAGCCCTCGGTGACCTGGGCTTGTGTCATAGCACTGGAGCCTGACCAGCCTTGAGCCCCGAGGCCTGGGAGACAGTAGAAGCTCCCAGAGACCTAGAAAATGCCCAGGGAGGTAATTCAAAACAATTCAAAACACAAGCACCTTTCAGAGAGCAAATGTCAAAGGTGATTTTTTACACTCACTGTGTGTTTTAATTTTTTGCACAAAAACCATGGCTCTCCCTTATCAATTATTATGAGAGGGAAATCAGATCACCACCAGGTATCACCTCACACCAGTTAGAAAGCAGATCAATCAAGGCTGACAAAGAATACATTCCGGGGAGGGCACGGAGGAGAGGGGGCCCTCCTTCGCCGTTTTGGGGAAGGTCGATTGCTAAGAGCCATGATGGAGAACGGAAGGAAGGGCCCCTTCAAAAATAAAAATTCACCTACCATTTAAGCCTGCGCTCACACTCCTGGGTGCTATGTGAAAAAAAAAAACAAAAATTAAAAACAAACGAGTAAAACCAACCTTCATTCGCAAAGACACACTCACCCAACCTGCGTGCAGCATCATTCACAAGCGGAGACCTGGAAACAACAAAAAGTGTCCATCAGCGATGGATGCCTCAAGAAGGTCTGGTTCATTCATACCCTGGGATATTACTCTGCCAAAATAAGGACTGAAACGCTGCCTTTTGCAGAAAAAAAAAAAAAAAAAAAAAAACAGAAAAATACACGCACCTGGAGGGGTTCACACTAAGTGAAGGGCTGCCGGCCTAGAACCACAAACACCTTCTGATGTCACTCAGAGACGGAATCCAAAGACTGATACCAAAGAACTCATTTAGGATAAAAACCGATTCTCGGGACCAGAAACCAAACGGATGGCTACCAAAGCAGAAAGAGCAGGGAGAGGCGTATATGGGGTGTTTGAGAGTAATAGATGTGCACTAATACATAGATAAATTATCAAAAAGGTCCTGTCCGCACAGGCTGCTGTGCTCCACACACTCTAGAAATCTGTATGGAGAAAGAAATCAACACAGAAAATGTTTAGCATAACGGAATCAGGTGGCTGGAAACTCTCCCCCTAAAAAAAGCCCACAACGTTGTAAATGAACTCTATTCCAACCTAACATAACTCCTTCAACCTAGAGAGAAGTGGGGTGGGGAAAAAAAAAAAAAACAGAAACGTGAACACTATCTCCCTGAAGGCCCTTTGAGCAGGCTTATGTCACCTTTCTGGGGCCTGAGCAGCCTGGGGCCCTCCAGCCTGGACTCTGGGCCAGATGAGAGAGCTGGGGAGGATGGGTCAGCAAACGAGCCCCCCTAAGTCCTGGAGTGTCTGGTCTCTTGTGGCCGGGACCACAATCTCCCGATCCAGGCGCACCCTCCTGAAGGCTCCATGAAACCTTCTGAATCCAAAGACCGGTGCGCGCTCTGTGCTAGGAGAGCTTGCAAAAGTCACCTGGTGTGCAACGCTCACGCCGGTGGGATTCCCCGCTGCAGCCTCCTCGCACGGAGCCGTCCCTCGACCTAGGAACCACAGCGTCCTCAGCGGAGCGGTCTGCCAGGGCTTGGCACCCGTCGGGGGTGGGAAACATCCCGGGAAACAGCAAGGAGCACAAGCCCTTGGCTGTTTCTTCTCCCCCTGTCGACCCTCCTCTCCCACCCAGGAAAGCCGCTTTCTTCAGGCGCTGCTTGCCGCCCACCCAGACCTGGAAACGGGAACGTGCTGCCACCTTGTGGACACGTCCTGTAACAACACCTTGAAAACCACCGCTTCTGGGCACTGGGTACTCACAAGAGCCGGGGCCCTAGAAATGACACCCCACCTCCAGAAACGTCCTAGAGCTGGTCATCAGAAACAGTTCAAAAAAGAACCCCTGTTCACAAAGCAAATTTAAAGAAGTGAACAGTAGGCAGAATGTGCTGCTGCGGTGGCGATTTTGCTTAAGCACAAGAAAAGCAATCATTAGGGAGAGGCAGGTGGAAATCTCAATGAAATACCACTCAGAGAGAGAAAGATAAGATGAAACCAGCAAGGAAGAGCCCTGTAGACTATAGGTGATAATGAAATAAAGCTCCAGGGGAAGAGCTGTGCAGCAGTCTAGAAAGCAACCAGCCCCGAAAGGAACGGGGGACACAGGACTTCAGGAAGAATGTCCCCACGAAAAGCAAGAAACAGAGAAAACACCTGATGTGTTTGTCTACAAAGGAGGATGTTTTACAGATTTGTAAGAGAGTTTGAGGGTGAATTATTTACAGGTATATAGAAAATACAAGACCTTCTAGAACTAACACCAAAAGAAGATGTCCTTTTCATTACAGGGGAATGGAATGCAAAAGTAGGAAGGCAGGAGATCACTGGAGTAACAGGCAAGTTTGGCTTGGAGTATAAAATGAAGCAGGGCAAAGGCTAACAGAGTTTTGCCAAGAGAATGCACTGGTCATAGCAAACACCTCTTCCAACAACACAAGAGACAGCTCTACACATGGACATCACCAGATGGTCAAAACCAAAATCAGAGCTTCCCTGATAGCTCATTGGGTTAAGAATCCACCTGCAATGCAGAAGACCCTGGTTCGATTCCTGGGTCGGGAAGATCTGCTGGAGAAGGGATAGGCTACCCAGTCCAGTATTCTTGGGCTTTCCTTGTGGTTCAGCTAGTGAAGAATCCGCCTGCAGTACGGGAGACCTGGGTTCAATCCCTGGGTTGGGATATCCTCTAGAAAAGGGAAAGGCTACCCACTCGAGTATTCTGGCCTGGAGTCCATGGGGTCGCAAGGAGTTGGACACGACTGAGTGACTTTCACTTTTTTTCACTTTATATTCTTTGTAGCTGAAGATGGAAAAGCTCTATACGGTCAGCAAAAACAAGACCTGGAGCTGACTAAGGCTCAGATCATCAGTTCCTTATTGCAAAATTCAGACTTAAATTGAAGAAAGTAGGCCATCCAGGTATGACCTAAATCAAATCCCTTAAGATTATATAGTGGAAATGACAAATAGATTCAAGGGATTAGATCTGATAGACTGCCTGAAGAACTATTGACCGTGTAAGAGACGGTGACCAAAACCAAGCCAAGAAAAAGAAATGCAAGAAGGCAAGATGGTTATCTGAGGAGGGCTTACAAATAGCTGAGAAAAGAAGAGAAGTGAAAGGCAAAGGAGAAAGGGAAAGATACACCCATCTGAATGCAGAGTTTCAGAGAACAGCAAGAAGACAAAAGAAAGCCTTCTGAAGTGAACAAGACAAAGAAATAGAGGAGACAATTTCCTTTAGGGAAAGACTAGAGATCTCTTCAAGAAAATTAGATACAAAGGGAACATGTCATGCAAAGATGGGCATGATAAAGGGCAAAAACGGTAAGGACTTAGAAGAAGCAGAAGACGTTAAGAGGAGGTGGCAAGAATACCCAGAACAACTATACAAGGAAGGTCTTAGTGACCTGGATAACCACCATGGTATGGTCACTCACCAGAGCCAGACATCCTGGAGTTTCAAGTCAAATGGGCCTTAGGAAGCATTACTGTGAACAAAGGCAGTAGAAGTGATGAAATTCCAGCTGAGCAGTTTCAAATCCTAAAAGACTATGCTGGTAGAGTGTTGTACTCAATTAGCTGGCAAATTTGGAAAACTCAGCAGTGGCCACAAGACTGGAAAAGGTCAGTTTTCATTCCAATACCAAAGAAGGACAATGCCAAAGAATGTAGAAACCACCACACAATTGTACTCATTTCATAGCAAGGTAATGCTCAAAATCTTTCAAGCTAGGCTTCAACAGTATGTGTACTGAGAACTTTCAGATGTACAATGTGGATTTAGAAAAGGCAGAGAAACCAGAGACCAAATTCCCAATATCCACTGAGTCACAGAAAAAGCAAGAGAATTAAAAAAAAAAATCTACTTCTGCTTCATTG
Organism: Oryx dammah; assembly: GCF_014754425.2. Classification (NCBI taxonomy): domain Eukaryota; kingdom Metazoa; phylum Chordata; class Mammalia; order Artiodactyla; family Bovidae; genus Oryx; species Oryx dammah. Next base: position 3,460,238 of record NW_024070193.1, read on the forward strand.
ACCATGCTAAGACCTTTGACTGTGTGGATCACAGCAAACTGTGGAAAATTCTTGAAAGAGATGGGAATACCAGACCACCTTACCTTCATTCTGAGAAACCTGTATGCAAGTCAAGAAGCAACAGTTAGAACCGGACATAGAGTAACAAACTGGTTCAAAATTGGGAAAGGAGTACGTCAAGGCTATATATTGTCACCCTGCTTATTTAACTTACATGCAGAGTACATCATGAGAAACGCTGGGCTGGAGGAAGCACAAGCTGGAATCAAGACTGTCAGGAGAAATATCAACAACCCCAGATACGCAGATGACACCACCCTAATGGCAGTGAAGAGGAACTAAAGAGCCTCTTGATGAAGGTGAAAGAGGAGAGTGAAAAAGCTGGCTTAAAACTCAACATTCAAAACACTAAGATCATGGTATCCGGTCCCATCACTTCATGGTAAATAGATGGGGGAAAAAATGGAAACACTGACAGACTTTACTTTCTTCAGCTCCAAAATCACTGTGGACAGTGATTGCAGCCATGAGATTAAAAGACGCTCCTTGGAAGAAAAGCTATGACCAACCTAGACAAAGTATTAGAATGCAGAGACATCACTTTGCCGACAAAGGTCTGTATGGTCAAAGCTATGGCTTTTCCAGTAGTCATGTACGGAGGTGAGAGTTGGACCATAAAGAAGGCTGAGCACTGAAAAATTGATGCTTTCAAACTGTGGTGCTGGAGAAGACTCTTGAGAGTCCCCTGGACTGCAAGGAGATCAAACCAGTCAATCCTAAAGGAAATCAACCTTGACGATTCATTGGAAGGACTGATGCTGAAGCTGAAGCTCTAATACTTTCGCCATGTGATATGAAGAGCTGACTCATTGGAAAAGACCCTGATGCTGGGAAAGACTGAGGGTAGGAGGAGGAGGCAGCAAAGGATGAGATGGTTGGATGGCACCATTGACTCAACAGACATAAGTTTGAGCAAACTCTGGGAGATGGTGAAGGACAGGGGAGCCTGGCGTGCTGCAGTCCATGGGGTCGCAAAGAGTTGGACATGCCTGAGCGACTGAACCACAACAATGTAAAAAGTAAGCAAGAAGGAACAAATGGACTGATTACCTCCAAGAAAACAAAGTTGCGCAGCAAAGTGAATTTCACAGTAGTATGTCGCAGCAATGAAGAAACCCAGTTGTCTTAGTAAATTTTGACTATTAACCTGAAATTATGTAATAATTACGCATACATGCATGCTCAGCCACTTCAGTGGTGTCCCGACTCTGCGACCCCATGGACTGCAGCCCGCCAGGCTCCTCTGTCCATGGGATTCTCCAGGCAAGAACACTGGAGTGGGTTGCCATGCCCTCCTCCAGGGGGGCCTCCTAATCCAGGGATTGAGGCCACATCTCCCACACTGCAGGTGGGTGGGTCTTACCCATCTGGGTGGATCACTGAACCATGTGGAAAGCCCATGTAGTAACTACATGTGGAGCATAAGTGGGTGGTGGTGAAGAGAGAGGCCGAAAGAGTGCGTAAGAGAGAGTGTGTGTGTGAATGGAGCGCATAAGAGTAACAAATTCTCATTTTCCATAAAAGGGTGACAAAAAATGTACAAAACTGAAAACAAATCCAGAAGCAACAATCAAATCATATTACTTATAAATATGGAGATAAACACCAGAAGAATCAGGGAAGGAGATGAAAGCAGTTGCTTTGGGAAGTAGCACAGACAAGTAGGAAGGTGTGCAGCAGGGAATTGGTGCTTTTTGTTAAAAACCTTGGGGTGTCACCTGCTTTTTAAAGTGTGCAGGCATCACTTTGAGAAGAGTAAAAATTAAAGACAAAAAACCTCAATCAAAAGCAAACACGGCAAAATCTGTTAACCTGAGTGGTGGGTATTCTGGGCATTCATGTTATTCTCTAACATTACATTTAAAATAATTCCTGTTTTTTAAAGTTTCCTTTCAGTTCTAGAAATACCATTAATTTGTTATTCAACATGAATTGCCCCTGTTATGTGGAAGAGAAGGAGCTTTAAAAAAGTTAATGGTGTTATCATAAAGAGTAAAAAACCACAAATCCTGTAGTTTAAAAAATCTTATATCCAAATTACATTTTTCAAAGAAAAGGTTCTTTGACTTTTATTTTCAAAAAACTGAATAGTTTTTTTGAAAAACGCCTTGAAAGAAAGTTTTGTCTGCTATGTCAAAAGAAAAGTCCCAAGACACAATACATATAACAAGTGGGGGAAAACAAGCTTCAGAATAACATATATGAATACATTTATGTAAAACAAAACCAAATGAAAAAGACCAAGCCACTTCCTACATGTGTATACATGTACAAACACACACAGAAGTGCATGCAATGAGATCTGGAAGCAAAGACACCAACCTGTAATGAGACTACCTCTGGGAGGCAGGTGGGTTTGGAGGCGATTT
>NW_024070193.1:3497666-3793343 GCF_014754425.2 Oryx dammah
AAGTCTTAAAACAAATCCTGGGAAATGAGTGGTTGCTAGTCCAACTTTACAGATGGATAAACTGCTGTGCAGAAAATGACTTGCTTGAAGTTGCAGGACTAATGCCGGTCCCTGTGAATACTGTGCCAAGTCTAATTCTTTTCATCTTGTGCCATAAAAAGAACACAAACCATTTATTTTCCCAAGGGATTCACTCATTCATTCTCCCATTGAAATCTTTCTCTTCCTTTACCTTCAGCTCAAATATCACCCCCTTCTGATCGGAAGTCGTTGTTCTGTCCTCTGTGCTCTTATATAACGCTTTACTCTTATAGCTTTAAGCTTGTAGCTCTCCAGCCCTGGTATTAAATTTCAAATGTGTCTATCAAAAACAGTTACAAAAGCCTTGGGGACTCTGGTGTCTGGTCCCCTACGGATGGGACCAGGATCTCCCAATCCAGGCGCACCGTCATGAAGGTTCCATAAAAACTCCTGCATCCAAAGACCGCGGGGCACCCTCTCGGCTGGAAGAGTTTGAAAAAGTCACCTGCTGTGCAGCTCTCACACGGGTGGGATTCCCCGCTACAGCCTCCTCGCACAGAGCCGTTGCCCCACCTAGGAACCACAGCGTCCTCAGCGGAGCGGTCTGCCAGGGCTTGGCATGGGTCTTGAGGGTGAATGGTAAGGGAAAAGAATTTCTGAGACATAAACCTTGGAGTGTTTCTTCTAGCACATTCCCCTGGACTCAACAACCTAGGAACACTTTCTTTAGGTCTCTGACGGGGGAACTGAGTAACTTGAGCGGGGCAGGAAGCAGTGCTCTTGCCTTCTGGACATTTCTTGTAACAACAACTTGGAAACTGGTGGCAATAACTGATGCTGAAGCTGAAGCTCCAATACTTTGGCCATCTGATGCAAAGAGCTGACTCAGTGGAAAAGACCCTGATGCTGGGAAAGATTGAAAGTGGGAGGAGAAGGGGGTGACAGGATGAGATGGTTGGATGGCATCACCGACTCAATGGACATGAGTTTCAGCAAACTCAGGGAGATTGTGAAGGACTGGGAAGCCTGGGGTGCTGCAGTTCATGGTGTCGGGAAGAATCGGACACGACTGAGTGACTGAACGACAAAAGTGAGTAGCCACGAAGGGACATGAACCTGGTGAGGAGTTCCCTCACAGGACTGAGTGACTAAGTGTGCACACATACACACGTATATCCCCTCCCTTTTGAGCCTCCCTCCCAAACCCCATGCCACCCCACTCCAATAATCTTAATGGCAGTTTCATTTATTTAATAAATGCCAGATCCTGTGCTAGGCATTTGATATACAGTATCTTATTTAACCTAAAGCATACAATGTTCTGTGTTTACAATGATTAAATAACTTCTAACCGGCTGTCTGGGGAGGCCTTACAAATAGCTGTGAAAAGAAGAGAAGCAAAAGCAAAGGAGAAAAGGAAAGATATATGCATCTGAATGCAGAGTTCCAAAGAATAGCAAGAAGAGATAAGAAAGCCTTCCACAGTGATCAATGCAAAGGAATAGAGGAAAACAACAGAATGGGAAAGACTAGAGATCTCTTCAAGAAAATTAGAGATACCAAGGGAACATTTCATGCAAAGATGGGCTTGATAAAGGACAGAAATGGTATGGACTTAACAGAAGCACAAGATATTAAGAAGAGGTGGCAAGTATATACAGAAGAACTGTACAAAAAGATCTTCACGACCCAGATAATCACGATGGTGTGATCACTCACCTAGAGCCAGACATCCTGGAATGTGAAGTCAAGTGGGCCTTAGAAAGCATCACTACGAACAAAGCTAGTGGAGGTGATGGAATTCCAGTTGAGCTATTTCAAATCCTGAAAGATGATGCTATGAAAGTGCTGCACTCAATATGCCAGCAAGTTTGGAAAACTCAGCAGTGGCCACAGGACTGGAAAAGGTCAGTTTTTATTCCAATCCCAAAGAAAGGCAATGCCAAAGAATGCTCAAACAACCGCACAATTGCACTCATCTCACACGCTAGTAAAGTAATGCTCAAAATTCTCCAAGCCAGGCTTCAGCAATACGTGAATCATGAACTTCCAGATGTTCAAGCTGGTTTTCGAAAAGGCAGAGGAATCAGAGATCAAATTGCCAACATCCGCTGGATCATGGAAAAAGCAAGAGAGTTCCAGAAAAACATTTATTTCTGCTTTATTGACTATGCCAAAGCCTTTGATTGTGTGGATCACAATAAACTGTGGAAAATTCTGAAAGTAATGGAAATACCAAACCACCTGACCTGCCTCTTGAGAAACCTATATGCAGGTCAGGAAGCAATAGTTAGAACTGGACATGGAACAACAGACTGGTTCCAAATAAGAAAAGGAGTACTTCAAGGCTGTATATTGTCATCCTGCTTATTTAACTTCTACGCAGAGTACATCATGAGAAACGCTGGGCTGGAAGAAGCACAAGCTGGAATCAGGATTGCCGGGAGAAATATCAATAACCTCAGATATGCAGATGACACCACCCTTATGGCAGAAAGTGAAGAGGAGCTAAAAAGCCTCTTGATGAGAGTGAAAGAGGAGAGTAAAAAAGTTGGCCTAAAGCTCAATATTCAGAAAGCAAAGATCATGGCATCTGGTCCCATCACTTCATGGGAAATAGATGGGGAAACAGTGGAAACAGTGTCAGACTTTATTTTGGGGGTTCCAAAATCACTGCAGATGCTGATTGCAGCCATGAAACTAAAAAACGCTTACTCCTTGGAAGAAAAGTTATGACCAACCTAGATAGCCTATTCAAAAGCAGAGACATTACTTTGCCAACAAAGGTTCGTCTAGTCAAGGCTATGGTTTTTCCAGTGGTCATGTATGGATGTGAGAGTTGGACTGTGAAGAAGGCTGAGTGCCGAAGAATTGATGCTTTTGAACTGTGGTGTTGGAGAAGACCCTTGAGGGTCCCTTGGACTGCAAGGAGATCCAACCAGTCCATTCTGAAGGAGATCAGCCCTGGGTGTTCATTGGAAGGAATGATGCTAAAGCTGAGACTCCAGTACTTTGGCCACCTCATGGGAAGAGTTGACTCATTGGAAAAGACTCTGATGCTGGGAGGGATTGGAGGCAGGAGGAGAAGGGGACTACAGAGGATGAGATGGCTGGATGGCATCACGGACTCGATGGACGTGAGTCTGAGTGAACTCTGGGAGTTGGTGATGGACAGGGAGGCCTGGCGTGCTGCGATTCATGGGGTCACAAAGAGTCGGACACGACTGAGCGACTGAACTGACTGAACTGTCTTTCCACTAAGGACATATTTTTATGAGTTTCTTGTGATGAATTCATTCAACACATATTTTGTGAGGGTGTGTGTGTTTGCGTGTGTGTGCGCCAAGTACTGGCTGGACCTTGGGTCTGTAACAGCTAAAAGAAGACACAAGGTCTCTGCCTTCTTAAAATGTATCAATACTATAGTTACCCCCTGTGGCAACTCGAAATAAGTTCTATCACAAACTGCATTTATAAACTGTGACTCTATCTCTTTATCTGTAGAACCCCTGGCGAAAGAGTATGGCCACACGATTAGCTATTCAGTAAAGGAATTCTGGTGGAGAAGGCAATGGCAACCCACTCCAGTACTCTTGCCTGAGAAATCCTATGGACAGAGGAGTCTGGTAGGTTAGTCCATGGGGTCGTGAAGATCGGACCCGACTGAGCGAGTTCACTTTCACTTTTTACTTTTCTGCACTGGAGAAAGAAATGGCAACCCACTCCAGTATTCTTGCCTGGAGAATCCCAGGGACAGGGGAGCCTAGTGGGCTGCCGTCTATGGGGTCGCACAGAGTTGGACATAACTGAAGCGACTTAGCAGCAGCAGCAGCAAAGGAATTCTGGGCCTTCCCTGGTGGTTCAGACAGGAAAAAATTCTCCTGCAAGGCAGGAGACTCAGATTCCATCGCTAAGCCAGCAACATCCCTGGAGAAGGGAACGGTGACCCATTCCGGTATTCTTGCCTGGGGTATCCCATAGACAGAAGAGTTTGGCAAGCTACAGTCCATAGGGTCACAAGAGTTGGACATAACAGAGTGATTACTCACACACACAGGCTGCAGAAAGAAAAAGCAACACACACACTCAGTAATTTTCCAAAGGCAATTTCTCTGTAAACAATGAGGAAAGAGCTGAGGGGAAAGGAAGATTTGAGTTGTTTTCTCTTTAAATCTCCTATGCCTTAGGAAGCACAGCAGAGAACCTAACTTTTCATAATGTCAAAGACAAAAACCCACATAATCCCAGGTTATCAGTCACTCCTGATTAAACCTTCAGGAGACTCTTAGGAGTTGGGGTGGCAACCAAAAAGTAATGAGTCTTGATTTTCAGCAATAGAAGGACTAAACCCCATAAATAAGGTTTTGCTTGGAAGCTGGGTAAGATGGTGAATTGGTTAGAGAGGAGCAGAGCAGATGGGAGATGACAAGGATAATGAAAGACGAGGACTCTTTCATTGGCCAGCAGACACGGAGACCAAGCTCTGTAGCCATCTATCCATCCATCAACCCATTCATTATCCATCTCTCCATTCAGCAGTTCAACACTTACCGCCCAAGCACATGTGTTATACACAAGAGTGAACAGAAAGAGTCCTCTTCAAGGAGGTCTCAGGTGGAGCTTCCAGGTACAGTTGTATAGGGTGTACACTGTGTAACTTCAGGGGCCACTCTTTACAACCTTGTCTCTTGTGAGTTGTACAGTGTATAACCTGGGCAGCTATACCACAGTCTAGAGAGGAAGAGAAACAAGTAAACGGACCATTATGGCACCATAGTTAAGGTAAGGGAGGGAGACTGTGGGAGCAGAGAGCAGGGGTATGTAAGTCACTGGCCATGGAGGTGGATTTCACACAAGGCTTCCTGCAGAGAATGGGGCTGGAAATGACCCCTTGGACTTCCTGGTGGTCCAGTGGCTGAGACCCCACGGTCCCAGTGTAGGGGGCTTGGGTTCCATCCCTGGGCAGGGATCTGTAGATCCCATAGGCTGCAACTAAAGATCCCACGTGCCACAACTGAGATCGGCCACAGCCAACTAACTAACTAAATAAAAATAAAAAATTAACTGAGCTTTGTGGGAAAATGGGAGTTAGCCAGGGAAAGATGTGGGAGAAAATGGTCCAAGCAGAGGGAAGAGCATTTGAAGAGCCCTGGAGGCAAGAAAAAGCTTGATAGGTGTGGGGATCTGTGAGTAGTTTATGTGGTTGAAATGAGGAACCGGGGGAGGGCAAGGAATATGGAAGATGAGTTTAAAGAGGTTGGCGGGGGCCACAAACCAGGGCTTCTTATAGGGCTGGCTAAGATGCGTGGACTTTATCCTGAGGCCAATGAGGACCAATTGAAGGAGGGCATGACATCAGAGCTGCTCTTTAGAATAATCATCCTGGCTGCCGTGTGGAAGGTGGGTTGGAAGGGGGCCAGACAGGAAGCATGGAGTTTAGCAGGGGGCTGGGGCATCATCCAAGATGAGAGGGCCCAAGGTAAGGTCGTGGAGGAAGGGAGTGGGGATGAAATGAGACAGGAGGTAGCACCGTCCGAATCTGGTGACTGGTTAGAAAACAGAGAGGCTAGCAGTAGAGAGATCGGGGCCATTACTGAGCTGAACAGGGGTGTGAGGATTGAGATGGTGAGTTGAGTCTGGGGTGCCTGTGTGACCCATGGGTGTTGATGAAGGTAACATATACCCTGATGCTTGGGAGGGTGATGGAGGCATCCTTAAACCCCACAGTCCTTGGAGGTGATCGTCTAGGGCCTTACGAGGAACGAGAGGAAAAGAAGAGCTAGACCAGAACCCCAAGAAGCACTGAATCTAAGGGACACTCTGCGATCACCATGGGAGACTGAGGAGAGCGACCCTGTTTTCTTCCTGTGCCTCGTGGGTTTCCAAGTTTGGCTTTAGCTACAGTACAGTGGGGTTGGGTGACCCATGAGCTCTTAAAATATTCATCACTGCACCCAACGACTGGCATAGATCCTGGAAAGTAGAAGGCTTCATCTGATGTGGGATGGAAAAAAAAATGATTGAATGAATAAATTAAGAAGTGCAACTATAAAGAACAAAGACTTTCAAAGCAATATACCAATATTTGTATATAACAAATATATCCCAGATCCTGTTGTTCCCTGCAAAGTGATCTCCTTAATGAATAATTACCTCCACGGAGGAAAAGGCTTTTAAATTATACCAACAAAGGGAGTTCCCGGTAGCGTAGTGGTTAGGGTTCAGAGCTGGCACTGCCCTGTGGCCAGGGTTAAGTTCCTGGTCAAGAACTGAAATCTTATAAACTGCGTGGCATGGCCAAAGTATGCAGGGAAAAAAAAGGTATCCCAGAAAGAAAGATAACCCATAGAGAAAGATCTATACATTTGACTAAATGAAAGTAAAAAAACGTGACTTTGAAAACCATTCAAGATTGGAAACAGTGCCAAATTAGGGAAAATGACAAGACACACAAAGGGTTGGCTTCCTTACTAGGTAAGCATTCCTTACAAAAAAGAAAAAAGAAAAAGCTAAATATTTCAGTAAGAAAAATATGCCAAAGCTATAAATAGGCAACACACAAAAGAACAAATACAATAAACCTATTAAAAAATTCCATCTTATTAATATTCAAACATTCATCTTAAAATAACATCTTCACTAATCAACTTGGCAATGAATTTTGAAAGTTTTAAACATATACATACTCTTTGATCCAGAGGTTCTATGTCTAAAAATTTGTATTGAGGAAAAAAATCAGAGGTGTGCAAAAAATATATATATAGGAGAATATTATTGCATCATAATTTTATTAGCAACAAAATTGGGAACAACAAAACGATAACAGAACATTACGAATCATTTCTGCTCTTGTTTTCAATCTTTTCTGTTTTCTACTTTCTGCAGTAAAGATAGATGGCCTTTGCAATTCAGAAAACAAATAAACGCTGCTTTTCTGAAAAAATAAAAAAGAAGTCACCTTGACTACAAATATTCCTTTGGAAGGCTGCCACTGCTTAAAATCTGCCAGACCCCCCTTGCTAGCAGTCTTAAAAGTTAATTTCTGAGACACATAGGAAATTGATCATGTTACTCTGTTGTCATCATTTCATTTTGGATCCATAAAAAAAAAGCCATGATTCAGTTTCACCGCCCACCTAATTCATCTGCCTCTATATCAAATGACTTTAGGGTCTTGTGAAAAAAAATCACTCTCCCAAAGTATGAAAATGTTCCCTTCTTGAAGAAATTGCAAAGGAATGTTGTTTAGACTTTTAGAATATATATATTTTAGAATATATATATATGCTTATCATGGAGCTTGGCATATGGAGCTCAATAAATAGTAGCAGTTGTTATCCCCATTTTCTTATTTGGTTTTATTTATTTCCGCAGTTGTCTAGGAGGCCAGATTGCTGAGGCCAGATGGGTGAATTCTCCAGCCAATGCTTTTGATAAAATACTGACTCATTCCATCAGGTTTTTTTTTGGGGGGGGGGCATTCTGTAGCCTCCCACCTTAAAATGTCAAGATTCCAGGACCCAGAGAAGCAAATGAATAACGTCCAATTAACTGCCTTAGCAACGTCTGTGAACTGTGCGAATGGGCATCGTATTGACAGTTCCTCAGCGTATGTTAATATGTGGTCTTTGAGATAAGGGGCTGAGTTTGGGGCTGAGCCTTGGTCTGCTCTCCACTGCCGCCTAGGGGCAGAGAGGGGACTTGCTGCCTCTCCTGCCTGGGGGTACCTTCTGGAGAAGACGAAGGATTGCATAGTGTCACCTCTAGACAGAGCTCAAGCTTGTCTTCCCCCGACACGAACGCGGGGTCTGGATGAAGATGAGAAGCTAAATGGAATCAAAACCCAGACCTCGGAGTGCGACAGACCACCTTCGTATCCAGGCTCTGTCACTCACAGCTGCGTGACTTGGAGCAGTCGCTCTCCTCCCTCTCTGAGTCTCGCCCTGTTATAATGGGGATATAATGATATTTCATAGGCGTGTTTTGAACTGAGACAGCAAAAACAACCACTTAAAATGAGGTCTGATGCATCGCAGGTGCTCCACAGATGGTGTCTCCAGATTCAAAGCATGTGATTCGTACATACTGCCAGCGGGGTGTAAAGAGATCATTGAAAGAACTGGTTGTGCAAGAAAACCTCTTAGATTTTTTCTTTCCTTGAAATTTCAGAATTGCACTTCTCTCTTCTTTCTAGTGAATCCAGTGCTGGGCTTCCGCCCCTGCAGGCAGGCTCTGGCTCCTTGGAATGGAAGACCTGTCCATGTTGGAGAGAGCAGAAAAGAGCAGGTGGGCTGGGAGAGTCAGGACAGCGGCTCTGCCCGGAGCCAGCAGATCCAGGATCAGAGTGTGGGGCTGGAAAAGAGGGCCAGGGAGAGCACATCATTTCCCTTTTGCACACCCAGCCTGATTTGGGGAGTAGCTGGCAGTGCTGAGAAGGAGTCTGGGATTGCCTTCCAGAACGAGTGTTGTGATCAGTTACCAGTGACTGGCTTGGCTGTGGACAGGAAGCTGAGGGCAGGTATTTGCCCCTCGGTGGTCTGCCAACTGCTCTTCAGCCACGGTTTGGGGACCAGGGCTGATCTGTAGGCTGTTTGAAATTGGTCTGCTGACAAGGGAAGAACAGAAATTGAGAGTTAAGGGTTCAAGAAAGATTTATAGTAATTGTACAGAGTAACTTTATTGAATCTCATTGAATCTATTGAGTTTGTTGAATCCAATAATAAAACATTCAGGCTCTTATTTACATGTTTTTTCTTATTTTTTCCTAGTGATTCACTTTTATCATATTTTATCAAATTATCTGTCCGTGATAGATGCAGAGAGGGAAGAAAGGAAGTAGTCCTTCACCAAAGAGACTTTGAGAAGCACTTACTGTGAGCTCCAGGCAAAAGGAGTTGCTTCTGCTCCTAAACTGACCAGCAAGCTTATTAGTACAGGAGACAGCAAAGTCATGAGGATCAGTTACTGCTGACATTTCTGCAACTCTCCCTTAGGAACCTGTAGCCGTAAGGGGCTGGTGGAGAGTTCAGAAGCTTCAGGTCCTGACTGCCTTTTGCCTCAGAGAATGGTCCAGAAACCAGATACTCCCATTTGCTTTTTTTTTTTTTTTTGGCCTTTTGTCCTCCCAAAGGTTGATTTGCTTTTGGGAAAACTGAGGCAGCTCCTCAAATACGACATGTGTTCTCACAAAAAGTTTCCAAGGGGGGATGGTTGACATGGATACTCCAGGTTCCCATGGAGACTCTGCAGAGGGTGTTTGCAGGCCTCCTGAGTGGCTGGCCCAAGGATATGCCCCAAGCAAATGACACGATGCACGTGCAGAGGGCTGCCAGCTGGCTCAGTCCTAAGGGTACATTTACCTCCTCTGTTCAACCTAACTGTAGATTTGGGCAATCTGATTTGTGTAGCAGCTGAGCGCTACAGGGAATGACAATTCCCAGGAAATCACTTATATGGAAATCATGAAACAAGAAGCTTATGGGAGGGGAAAGCAAATAAAAGCCAAATGCTTAGCAAAAAATTGTGATCGTGTAGGCAGTCAATGTATGGGAAGGGTGAACGGGCAGATGATGACCCTGCCCCTCACCTGGGAGCTCTTTCCATTCCCCCAGAAGTAAGAGCATCTTGCCTTGCAGCCAAGGCTTTGCACAGCGGTCCCAGAGCCTCCATCCTCAGAGGGTGTGGGACCAGCAGGTGGAGGCCACCTGTTGTCGTGGTACAGAGCCTGGGAGGGAATCAGACAGACCTGGGTTCAAACCCCAGTCTCTGCTTACTAACTGTGCCATTGTGGGCAGGTGGCTTCACCTTCGAGATATACAGTTTCCCCATCTTTGGCATGGGATGGCACTGGGATCCCCTCAGGGTCCTTGGGATCTAAGCTGACAAACCCCAAGGGACAGACACGGAGGGCTCGCCAGGGTGTAGCCCCCTGCACAGTCTGGTCAGGTGGGCTCTGAGGAGCTGACAGGGGTCAAATGTGAGAGGCCATCTGGTCCAGCTCACCTGTATTTTCAGAGGGGGTCCCTGAGGCCCAGAGAGGGGCATGGAATTGCCTGAGGTTAACATGCCAGGACTGGGTCCAGACCCAGGTTTCTTGACTTGCCAGCTTGCTAAAAAAAAAAAACAACAACAACAACAACCCTCAGAACTGCTTTGTCATCCAAGTTCAAAAGTGCTCTAAAGCTGAAATGGTTTCCTAGCTTTTAGCTTACTTTTGAGAGTAGCTCGGGTTCTAGCTCAAGCCTTAGTAGGGGTTCAGATTACAATCCTGACTTCCTGGAATACCAGTGCCTCCTGGGAGAGAAGTCATCCTTAGGGGAGAGGGCGCCTGGCATAACAAGCCTGCGTGTGTGCGCTCAGTCGTGTCTGACTCTTTGCGACCCCATGGACTGTAGCCCACCAGGCTTCTCTGTCCATGGGATTCTCCAGGCAGAGTACTGGAGTGGTAGCCATTTCCTACTCCAATAACATGCTTAGCTGGTCAGCAAATTCTTGTCTTCAGATGGGGCCATGACTCTAGCTGGACCCCAGACACTCCTCTCGAAGTCCTTGCACAAGAGGATTGTAAGTGACCTGTTTTCCTAACAATTCTATAATGTTTTGAGTGTGATCAGCACACTGTATGACAATTTCTAACAGAGAGTGGCAGGAAGGGAGGAAAGAAGCGTTAACTCCACTTGGCTGCTACACACAGGGCAGCTCTGACCGCCTGGAGATTTCAGTCGTGGCAGGAGATGGTGTTGTGAAGAAGAGATGCAGGGAGAGAGGGCAGGTGGAAGCCTGTTACGGTGGAGGTGAGTCTATTTGAGTTGCAGTGGACGCAGCTGGCTGTCTATCCAGTACCATTTCCTCTTTGCCGAATGAACTACCATCTTGTTCAAAGAGGCAATGAACTTGGCCCAAATAATGGATTGCTAATAAGTCCATACCCTACTTTCCCAGGCTCCCTTGAAGTTAAGGAATGACTATGTGCTCTTGTTTGGTCAATGTGCCCTAACAGGAAACTACTGTAGCTACTGCTGAGAAGGTATACAGAATATAAGCATTGGGGGCGGGGAGAGGTGACTTGTCCTCTTTCTTTTTCTTCCTGCCTGAAATGTGACTGATGGCTGGACCTGCAGCAGCTGTTTATTTAGAATCTCCATTAGGTAGTTCAGGCAAAATAAAAGAGAACAAACACTCTCCTTTTTGTTTATGCCACAAAGTTCAGGTTTTCTGTTCTTTGGGGGCAGAAAACATTCCAAACTTGATAAGTGAACACAAGAAAAGAAGACCTGCTTCGGAGTCCAAAGGATGTTGGACTTAAGAGGAAAGCAGGTTCTACAGAGAGCTCTGTTGTTCTGTATAGTAATTTGGGTTATATCATGGTATTTAGGTAATGCACTCTGAAGCAAGAAAGATTAAGAGGCATGGTTATTGGAAAGGAAGCAACAAATATGTGATCATTTATAGATACTGTAATTGTGTATGTGAAAAATTCTGAAGAATCTACACAAATGATTAAATAAATAAAAGAATTTAGCAAGGTCTCTGGAAACACGGTCAATGTACAAAAATAATTTTATGTCTCAACACTAGCAACGAACAAATGAAACAAGAAATTTAAAGAATCTCTTTATAATAGCATAAAAGATGTCAAATACCTAGAAATAAATTGAGTGAAAGATGTATAATACCTTAAACCCTACAAAACATTACTGAGGGGAAAAAACATCTTAAAAAAAGAAAGGATGTTTCATAGGAAAGACTCACTATCGTGAAGATGACAATTCTTACCACATTTGTTTGTAATTTTAATGAAGCCCAGGGAGGACAAAAAGAAAGCCTAACAAGTATTTTGGTAGTTATTGACAAGCTTGGCAAAGAGCTAAAAATAGCCAAAGCAATTCTGAAGAAGAATAAAGCTGTCTTCCTCATTACAGCTTTTTGTTACCATCAGACGCACATGCATGCTAAGTCTCTTCAGTCGTGTCCGATTCTTCATGGCCCCATGGACTGGGGCCCGCCAGGCTCCTCTATCCATGGGATTCTCCAGGCAAGAACACTGCAGTGTTTTTCCATGCCCTCCTCTAGGGGATCTTCCCGACCGGGGTCGAACCCACGTCTCTTAGGTCTCCAACACTGGCAGGCGGGTTCTTTACCACTTGTGCCACCTGAGAAGCATCAGATGTTGTAAAAAAGCAACAAAAGATGATGGTAATTAGGACTCAAGGACAGACACGCTGACAGAATAGGAGAGAGAGGCAAGTACCTGAGTGAATCTTACAGTTATGAAGAATATGAAAAGAAGATAAACACGAAAGGTTACATATTGTATACTTAGATTTATGCAAAGTTTGGAAACGGGCAAAGTGATCCATGGTACTAAATCAGGATGGTAGTTACTCTAGGTGGCAGGAAGCGGGTGGGGCTGAGCAGGAAGGCACTTCCGGGGTCTGATCGTATTGTTTCTTGATCCATGTCTGTTATTCTTCTATACAATGTTCACCAGTTAAAATATTAAAGAGTGTGGCCTCTGGAATCAGACTGGTCAGCCTCTTATTGTCTGAGAACAATAAGGCTTCTCTGAGGAGAAGTTACCTTGGGTCAGTGTCTGGGTTTCCTCACATGTAAATTAGGATAAGGCAAATGAGTCAATATCTATAAAACCCTTAACACTATCTCTGGCAAATAGTAAGACTGGCTGCTGCTAAGTCGCTTCAGTCGTGTCCGACTCTGTGCAACCCCATAGACGGCAGCCCACCAGGCTCCCCCGTCCCTGGGATTCTCCAGGCAAGAACACTGGAGTGGGTTGCCATTTCCTTCTCCAAAGCATAAAAGTGAAAAGTGAAAGTGAAGTCGTTCAGTTGTGTCCAACTCTTAGCGACCCCATGGACTGCAACCCACCAGGCTCCTCCATCCATGGGATTTGCCAGGCAAGAGTACTGGAGTAGGGTGCCATTGCCTTCTCCAGTAAGACTGGCTATTACTGGGACTTCCCTTGTGGTCCAATGGCTAAGACTCCATGCTCCCAATGCAGGGGGACCCAAGTTCGATCCCTGCTCAAGGAACTAGATCCTACGTGCTGCAATTAATACCTAGTGCAGCAACATAAATATTTTTTCAAAAAGATTGGTTACTATTAGTTCAATGATAACAAGAGTGGAACTCAAGATTGGTGATAGTTAAGGAAAGAACTGGTAAAGGATTAGTGTTTGGTCTTCCCTGCTGGCTCAGATGATAAAGAATCTACCTGCAATGCGGGAGACCTGGGTATGAGCCCTGGGTTGGAAAGTTTCCCTGAAGAAGGGAATGGCTACCCTCCCTGGTATTCTTGCTTAGAGAATTCCATGAACAGAGGAGCCTGGTGGGCTACAGTCCATGGGGTCACAAAGAGTCAGACAGGACTGAGTGACTAACACTTTCACTTTGTAGACAAAATGATAAAAAAAAAAAATCAAGATGGTCCCTCGGAATTTGCTTGCCTACTTGCTAGCTAAAGTGTTTCCAAATCAAGATGAATCTGAGCCAGCAAAAGAGCTGGAAATCCATGGTGGAGTCCAGTTATTCCCTAGCTTGTTAGCTAGTTCTGAACTTTGAAGGAAGAGGTTTCCTCATTAGTGTGCAAGTTAAAGAAAAAAAAAAAAGAATTCAATTTCTTTGCTCATTAATTTGTCAGTCAGCTGAAAGCTTACAATTGAAGACTGCTCCCAGCTTTTTGCTTACAGTTGTTGTCCCAAGACATTCCTGGTTGTCAGCTGCCAAAGGGCAGACTCGGGGTTCCTGATAATCCTGGGTCTTTGCTGGTAGATAGGCTGGCAAGCACTCACCTTGCCTTTCTCCTGGACATCTGCCTGTAAGCCTCATTGCTCATTATAGAAGAAAAGCTTTTGTTCTCCCATGAAAGGGTTTTCAGGCTTCAGCAATCAGAAGGGGAGGTAGACAGTCCTATATCCTGGGAGTCACCTTGGTGGAGGGCAGAGAACCATGGTGTGCCCTGCGGGGAAGAACACAAAATAAGATCTAGTAACAGTCCTGCTCTTTAGAACAAAAACCTGCCAGCTGGTTCAAAATGTCATCTGATATATATATATTTTTTATGATATGAAATTAAATGACCACACCCGCCATTGTTTCTGCATGAAACCTTTAGAACAGAGGACTTGTCTTTCCAGATCCCCGGGGCAAATTAAAACAGCAGAAAGCTCTGATGAAAAACTGAAGGCAGGGGCTCCGCACAACCTCACTCTCTCTGTTACTGGCACCCTTCAAAGCCGAGTATTTTCATCCATTTCTCCCTTCGGGGCCCTGAAGGATGGATGGCAAAGCCAGTCCCATTCCTGGTCGGATAGCAGGCACTCAAGAGAGATGGATGAAGGTCCAAGGAGCAGCTGGGCTCTGAGTCTCCTAGGCTTAGTGGGAATGGATAATTATTACACTGCAGAGTTGGAGAAAGAATATTTCTTTCTTTGTTTAAAGGCCACAGTAGGCAGTGATATATGAGGCCCGGCTTCACAGAGTGAGAAGGAAAATATAAAGTGCTTATCAGAGCAACGATGGGGTTTAAACCTTCGAACCACAGCTGTGTCACTTACTAGCTGTGTGACCTTAGGGCTTGTGAACGTGAATCTCCTCGCCTATTCAGAGGGTCCCAGAGTACCTATTTCATAGGGTGCTGCTGAGGATTAAATGAGATAATGCATGGAGAATACCTAGCCTGGAGTCTAGCACCCGGCAGGCCCTCGATAAATGATAGCATTTATTTGTTATTATTCATGTCAAGTGGTACCACTCGTGGCTTCTGAAATTACAGTCCATCTCTTTTGACATCCCTTCTCTGTTGGAGTGTTCGAAACAAATTTTGTGTTTGGAATGTTTGTCTGTCTCCGGTGGTCTGGCATTCTAGTTAAACAGGCCACGGATGTCTGTACCTTGGAGACCTTTTGCCTGGATAATTGGTAAGAAATTGAGTTAGGGGCTGAGGTCATTTTCTCAGACTGACCAGTTGTGCCTCTCATCTCAGGAGCAGGGCAGCCTGGCTTTTGTCTCCATCCTCAGGAAGTTGTCAGCGTGGGTGTGAGGTGAGCTGAGGCCTCAGCTGCCGCTGATGCCGTTTGGAGGGTTGCCAGCTGGAGAGGGGGTGGCCCACGCCCACGTTTGTCTGCTTCTGTGTGCCCGCAGCTGGGAGAACAGGGCAGGGCGCAGGCTGCCAGACTGTCCACTGCTCGAGCCGCTGGCCTGGCCCACTTGGTGCTGGCCAACTCCACATGCTGACTCCAGCCTTAGGATAACCTTTTAGGCCTTATTTCTGGGGTTCCCCCCAATAATGACAATATTAGTAACGTCAGTTACCATACAGTGTACTTGTCTCACAAGATACCTGGCTTGCATTTGCAGAAACACGGATGGACCCAGAGATGATCATTCCAAGTGGAATAAGTCAGGAAGAGACAGACAAGCACTGCACAATGTCACTTTTACACGGGATTTAAAATACGACACAAATGACCTCACCTGTGAAACACAGTCAGACTCACAGACGCAGAGAACGGAGCTGTGGTTTCCAAGGGGGACAGAGGTAGGGAAGGGCAGGACTGGGAATTGGGGATTGCAGATGAAATGAGTATATGTAGGATCGATCAACCGCAAGGTCCTAGTGTACAGCACAGGGAACTATATTGAATATCCTGTGATAAACCAGAATGGAAAAGAATATAAAAAAGGGTATATGTGTGTGTGTGTGTATGTAACTAAATCACTTTGCTGTACAGCAAAAATTCACACAACATTGTGAATCAACTATGCATCAATTAAAAAAAAGAAAAGAAAGACACTTGGCTCGGCCATTTATTGGCTCTGTGAATTCAAACTATATGACTGTTACTGAAGCTGGTGGTTCTCAAACTTGGCAATAGAGTAGAATCATCTGGGGGAGGTTTTAAAAATCCCAATGCCCAGGCCACACCCCTACTAATCACATTCAGAATCTGTAGGGGCAGGACCCTGGCATCAGCAATTTTTAGTCGATACCAAAGAGCAGCTGCCTGCGGACTTGCAAACTCACTGTCCAGGCTCAAGCTTGCACTCAGTGTGGTCCCCCGACTTCAGGGTGGACGTCACCCGGAAGCTTGCCAGCACTGCTGGGCTTTGGGCCGCACCCCAGGCCTACTGAACCAGAACCCCCGGGTGGTTCTCCTGCCCATTAACGTGCTCAGGAGAGGCGCTAGTCCAACACTAGCTTTCCTTACCAGCGCGCGTGCTCAGTCGCTTAGTCCAGTTCGACTGTGGGGACCCTATAGACCTAGCCTACCAGGCTCCTCTGTCCATGGAATTTCCCAGGGTAGAATACTGGAGTGGGTTGCCATTTCCTCCTCTGTGGGGACTTCCTGACCCAGCCATCGAACCCAAGTCCCCTGGTTTTTCTCCTGCACCGCAGTCAGATTTGTTACCTGCTGACCCATCAGGGAAGCCCCCTCCTATCAGTAACGTAGGGATAATAGTAACACCCACTGTGTTTCTCAAACTTACCTGCACACAAGGGTCGCCTGGAACACCTCATGAAAACAGAATTATTAGACCTTACTGCAGCCCCACTGATTCTCAATGTCCAGGGCGAGAGTTTGTGAATCTGTAATTATACCATGTTGATTATTATAACCACGTACATTCTTATAACCAGGTACATTTGGGAAACAGTTCCAATTTTCAGGGATTTTCTTTTTTTAGAAACAAAGATTTTGTTCTCATGTGGATCATTTTTAAAGTCTCTATGGAGTTTGTTACAATACTGTTTCTGTTTTAGGTTTTGGTTTTTTGGCCCCGAAGCCATGTGGGATCTTATCTCCCCTATCAGAGGTTGAACTGGCACAGCCTGCATTGGAAGGCAAGGTCTTAACCACTGGACCGCCAGGAGGTCCCTATTGTCATGATTAAGGTCACAAGTGTTAGTCGCTCAGTAGCGCCTGACTGTAACCCCATGGACTGCAGCCCTCCTCTGTCCATGGGATTTTCCAGGCAAGGATACTGGAGTGGTTTGCCATTTCCTTCTCCAGGGGATCTTCCCGACCCAGGGATCAAACCTGGATCTCCTGCACTGCAGGCAGATTCTTTACCATCTGAGCCACGAGGGAAGTCCATTGTCATGATTGAGACAATAAAGCTCTATTTTTGTTTTTGTGACACAATATTAGCTGTTCTGTGTACAGGCTGATTGAATGGGTATCTCCACTCATTGTCTACATTTTTACAGAGAAAGCAATGGTGTTACATTTTGGCTATTAGGAAAAATTTGTTTCTCGGTTGATCAAAGTTTCCTGGGAATCCTCTCTAACCCCGAGGGCAAAGTCCTTCACATGCTGATGCTTAGGACCTAGGCTGGTGCCGTTCTGTGGCTCCACCAACTCAGCCCAAGACCTCTGTACTCGCCACGGCAGGAGGACAGAAGCAGAGAAAACTGCCACGTGCCCTTGGGCGCTTAGCCCGGGAGTGACACATGTCGCCTCGCCGGAGCCTGCTGGCCAGAACTAGCCAGGTGGCCCTGTATAGTGGCAAAACTGTACTCTCCCTATGCACTCAGAAAGAGGAAAAGGAAAACCAGATTTTCATGAGCACAAGTAATGT
This sequence comes from Oryx dammah, assembly GCF_014754425.2. Taxonomy (NCBI): domain Eukaryota; kingdom Metazoa; phylum Chordata; class Mammalia; order Artiodactyla; family Bovidae; genus Oryx; species Oryx dammah. Next base: position 3,515,286 of record NW_024070193.1, read on the forward strand.
CTAACCCAGGCAGGCTAATAATTTGGCATTCCTACAAACCATTATTCTTAAAATAGTTGCTAAAAGCGTATTTAGAGAAGAAGCTGAACGTTGCTGGGTTTTAAAAATGAAAACAAATAGGAGTCTTTGGCAGTATTTAGTCTCTCTGTTGTCCAAGCAGAACGGCTCTGGATTCAAAGCCACATCTCCATTCAGCAGAAGGAAGGCTAGCATTAATCTGAACCTCCTTCCTAGAAGATGAGTTGCTGCTGCTGCTAAGTTACTTTAGTCGTTTCCGACTCTGTGCGACCCCGTAGACGGCAGCCCACCAGGCTCCCCCATCCCTGGGATTCTCCAGGCAAGAACACTGGAGTGGGTTGCCATTTCCTTCTCCAATGCATGAAAGTGAAAAGTGAAAGTGAAGTCGCTCAGTCGTGTCCGACTCTTAGCGACCTCATGGACTGCAGCCTACCAGGCTCCTCTGTCCATGGATTTTCCAGGCAAGAGTACTGGAGTAGGGTGCCATTGCCTTCTCCAGAAGATGAGTTAAGAACCTGTAATTATTGGACTGGAGTCTGAAGTCAAGTGGGCCTTAGGAAGCATCACTATGAACAAAGCTAGTGGAGGTGATGGAATTCCAATTGAGCTATTTCAAATCCTAAAAGATGATGCTGTGAAAGGGGTGCACACAATATGCCAGCAAACTTGGAGAACTCAGCAGTGGCCACAGGACTGGGAAAGGTCAGTTTTCATTCCAATCCCAAAGAAAGGCAATGCCAAAGAATGCTCAAACGACTGCACAATTGCACTCATCTCACACGCTAGCAAAGTAATGCTCAAAATTCTCCAAGCCAGGCTTCACCAGTACATGAACTGTGAAATTCCAGATGTTCAAACTGAATATAGAAAAGGCAGAGGAACCAGAGATCAAATTGCTAACATTAGCTGAATCGTTGAAAAAGCGAGAGAGTTCCAGAAAAACATCTGCTGTTGCTGCTGCTGCTGCTAAGTCGTGTCACTCATGTCCGACTCTGTGCGACCCCACAGACGGCAGCCCAACAGGCTCCTCTGTCCCTGGGATTCTCCATGCAAGAACACTGGAGTGGGTTGCCATTTCCTTCTCCAATGCATGAAAGTGAAAAGTGAAAGTGAGGTCGCTCAGCTGTGTCCGACTCTTAGCGACCCCACGGACTGCAGCCTACCAGGCTCCTCCGTCCATGGGATTTTCCAAGCAAGAGGACTGGAGTGGGGTGCCATTGCCTTCTCCAAAAAAACATCTACTTCTGCTTTATTGACTCTGCCAAAGCCTTTGATTGTGTGGATCACAACAAACTGTGGAAAATTCTTAAAGAGATGGGAATACCAGACCATCTGACATGGCTCCAGAGAAATCTGTATGTAGGTCAACAAGCAATAATTAGAACTGGACTTGGAACAACAGATTGGTTCCAAATCGGGAAAGGAGGATGTCAAAGCTGGATATTGTCACCCTGCTTATTTAACTTATATGTAGAATACATCATGAAAAATGTTCGGCTGGGTGAAGCAAAACCTGGAATCAAGATTACCAGGAGAAATATCAATAACCTCAGATATGCAGATGACATCACCCTTATGGCAAAAAACAAAGAAGAACTAGAGAGCCTTTTGAAAGTGAAAGAGGAGAGTGAAAAAGCTGGCTTAAAACTCAACATTCAGAAAACTAAGATCATGGCATCCGGTCCCATCACTCCATGGCAAATAGTTGGAGAAACAATGGAAACAGTGACAGACTATTTTTTTGGGCTCCAAAATCACCACAGATGGTGATGGCAGCCATGAAATTAAAAGACACTTGCTCCTTGGAAGAAAAGTGATGTCAACCTAGACAATGTATTAAAAAGCAGAGACATCACTTTGCCAACAAAGGTCCATTTAGTCAAAGCTATAGTTTTTCCGGTAGTCATATATGGATGTGAGAGTTGGACCATAAAGAAAGCTGAGTGCTGAAGAAGTGATGCTTTTGAACTGTGGTGTTGGAGAAAACTCTTGAGAGTCCCCTGGACTGCAAGGAGATCCAACCAGTCCATCCTAAAGGAAATCAGTCCTGAATATTCATCGGAAGGACTGTTGCTGAAGCTGAAACTCCAATACTTTGGCCACCTGATAAGAAGAACTGACCCACTGGAAAAGACCCTAATGCTAGGAAAGATTGAAGGCAGGAGGAGAAGGGGAGAACAGAGGATGAGATGGTTGGATGACATCACTGACTCAAAGAACATGAGTTTGAGTAAACTCTGGGAGTTGGTGATGAACAGGGAAGCCTGGCGTGCTACAGTCCACGGGCTCACAGAGTCCAACACAACTGAGTGACTGAACTGAACTGACTTATTGGACTATGCTTTTTGGGTGTCCCATCTACCTAAAGAGTTCATCAGAGAATATTATTCCCAACCATGGACAGTACTTTCCCCAGAAGGAATTCTAAAGAAGGAACGGTGGAGATGGTTAACTGTCTATCCAATGATCAATCTCCTTTCCTTCTTTCTGACTATAGGCTAGCAATGAGAGTTAGCTAATTACCCAGTTACAATTTTCTTTCTTTTTCCTTAAGAGCAGGACTCTGTTGTGTACCTATGTGAAAAATTATATGTCTCAGTCTCCCCTGAAGATAAGAATGACCAGATGATAGTACTTAGGTGGGACTCCCAGGAAAGCTCTTTCAGGATGTTGCCTGTGCTGAGACAACAAGGTTACCTCTTGTGACCTTGTCCTTTCCTACTACCTGGAATATAGATGTGATGGCTGAGACACAGCATCACTCTTATCACTATGAGGTGATTTTGCCAATGGACGGTATTAGATACGCAACCCAGACGGAGGATGGAGTTATCCCGTCTGCCATGAACTACCCATATCCAGACTTCTTTTATAAGAAAATGAAAATATGTTTAAGCCTGTAGCTGGTGTTATAGGCTGTCCTCCACTGCAGGCTTGTCACAGAGAGAAAGAGGTAGAGAATGAGAAGTAGAGATAAAAGACAGCATTATGTGTCAATAATGGAAAAATTAGGAGACACAGAAAAACAAGAAGAAAAAAGAATCCAACTGTCCCTTGTGATAGGTACCATCAGCTGACTAACCTCATGCTAACCCACCTTGGGTTTTTTCCCAGCTTCCCTTGCAGCTGGGGTGGCCATGTGACCCAGTTTTGGCCAATGAGATGAGAGTGTAAAGCTTTTGATTTTCTGGCTCAGAGGAACAGATGAGGCTCGTGCCATCCCTTCTCCCTTGAATGTGGGATGTAACATGTGGTGTTGCAACCATCTCGAGACCACAGAGAAAGGCCGAGGGAACTGCACAGATGCTGGCCCTGACAATGAGTCAATGCCAGCAGCCACCCACTTCCAGACTTCTCATTTTGTGAGAAGAATAAACCCTCGTTATTTTAAGGCACTGTTAGTTGGGTTTTCTGTAACTTTCATCATAACTATTCCTTTAATATACTCTCATCATCCAGGGATTATAAATGATGACATCCCAGCATGCATCTTTTCAGGTCTTTTCTGATGCCTGTGCAGCAGAAAAATATTTTCAGAGAGAAATATTTCGTTTCCTCCTAACACATGCCACCTTGAACCTTGTGTTTTGCACCCACCATTTGGGCATTTTTCCAGGCATTACCCATGAGGGACAATAAATAGTTTAGAAAAACAAAAAGCCCAAGTCTTGACTACTCTGAGGGTGACTTGAAAATTTACAGCAGAGACAAAAGCTTAGAAGCCAGAGTACATTTGATTCACAAGAGCCAGGATTTTGACAGAAAACATAAAGCTTATCTTCAGATGTGCAATAGCCTGCCTTTATATATAAAAGAGCAAACCTGGGTGCTTCAGAGCACTTTTGGAAGATAAGCCCCAGAATGGAGAAGAATGCAGGTCTGAAGAAAGAGAGACGAGGTGGGGTATCTGGAGAGAAGAGGAAACACGGGGAAGGCTGAGAACAGAGCTGAACCTTACCTCCGTTCTGAAGAGGGGCTCAGAGCTCCGCCCCAAGCCCGACACTGGCCGTGCGCCTTAGGAATCCTGAGTAAGTTTAGTGAGAACAGGAAAACAGGAGGCACTTGAGCTTCTCCTCCCTGGATATGAGTCCATTGAAGTCACTCCATGTCAAACCTGGTGCCTTGAGAGGCAAAGTAGCCATTGCTTGAGTGGAGGTGGTGAGACAGAGGGCATCCTTTCAGATGTGGAAACATCTAAGAATTTCCCCGCCATGGGCCCCTGTGAAGGACACCAAATGGGCTGAAAATAAATTGGGACCAGGAAGACCAGGAGTGCATACATTTCTCAACTAACAATTAGGACCAGACCAGAGCCTTTAGTAGCAGATGCCAGAGCTTGATGATGAGGACCAGAAAAGATGACCTGCAGAGGCCAAGCGAAGAACAGAGGGGAGGGTGGGACCAGATGCCACTTCTCTGGATTCCAGGACAGCGCATCTGTCTACAGAAGAGCTAGAGAAGCAGGGGAGGAGGAAGAAATAAAGAGGATCTTGAACTGACCATCTTAAATTAGGAAGTGTCAGAGTTACTTTGAGTTACAAGATTAAGTTTTCTATAATCAGCAAGAATATGGAATAATAGGATTAGTTGGGTTTTTAGGAATAAAGTTCATTTTTGAGGGGTGGGGCTCCCAAGCATATATTCTGTAAATTTCAGCTCACCACCATGCATACAGTAAAGAATCTGCCTGCAATGCGGGAAACCGGGGTTTGATCCCTGTGTCAGGAAGATCCCCTGGAGAAGGAAAAGGCAACTCACTCCAGTATTCTTGCCCAGAGAATCCCCATGGACAGAGGAGCCTGGCGGGCTGCAGTCCATAGGGCTGCAAAGAGTTGGACACCACTGAGTGACTAAGCACAGCATACCATATATACATTTATAACATGTATGTGATTTTTCTCAATATGGAAGAATATTGAACATGCCGTTTTGTCAATTTCTGTTCTCCCAATATATTGTGAACATTTTTCTATGCCTACAAATATTAATTTGAAAAAGTGATACTTAAACTTTGTTTGAAAGTTTTGAGAATCTGAAAAGAATCATGCACCCAGAAAAAGCATACGCAAAAATGTTTGTCTGTCTGTATTTATTTATTGATTTGAAATATCTGTTTGGCTGTGCCAGGTCTTATTTGTGGCACACAGGGTCTTTGATCTTCATTGCAGTGTGCGGGGTCTTTAGTTGAGGCATGCAGGATCTAGTATTGATGTATTTAAGGGTACTTGTTTAAGAATCCTTTGCCTGCTACAAAATTTTCAGTCCCTGAATGGTTTATACTAAAGCCACTCTGTTATCTATTTCATCAGCCTCCTATTGTTGCATATTGAGACTCCAGTTTTCCTCTATTATAGATGCTCTTTATGATAAATTCCTAGAAGTAGAATTTCCAGTTATGTTAGGAATGTTTCCACTGCATATAACAGAATATTCAAATAACAATGGCTTGTTTTTCTCCACATTATAAAATATTCAGAGGAAACGGCCTGGAGTCAACTCAATAACGCTATCAAGGACCCATACTTTTGCTCTCTTTCTGCTCTGCTCTGCTTTGCTTTTGGTTTGTCGCCTCATGGTTACAAAATGGCTGTTGCAGCACCAGATATCATATCCTTCTTTAGGGCAAGATAAAGAGAGGAAAAGGCAACATGTTTTATCAGGAAAGTTGATTATTGCTTAAGTCTACATAGCCAGAGTTAGATAACAGGTCTGTAGGTCTCTAAGGGAGACTGAAAAAGTAAATATTCCATTTGCCCAGACTTTTTTAGTGGAGGCAGTTAAGGGAGAAGGATGTCAGTGGTGGACCTTAGGTTAATCGGTATGCCACACAGGGCCTAAGTCTGAACATTTTAAAGGAATTGATCTACGGAGCCAACATACTTGAAAAGGTTTTATAAACCAACCAAATATTCTGTACAAATGTGAGGTATATAATTTATTAGAAATGATGCTGTGTTTCCCCAGGAGATTGAATATGTAGTATTATTGCTAATCTCCGGGCAGCAGCCTTTCTAATTGGCCACCTCTGTTCAGAAATAAATTGTTAAAAGCTCTTTCTTATAGAAACAGTTTTTCCATCCCCAGTGACCAAATTACTTGTTTAGACCCTGTTTTGATACTTCAGTCACCTCGTGCTAGGGTGTCAGGGAAACAACTTTAGGCAGGGGGTCCAAAGACCTGGGTTGATTTCTGACTTCTGCTTTCTGACCACAAGAAAGCCATTTTCCCCCCAGGCCTTGGATTCCTTATCTATAGGATATGAATAATAATTTCTACTTTACAGCATTGCTAGTGGGCAAGGTGCCGTTCTGAGGAGGAATATGAATTTTGGTTACCCTTGCTTTTTTAGCATTCATTCTCCTTTAAAAAAAAAATAGTGTGTTTATTTTTGGCTGCACTGGGTCTTCGTTGCTGTGCTCAGGTTTTCTCCAGTTGTGATGAGTGGAGGGCTACTCTCAAGCTGCGGGGCTCGGCCTTCTCATTGCAGTGGTTTCTCTTGTTGCTGAGCACATGCTCTAGGGCAGGGCTCAGTTACTCCATGGCAAGTATGATCTTCCCAGACCAGGGATCCAACCCACGTCCCCTGAATTGGCAGGCAGACTCTTAACCACTGGACCCCCGGGGCAGTCCTGCACTCAATCTTGCTGGCCGTTTTTAGACCTGTTGAATCAAGGCCAGGGCCTGAGGTTTGCTAATAAACTCTCCAGGGAGAGAAAATTAACTTGATTTGCAGTGTTTGGTGATAGGCACAGCGGATTTCGAACTATCAATGGTTTAGCAACTAGCTACAAAATTTCCAGATATTTAACAAATCCTCTAGTTAGCTGGTACGAGCCAGCTCCAGCATGTCATTGGCCCAGAGCAGACAGTCAGCCACCTTGCAGCCAACTGTGCTGGCTGGGCCATAATCAGCATTTGGATCCGCCTGGCAAGTGCGGTTGGCTTCCCTGGTGGCTCCGTGGTAAAGAATCCACTTGCAATGCAGGAGACTCAGGAGACTCAGGTTTGATCCCTGGGTCTGGAGACCCCCTAGAGTAGAAAATGGCAAACCACTCCAGTATTCTTGCCTAGAGAATCCCATGGACAGAGGAACCTGGCGGGCTACAGTCCGTGGAGTCACAAAGAGTCAGACCCGACTGAAGCGACTGAGCATGCACAGAGCGGGTGTAGTTATCAGCTCTCTTGTGTCCTCCCTGTCTTCAATATCTCTTTTCATACATACCTCTGGATTTTTGAAAGATGTCTATAAACTCTAGAGGGAGTTTAAATGCAAGTTGTTTGAAGAATTGATTTCTAGTAGTGAGTAATTCTAGGCCAGCAAAGAAAGGACCCGAGTTACACAGGGAGAAAAGCTGTTGAGAACTCTCTTATTCTTTCTCCTCTTCCTGTTTATGTTTGTCCAGAATAAAGTCTCAGTCAATTTCACGTCATCTCCACCCCTATGTGCCATTCATTTGGTTGATAAGTGACAGAACCCCAAGTCAAACTGATTTAAGAAAGGAGGAAAGTTTATTCGCTCACATCAACATGATATTCAGGATTATGCTGGCTTCAGCAAGGCTAAATCCAGGTTCTCAAGCAACATAACCAGGACCTCAGGTAGGCTTTCTCCAGGTGACAAAAAGGCCATCAGAAGTTTGAGTTTAGAGAAGAGAGCGCATCCTTCCTGGCACAGCTTGTCAGACTCCCAGGAATTGCTCATTTGCCCAGTTGGGGTCATGTTCTCGTTGCTGAGCCGCCCATAGTTAATAGAGAATGTAGTGCTTTCAATGGCAGGCTGGAGCTATGTACTCATTCCTGGAGCTGGAGTTGCGGTCTGCCCATCTGAAACCACATGGGCAGGACTTCCCTGGTGGCCCAGCGGTTAAAAATCTGCCTTGCGACGCAGAGGACAGTTCCTGGTTGGGGAACTAAGATCCCACATGCTCTAACTACTGAGCCGGTGCACTCTGGAGCCTGCTTGCCAAAACTAGAGAGTCCGTGGGCCTCAACGAAAGATCCCGCATGCTGTAAGATCAGATGCAGCCAAATCAATCAATAAGCCATATGGGCTAGGAATGCTGGGAGGTGGGCCACCCAAAGAACAGTGGGATTCCACTAACAGAGGAAGAAGGGTCAGGGTTCGGCAGGTCAAAATAGCAAATGTCCACAACAATTCTGGTGTGCTTCCTGTTACCCTGGGGAGATCTGTGTGGCATCAAAGACAGAAATGACAAATAAAGCTAAACGTCCCTGGGCTTCATCAGCCTGTGATTCCCAAGGAGGTCATATTAACACTAATACTTGTAAATTTTTTTTTTCATTAAAAAACCCTGCTTTTATTTATTTATATTTTTTATTTTATTAAAATTTTTTTGATTGGAGGATAATTGCTTTACAAGGTTGTGTTGGTTTCTGCCGTACGACATGAATCAACCCCACGTAAACATATATCCCTTCCTCCTGAGCCTCGTTCCCCACCCCCACCCCCATCCTACCCCTCTAGGTTGTCACAGAGCACCAGGCTGAGCTCCTGGTGAAAAAGCTGCTTTCAAAGGCCGCCTCTATGATAATGCAGAGAGTCTGGGTGGATTCATGTGGCCTCATGAATCAGTCTGGGGTACTTACTGCTCCAGCAAAGCTGTCCAGCCAGTGCCCTGCTGATCACTGCGACCTCCAGGGCTGTCAGGATAAAAGGGCGCGGGCCCTGTGCCTGGAGCCCCCGCCCAGGGAGCAGCTGAGATGAACCGCAGCATTGTATATGAAACACGGACTATAGACCGAGTATTTTACATGTGGTTTCTCCTTTAATCCTCTCAATAACTCTTTTGTTGTTCAGTTGTTCAATCATGTCTGACTCTTTGTGACCCCATGGACTGTAGCACACCAGGCTTCCTGTCTATCACCAACTCCTGGAACTTGCTCAAACTCACTTCCATTGAGTCGGTGATGCCATCCAACCATCTCATCCTCTGTCGTTCCCTTCTCCTCCTGCCCTCAATCTTTCCCAGCATCAGGGTCAGGGAATCTGGCTTTGAAAGTCAGCGGGATTCAATTACAGAACTGCCACAGGACTGTGCAAACAGAGACTCATGGAGGGCACAAACAAAACCTTGTGTGCTCCAGGACCCAGGAGAAAGGCCCAGTGACCCCACAAGAGACTGAGCCAGACTTGCCTGTGAGTGTTTGGGAGTCTCTGGTGGAGGCATGGGTCGACAGTGGGTCAACAGCCCTTGGAGGTGTGTATGGTATCATCCTGCCCTTGATGATAAAACTGGAGACTAAATGTCGTGTCCAGACTAAGTTGGCGAGACAGGGAGCTGAGATTGGATGATCAACTGTTCTGATTTTCAGTGTTTCGCTCCTCTTCCTGTTTATTTCTGTCCAGAATCAAGTCTCAGTCAATTTCACATCATCTCCACCCCTAAAACAGAGCTCCCTTCCCAAGAGAAGCTTAATTACAGTTAGTTGAATGTAAGAACCTGTTCTTGTCCCTCAGAGGCACGGGTGAGTTAATCAGTGCAGAGCGGGGTCATGGGGGGGTGAGCTGCATCCTCCAAAATTCATGTGTCCAAGTCCTGACTCCCAGGCCTCAGACAGTGAAGGTATTTGGAGATAGGATCTGAGAAGAGGAAATGGAATTACAATCAGGTCTTGAGTATGGGCCCTAATCCAATATAATATAATACAATATAACTGGTGTCCTTGTGGGAAGAGATTAAGATCCAGACCTGCACGGAGGGAAGGCCAGGTGAGGGCAAAGTGAGAAGACAGTATCTACAAGCCAAGTGGAGAGGCTTCTGCAGAAGCCAACCCTGCAGACACCTTGGTGTTGCACTTTTTTAGCTTCCAGAATTATCAGAAAGTACCTTTCTATTGTTCGAGGCACCTGGTACTTTGTTCTGGCAGCCTGGCAAACTAATGAAGCCAGAAGTATCTTTGAAGAAAAGAGACATCAGAATTAAACACTGCTGAGATGGGGGAAGAATGTCTTTTTTATTTTTTTTAATTAAAAAAAAAATTGTCTAGGACTTCCCTGGTGGTAGAGTGGATAGGAATCCACCTGCCAATGCAGGGGACATGGGTTCAATCCCTGCTCTGGGAAGATCCCACGTGCTAAGGAGTAACTAAGCCTGAGCACCACAACTACTGAAACCCAAGGCTCACAAGAGAAGCCACTGCAACCGAGAGTAAACTGCCCCCACTACAACTAGAGAAAGCCCTTGCACGAAGCAACCAAGACTCAGCACCGCCAAAATAAAAATAAATTAATTAAAAAAAATTGTCTGGGTGACAATACACCCACAGGCAAAAGGCATAAAGTCACCTTCCTACCTCTGTCCCTCCCTTAAGCCACCTGGTTTTCCTTACGGAAGGTGAATGGTTACTGATCTCATATTTCCTCCCAGAGTTATTCATTCTCTCTCCACACACAGGCACAAATTTATATTTAAATAATTTTCCTCACCTTATGCACACTGTTTTGCACCTTGGTTTCTTTGTTTAATAAAACACGCTAAAGATCCTGCAAGAATGACTTTAACCAAGCATGTTGGGAAAGTCGGAGAAATACCCTGCTGAATCACCAGCATGATTAAAAACTAAAAGCAACACATTAAAACAGCGCTGCCACCCTATCAGATATTTTAAGCCTGCTGCCTTCTGCAGAGGCGGGAGGGAGGGCCCAGGAGCTTCTGAGAGGGGCACTGACTGAACCATTAGCGGCTGGAGAGGAGCCTGGCTTGTCAGGAGGGCAACCTTTGGTTATTCGCTCCTGCCTCAGGCCTCCTCTCTGCACTTCTCTCCCACAACACACAACAAAGTAGGTCAGCCGGAGAGATGCTGCCTTGAGCGGGCGGGAGAATGGTCCTGCTGAGTGGGAGGGCCCGCTTCTGGGCCCATATTGGGATGCCATCTGTAATCGTAGACTCTTGGAGCTGTGAGAGATCTTAAAGATCGTCATGTCTAATTCCTTCGGTTTACAGATGGGGAAGCTGAGCCCAGAGCGAAAAAAGAACTTTGCTAAGGTCACCAGCTAAGTGGGGACGGAGCAGGGACAAAAGGTCAGTGTCCTGCACGTTTCCCAGCGCAGTCCGGACCTGCAGTCCCCAACCTTTCTGGCACCAGTGACCGGTTTTGTGGAAGACGATGTTTTCCGTGGACTGGCGGGGGTGGAGATGATTTTGGGATGATTCAGGTGTGTTATATTTATTGTGCACTTTATTTCTATTATTACCACATCAGCTCCACCTCAGGTTGCCAGGCATTAGATCCTGGAGGTTGGGGACCTCTGAACTGTAGACGATACATGAGTGGTACCCCCTGCGGTTGTGCAGTGCACAGACTGGGAGACCACACGTGGAACGTGGCAGGCAGTGATGAGCTAAATGAAATTGTGCTCGTCATTCCTTTAGCACACCAAGAGAAAATTAAATGTTGGCTATTATCATCATTATCATTTTTATCATCATCATGAAGAACCAACTGTCTTGTTTCTAGAAACAGAAAGGAATACGAGAATTGAGAAGAAAAGTCATCTTTTCATGTTTCTTTCCTACTGTAAAGGTAACACGCATTTAGAACAGAAAGCCTGAAAGAAAAAAAAAAAACAAATAACAAAAATAATACAATTCCACCAACCAGAAACAGCTTCTTTTGACATATGGTGTATGGTTTTGCAGATCTTTTATTCCCACCTGCTTTTTAGCTTACACATACATAGGGGGAAGAATTTCCCACGTCAATAAATGTTCATCTACAATGTCAGCTTCAGAGACAGGACCACAGCCTAGTGGGAAAGAACATGGACTCTGGATCTAAGTGGCCTGTGTTCAGTGTCAGCTCTACCCCTTACTAGCTGTGTGACCTTCGGCAAGATAATTTCTTTGTGCTTGAGTTTCTTCTTCTGCAAAGTGGAGCTAATAATAATAGTATCTACCTTGTACAGAGTGTTTGCCATATTACTGTTCTTAGATCAGCCTGTTTTGTGAAAATACTATAATTTGTAAAGCTGGTCCTCTATTGTTGGCCCTTTAGATGGTTTTCAGTTTCTCCCTGTCCTGAAAAATGTGGCCACAAATATTCTCAACCATGTATCTTTGAGCACATCTATGGTTATTTTTATTACATTCATAGAAATGGAATTGCCAACATATAGGGGCTTCCCTGGTAGCTCAGATGATAAAGAATTGGCCTGCAGTGCAGGAGACCTGGGTTCCATCCCTGGGTCAGGAAGATCCCCTGGAGAAGGGAATGGTAACTCACTCCAGTCTTCTTGCCTGGAGAATCCCATGGACAGAGGAGCCTGGTGGGCTACAGTCCACGGGGTCGCAAAGAATTGGGCATGACTGAGTAACTAACAATTTCATTTTTTTCCCCACCAGGGGATATACTTGCCAAATTATCCAGAGTTTGTACCAACTAACTAAAGGACTAAAGAGCAGCATGAGGCCCTGGAGTTCTGGAAACAACAGGGGACTGTGGGGACACAACTTAGGATATGTGATTGATCGATTAATTTTTAAACTTGTTTGGCTGCACCGGATTTTAATTGCTGCACGCATGATCTCCATTGCAGGATCTTCCAGTTGCGGCATGTTGGTCTCTAGTTCCCTGACCAGGGATTGAACCCCAGTCCCCTGCACTGGAAGTGCAGTCTTAACCACTGGGCCACCAGGAAAGTCCCTCAGACATGAGCTTTAGTTGTCAGTAGATGCATGTATTTCCCTGAAGAGGCTATGTCTGCTCGTGCAGCCTAATACCATGCTTCCCACCTTCAGGATATTTTTTCCATATAGAAGAAGGTATATACCATAATATGTTTAATATTGAAAAGAAACTTACTTTAAAGACAACATTTACTTTAAAAGAGAACTTTTGTTGTTCAGTGGCTAACTCATGTCTGACTGTCTGTGACCCCATGGACTGCAGCACGCCAGGCTTTTCTGCCCTTCACCATCTCCCAAAGTTTGCTCAACTTCAGGTCCACTGAGTCGGCAATGCCATGCAACCATCTCATCCCCCTTCTCCTCCTGCCCTCAATCTTTCCCAGCATCAAGGTCTTTTCCAACGAGTCAGCTCTTTACATCAGGTGGCCAACAGTTTTGGAGGTTCAAGAAAAGAGAACTGTAAATGTAAAATCAGAATCACTCATGTAAAAAGTAAGTAACTGTAAAAATAAACATAACAGTTACAAAATATTACTGAATTGTAGCTAGAAGCTTTTGCCTGGGAGGGCTCTGAACTCCAGGCCCTGCACTTGGCATCTCTGGAGGGGGATTAGCAAATTGGCAGGAGCCAGAGAGGTGTTAAGACTTATTAGCTCCAACCGGACACTTTCTCTTTGGTATAGTCAGAAAGATCAAGAGAGCATTGACAAGCGATTTTAGTGGGAGTAGAGGGGACATTGATTTTATGTTGAAGGGCCTGTGAAGTTACCTTCTAAAAGTGCCCTGTAACCATTTTCTTCAGTTTAGGAAACATGAGCCAGAATTGCTTCATCAAGGGCCAACTTCTCAGGTGTGAAAGAACTCTACCTGCACACGTCCATCCCATTAACAAGATGTTATAAGTAATTATCAGCTCCATTTTACAGATGATAAAATGGAGGTATAGAAAGGTTACGTAACACAGCCAAGAGTGCTATAGCTAATGGCCAATAAGGCTGGCATTTGGAACTCAGGTGTTCTGGCTCCAGAGTTTAAGCTCCTAAATAGCACTTGATACTGGCAACGGCTGATCCTGTGACTAGTTACCAGTTACATCCCCATTTGCATCTCGTTCTTAGAGCTGAGAATGTTTAGACAACAGGACTCAGCTTGGACCCCTTTAACCCTGCTATAACTCACCGCGCTAGATTGACCTCGCTTTGACCTTGACTTGACCTTGAACTTTCCTTGTTACCTGGCCTGGTGACGAAGACTCTGCTATCCTCCTCTGGCACTGATGGCTCTAGGCCTTTTTGCACCAGGAATACTTGGGGCTAGAAGTGAATGTTACATTGGCATTTGGGGGGGCTACAGTGTAGAGGGGAGTTACTTTGCCAAGGGCTGCAGAGTGAGTTCCTGCCAAGCCTGAGCTAGAACCCTGATCTGCTGAGTCCTACGTGCTCCACCACACACTGCAAGTTTCTTAATTACATAAACAATTTGTCTTAGTGACAGTGGTCTTATTTGCTTTTCCCAGCAATCTTGAGAGACAGGTAAGTGTAAGTGTTGGGGAAACTGAGGCCATGTCCAGATCAGAGCTAGTTCTGTACACCAGAGGAAATTCTATCAGAAAGGGGCATGGGACAAGAACCCAGTCCTGCCTGGCTTTAAGTTGAGATCTCTTCCTATTAACACAAATACCCCATCTCCACTACTGTCTCTTCAGTTTCCCAGGTCCTCTCTCTCATTTCCTAAGACTTTTCATCTTGTCTCTTTTCTCATAAGGATGGTGGTGCCAAAATGTGGGTGATTCATACTGAAGTGTGAATGACTATACCTAGGGTCATATGTTTCTCCATCTGGGCGTGTTTGCACTTACAGAGATTGCTCTCTACTGCAACGGAGGGTTTCATTCCTATATTTGTAATCTACTGCTATGTAACAAATTACCCTAAGACTGGTGGCTTGATATTAATACAACAGCAGTCCTTTATTATCTCTCACAAGCTCTGTGTGTCAGGAACCCAGACAGGGGAGAAAGAAGAAATCTTGACTCATCCCACAATGTCTTGGTCCTCAGCTGCGAGACTCAAAGGCTGGCGGGAAAATGAAGACTTTCACTTATGCATCTGTGGTTGGAGCTGTGTCAGCTGGAAACACCCCTCATGGCCTCTCCATGTGTCCTAAACTTCCTCTCAATATGTTAACTGAGTTTCCAGGGCAAGGAACCCAAAAAGAGAGCTAGACAGAATTCATTGCCTTTTTTTTTTCTTTTCATATAATAAAATGTATCTATATTATTTTGAGTGCTGCTTAGTTGCAGGATGTGGAATCTTTCATTGTAGCATAGTAGTTCTCTGACCAGGGGTTGAACCCAGGCCCCTGCATTGGGAGTGCAGAGTCTCAGCCACTGGACCACCAGGGAAGCCCCTGAGCTCTTTGCCTTTTATGGTCCAGTCTTGCAGTTCCTGTAGTGTCGTTTCTGCCTAATACCACTGGTTGAGGCAGTACCCAAGGTCCATTCACTTCCCAATGCAGGAATATCAACGTCATATTACAAGAAGAGCATGTGGGATGGACACGTACTGGTGTAGCCAGCATTGGAAAATACAGTCTGGCACAGCTCTCTATTGCTGGGATCTCAAGCACAAGTCTGTGGGGACAGCTCTTAGGCACTTGGTGGGGAGGGTCTCTCGCTGTGTTCCCCATCAGACTCACTTGCTCTTGGGGTTCTCTTTGCTCTAGCTTCCTGCATTCCAAATTCTGCTTTTCTCTGCTCAGCATTTACACTGCAGTTAGTTTGTGATACATTATTTCTTAAAAGGTCCAGACAGCCCTCTCCACTGATAGGCAGGGGCGTGATCCTGTCTGCCAAGAGGAACTGACATTGAAAATAGAGAGGAATAAAAAGCGCTGATCCAATTCTGTGCCATTGGATGGAGCCCAGCCAACAACGACTAAAAAGTTTCCTCTCTGGAGTAAAAGCATTCCCTGGTCCCAAAGGAGGAATTTAAAGGCTGAAGGTGGGCTGAGCTTCAGGGATTGTGCATACTGAGTGTGCACGTGTGCGTGCTCAGTTGTGTCCAACTCGTAGTGACCCCATGGACTATATAGCCTGTTAGGTTTCTCTGTCCATGGGCTTTTCCAGGCAAGAATGCTGGGGTGGATCGACATTTCCTTCTCCAAGGGATCTTCCTGATCCAGGGGTCTAATCTCCTGTAGCTCCTGCATTGAGAGATGGGTTCTTCTACCACTGAGGGTGGAGGTTATCAGGATCTGTCCAGCAAAGTGGCAGCAGTTCCAGAATTCCTAATTGGGGGTGGGAGGTGTTTTGGGGCAGCAATCTGTTTAGCATAAGGGATTGGAACTTCCATTTGCATAACATTTTACAGATGTTTGAGAGAGCATCAGTTGTCTGTTTCAAGGATTTGGAAGGGGAGCTGTCTTAGTTTGAATTTGACCACAAGCAGACTCTGATTCAAGAGTGGAGAAGTGAAACAAACAAGGGGAGGAGGGCAATCAAAGGCATGTTATCAAGCCAGCTACCACTGTAGGTGAATGGAGCTAAGCTTGCTAGGGAAACCACAGGAGCAAGTGCAAAACTCTCACCTCCAGAGGTATCCCACCCAAGAGGTGACAGAGCTGGGGTACTGATATTCCAGTTGCCATCAGGGCTGCTCTTGTAGAGCAGGGTTTAATTCCATCCTGATGCTGCGAGCCGACCAGACTTTCAAGGCCTTTGCGAAAGGCTGTAGTCAAAAGAGATGCAGGCACTGGCAGGGGAAGCTGGTACACACCCAAGTGGAAAGGATTATAGGCATGACGTTGACAGCGTATCCTGCAGGGAAGGTGAACACCCAGAATTAAGAGGGTTCTGGGAGGTGAGACTTTCAGTATTAAGCTAACAAGCTCCCAGACAAACCAGGATGAAGGGGTCACTCTAGCTCTCTCTGTGTGTGTGTGTGTGTGTGTGTGCGCGTGCACATGTGTGCAGGCTCAGTTATGTCCCAGTGTTTCTGATCCCATGGACTGTAGCCCACCAGGCTCCTCTGTCCATGGGATTTCCCAGGCAAGGACACTGGAGTAGATTGCCATTTCTTTCTCCAGGGGATCTTCCCGACCCAGGGGTCCTACCCCCATCTCCTGCATTGGCAGGTGGACTCTTTACCACTGCACCACCTGGAAAGCCCCGCCCTAGCTTTGAGGGCAAAGAAAAACAAGGAACCCATCACCCAAAACCACTGTCTGGAGTGAAAGGATCAACAAAGGATTTACAAATGATAAAACTCTTCTGGAATTAGGCAGTAGTGATGGTTGTACAATTATGTGAATATTCTAAAACCCACTGAATTGTACACTTAGGGTGAATTTCATGGTGTGGGCGACCTACAAAACCCCTTTGAGCCTCTGTGTTCTCTTTATGAGAGAGGAATGATAATAATATCAATTCCTGTTTCAGGGGGTTGTTGTGAGGCTTCAGTGAGATAGTGCTTCAGACACTACTGTTGAGATCCTTGGTATTCTTTACTCTGCTTGTTGGTATAGACAAGCCTAGGGGGAAACCAGGTGTTAGGGCTGAGCTGATTGAGAATTTCTCAGAGGGCAGCAGCATCAGTTTGGGAAGAAGAGCTTATTTCTACGGGTCTCTCTAGGCTGGAGGGAGGAGAGTTTTGGCTGAATTTCAAGCATTCGCTCTCACTCTCTCAGCACATTCAGAGGCTGCCTC
The DNA here is from genome assembly GCF_014754425.2 of Oryx dammah. Lineage (NCBI taxonomy): Eukaryota > Metazoa > Chordata > Mammalia > Artiodactyla > Bovidae > Oryx > Oryx dammah. The sequence goes on from NW_024070193.1 coordinate 3,532,656, forward strand.
CCGGGTGGAATCCTGTACCACCGTAATCGCCTGTCTGGCTTCCTGCCTCAGTCCCTCTCATATCCACAGCTGAGATCTCTGTCACCCCCCGCGGCCTCAGCATCACCCCGACTTCAGGCAGAATCTAAGGAGACTGAGCCAGAGCCGGAGTATCATCATTAACCAATGAAACAGCATTTCCACGGCTTACATTTATCGTATATTGGCTACACACTGGGTATTATCCTGGGCTTCTCTGGTGGCTCAGACAGTAAAGAATCCATCTGCAATGCAGGAGATCCGGGTTTGATCCCTGGATTGGGAAGATCCCCTGGAGAAGGGAATGGCTACCCAGTCCAGGATTCTTGCCTGGAGAATTCCATGAACAGAGGAGCCTGGTGGGGTACAGTCCATGGGGTTGCAAAGAGTTGGACATAACTGAACAGTGAAGACTCTCAGGTATTATGCTTAGAACGTCACCTGTGCCATCTCGTTTTGTCCCCCCTGATAGACTTACAGGGAGGTCCTCCTGCTATGATCCTCATTTTACCAGTGAAGAAATTGGTCTTAGAAAGTCATATAAATTGCCGAACCCCCTGCCACCACCCACCCCTAAGCCTTAGCTAACTGGATCAGGATTGTACAGCTGATCCAAGCTGGGTGACTGATTCTCTCTCCCAGAAAATTTGGGGATTGGATTTGGATCCTTGCTAGTGTCCGTTGGCCACTCAAGATGAAAACACATAAACTAGGGAGTTGAGGGGGAGGTGCTTAATAGTCATGTATGCCTGTTTGGTCACTGAGTCATGTCCGACTCTTTGGGGCCCCATGGACTGCAGCCCACCAGGCTCCTCTGTCCATGGGATTTCCTAGGCAAGAATACTGGAGTGGGTTGTCATTTCCTTCTCCACCTTAATGGTCATATGTGCATGCAAAGGTGGAAAAGAATGAGGCAGTCATGCAGAAAGACACAGAGATGAATGGGCCTTTGGAGAAAGAGAAAGTGAGAGAGAGAATGGCTTCAGATTCTCCAGCTACACTTTTTTCCTGTGTTAGTCAGGACTCTAGGAAGTCAATGATAGAGGTCTAACTCCTACTGACTTAAAAGAAATCTATTGACTCTAGGAATAACACTGGCCCCAGCCATGGCTAGATTGGGGGCTCCTCTTTTCTTTTTGCTGATCTTCATTTCTTATAAAGAAACCGCACTTACTTGCGAATTAAAGAGAAGATATAGGAAAGAAATCCACGATACTGTAGGGAGCTCAGGTAAGAGGAGGCATTTTAAAATATGATAAATGTTCATTTTTTTTGGCCGTGCCCCACGGCATGGGGCATCTGTGCCCCCTGCATTGGAAGCACTGAGTCTTAACCACTGGATCACCAGGGAAGACCCAAAACATGCTACCTTTTGATGAATAAAATATACGCACACTTTTCCATTGAATAGTTTCTTGAGTGTGGTTCGTGCTGAATTACCTCAAACTTTTGAGTTGTTAGAATCCAACCTTATTCCCAAGAAGACTGCATAAAATGTGATATTTTCCTGCCCCCTTGTTAATTAAAGAACTAATCATGTTACAATGCTGACCAGGTGTGACATACTGATTTCACTTTAAAAATACTTTCCAGGGAGCTGATTATGAAAACATAAGGAGGATAATGTGCTTCTTTCAATACTGAACCCAATTAATTTCAGTGACTCATAAATGCTATGGTGAAAAATTAGAATATTAAAGCTCCATTTGCTTAAGAAAGGAACTATTTTCCATGTTCTCAGTAGACTTTCAGTTGTCTTGAACATAAATTTCTCTCTCAGGTTAGAGAATTCACTGAAACTAAAGGAAAGTTCATCCCCAAGTGTTATTGAAAGTATATCCAAGTATCAGGTGACAGCTGGCTGGCTGAAGAAGAATTGATCACCCTGTAAGGAAAGAGAGGCAATGTCTTTGCCAACCCATGGACTATGTAGTCCATGGAATTCTCCAGGCCAGAATACTGGAGTGGGTAGCCTTTCCCTTCTCCAGGGGATCTTCCCAACCCAGGGATCGAACCCAGGGCTCCTGCACTGCAGACAGGTTCTTTACCAGCTGAGCCACCAGGGAAGCCGAAGAATACTAGAGTGGCTATCCTTTCTCCAGCAGGTCTTCCTAACCCAGGAATTGAACTGGGGTCTTCTGCATTGCATGTGGATTCTTTACCAGTTGAGCTACCAGGGAAGCCCAATGATTATCATAACTAATATTTATCAAACCCTTTCATGGACCACACAATTTGTTGAATTTCTCACAATACTGTGAGGCAGGTAATATTTTTACTTTTTTGGGGGGTGTGGATCATTTTTAAAGTCTTTATTGAATTTGGTAAAATATTACTTATGTGTTTTTTTTTTTCTTTTGCCTACAAGGCATGTGGGATCTTATCTCCTTGACCCAGGATCCAACCCCCACCCGCTGCACTGGAAGGTGAAATCTTAACCATTGGACTGCCAAGGAAGTCCTCTGACGCAGATACATTTAATGCCCATTATACAGAAGGGGCAAACAAGGCTTAGAGAGGTTTAGTGACTTGACAAGTTCTTCCAGATGGTAAGTGATAGACATGACACCCTAATCCAAGTCTATTTGGAGAGCCGTGATCTTTAAGAATGCACCACTAAATTCTAACATGTCCAGGGGAGATTGTAAGATACAATCTCCAATGCTTATACATGAGGAAAGCAAAGTTTCGGAGGATTCCTGGTCCAGTGTGGTTTCTAATGCACCACACTGGACCAGGTGGTTTCTAATGCACCAAATGCCTTTTACTGAAATGGGCCCACATCTATAATGCTGGTGAAATTGATCTGTTTGTAACACATGGGTGATTCCCTACTGGTATGACTTTGAGAGCCCTGGGAAGACTTTGTTTTCTCCAAGATAAGATTTCCCCTCCATTAGATGATCTCTAAGGTCCTACCATTAATTCCTCTAGTTTAAGCCATCCTCCTGTTTTTCTTAAAATGCAGTTGCTCAAGCATTCCAGTGCCGGTGTGTGCACGCTTTCCTGAAAGCGGATTTTAACTGGAGAGAGGGAACCAGGAGAGAGAAGATGAGCCTACTGACATGAGTCCTGGGACAAGAGAAAGAAGAATGAGGGAAAAACATGTAATCAAGGGAAGTGGGGTCTGAGGATCTGGATGGCAAATCTCTCTAACTACTGTGCTAAACAACTGCTTTCTGCTAAAGGGGGACACTTAGGGTTCATGATACATTCTTGTTTTGAAGGCGGATAAAGACCACACTGAGCAGACCCAATTACTCACACTAAGATCACTTACAGATACAACGCAGATGTGGAGCACAGCTTCAAAGAGCTTGAATCGGAGACTTAGTTGTTCTTGTGACCTTGAGCAAGTCACTTCACCCTGCTCCCACCCCGCTTTACTTTGAAGACTTTGCTGTAAGGTGGGGCAAGGAAAGCAAGGGTCACTTGAGAACTGATTTGGCTGCTGAGTAGACATATTTTTGAAGCATTCGGAATCTCTCTTGGGTTCCTCCAAAAGCTTCTCCACTCTGGATAGGGGTCAAACAAGGTTGACAGTCAGTTCAGCTCAGTTCAGTCGCTCTTTGAGACCCCATGGACTGCAGCACGCCAGGCCTCCTTGTTTATCACCAACTCCCAGAGTTTACTCAAACTCAAGTCCATTGAGTCAGTGATGCCATCCAACCCTCTCACCTCCATTAAGCTTTAAGCATGCTCAGTCACTCAGTCATGTCCAACTCTTTGTGACCCCAGGCAACTTTGTCCATGGGATTTTCTGTGACTACTCTGTGACCCCAGGCTACCCTGTCCATGGGATTTTCCAGGGAACAGCACTGGAGTGGGTTGCCATTTTGTCCTTCTAGAGAGTTCTCAACTCACAATAGCTCCTCTGGTTCATTTCCCTCTCCTGCTTTTTGGTCATTAGTGGAGCAGACTCAGTTGTCTTTCAAATTCTTGTTTGGCCAGAGAAGCCCCTGCTAAGGTCCTTTTCCTGGAAGGGTCCTTTCTCACCTCTGGGTGAAGCAGCAGGAGAAAGAAACAGTTTATGTAATGGTGTGATTGCACGAATGCCTCAAACTCATTTTTTCTCCAATTACCACATTTTCTGACAGCTAGTTTGGAAGTTGCTAACCAAGAAAATGTTTTTCCAGCCAGAGAGCTTCCAGTTAGAGATCCAAGTTTATCAGAGCATAACTTTAAAGAACACATTGAAAGAGAACTTCAGGTTTTAAAAGAGAGACAATGAGTGCTTTTTCGTGGATGACACAGAGTGGGAAGAGAATGACTCTAAGAAACCTATACTGTTGTTCAGTTGCTCAGTCATGTCTTTCCCTCTGCGACCTCACAGACTGTAGCATGCCAGGCTTCCCTGTTCTTCACTGTCTCCTGGAGTTTGCTCAGATTCATGTCCATTGAGTCAATGATGCCATCCAACCATCTCATCCTCTGTTTGCCCTCATCTCCTCCTGCCCTCAATCTTTCCCAGCATCAAGGTCTTTTCAATGAGTTGGCTGTTTGCATCAGGTGGCCAAAGTATTGGAACTTCAGCTTCAGTATCAGTCCTTCCAATAAATATTCAGGGTTGATTTCCTTTAGGATTGACTGGTTTGCTCTCCTTGCAGTCCAAGGGACTTGCAAGAGTCTTTTCCAACACCACAGTTCAAAAACATCAATTCTTCGGTGATTAGCTTTCTTTATGGTTCAGCTCCTACATCCATACATGACTACTGGAAAAACCATAGCTTTGACTAGATGGACCTTTGTCAGCAAAGTGATGTCTCTGCTTTTTAAAATCCCGTCTAGGTTTGTCATTGGTAACTTGCCTGCTAAATTCCTTGAACATTTAATTTGTTAAATATGTGCTGCTTCTCAAAGGACTGGATGGAGAGACTCCTTCAAGAGAGCCTGCGGTGGGAAGCAGGGGTGACTGAAAGGCCTCGATGTTCAGCCCTGGACCCACAATTGCATTTTGCTGAGGCCACGTTTCCCCTAGAATGTTTCTAGGCAGTAACTGAGCAGGTGGGGGGTCAATATTGGATCAATACTCTATTGGGCAACTTTGGCTTAGTGACTCCCCATAGGTCTGGCCCAAACATTCTTAGAGCTATGCGGTAGTCAGAGACCTTCCTAACCAGCCGTCTCTCCTTCCCTGGCTCTCTCCATGGGTCAGGCCTGCACTGCAGCCCAGGCTCTCCCTGTCCTGCTCCTGCTCACTCCCCACTATTCTCCATGGGTGTTTCCCTAAGGAATCTCTTCTATGTCCAATCCCACTTGGCACACTTTTCAAAAGATGAACTAACATAAATAATAAAAAGTTTGGGGGTAAGTCTTGTATTTCACCGTAGAATTTCTACCCACCATAGACTATTGTTCTTTAATTCAGTTTTTTCTTTCTTTAGTTTTAATCTCCAAGAGAAAGACTAATTGACTTGGCCTGAGCCAGGTAAATCAATGAACTGTGGTCAAGAGAGTGAGTCACGTGAACACATGGCAGCCATGTGGATGGATTATGGATTATTGGATTTTTCTCCAAGAAAAGGTTGGAGAAGAGGATACCAGATGATAATACAATAAAAAATTTCCACAGGGTCTTGAAGGCATTGCAGATTTTCAGAACTCTTTGGAAAATCCAAAATCAGAATTCTTTGGCAAAAAGGATTGGAAAGAAGCATTCGTAAACCTAATCAGCTGGTGTCTTAAGGGTGCTGATGATTGTCAACGCAAAGAGAAGCTTTATGGAAAATGCCCAGAGGATAACAGCGTCATTAATCTGGGCCAAGGGCCCTGAGATGGTGTGGGAAGGAGTTACAGGCAAATTTGTATCTTCTTCCCAATTCTGCTAGCCTTATCTGGGTTCCCCTTGGGCAGGGGCAGTGATGGAGGTATTTAACAACTATAACGGCTATTCAGATAACAAATAATTTAGGAACCCTAAGGTCTAAATGTCAGGGGAGACACAAGATACAAAAATCTAGAAGGAGCCAGAGGCAGGGATCGAGATCCGGGAATGGAGCCAGGGGTTCAGACCTGGGAGGCAGATAGATCAGAGAGCTTGCTTTTAAGGTCTGGCAGGAATATGATGAGTGGGTGAGATGGTCTTATTGAAAAGTCCTGGGGTAGAATGGCCGATGCACAGGGTAAAAGGCACACATTGAATTCTTACCGTGAACTGAGTTGAGCCACAATGATAGATTAGTGTCCCTGGAGCCTTAATGGAATTTTCCAGGAGAACTCAGGGCCAGAGAGTACCGCGTAGGGCAACAGAAATCTGTAATTCATGGATATCAGAGGCTTCGGGAAATAAAATAACTACAGAAAGGGATTTAGGGCATTTGGATCTTTTGAGATAAAAGGAGGTGACTTTGTGACTGTCAGTGGAGTGCAGACATAGCCCAACAGCAGACAAGTTGAAGGTGTCAGAGATCTAGCACTCTGTACTTATCCTGATTCTGGGCAACCACTAACTAAGCTGTCACATCCACTCTCCTCTGAGCACATGCAAAGTGCCCTTCACGCATCTACTGTATACCAGACATTGTCCTGAGCATTTTTTGTGCACTTCCTCTTTGAACCTCAAAATATCTATGATTGTTCCCATTTCACAGAGGAGAAAACTGAAGGTCATAAGATGAAGTCAAAGTCACACAGCTAGCACAAAACAGATCTGGACCTTGAGTACCAAGTTCAAGTCCAGACGGAGCACCCTACTATACTCCCCCTCCACCCTTGCTTTTAATTTAAACTCTCTCAGTTATCAACTTTATTACTCATTTTCCCACATAAGACTTTGATGCTCACAGTGGTCTTTTTAACTAATACCCAGAGTCTTATTGAGTATTATTTTAAATTAGTTTTTGTTTGTCCCCCTTTTTTTTGAGCTCAGTTTTGTTTTGTTTTGTTTTTTAAACTGGGTAATACAGCCAAATGGTACAAAATTTAGAGACACAAAAGAGCATACAAGTGTTGTTTCCACATTACCCAGCCTCTTATTATGATGAGGTTTAGAAGTCATTTGTATTTTCTTTCTTTCATGCCTATTACCACCTTCTCTATAGTTTTTTTAGTTTTTTAGTTTTATAGTTTTTTATAGTTTTTTTTCCTTATTGATATGTATTATAGAAACTTCTAATATATGAAGGGAACTAGTCCTATGCCTGTGGTATGAATTGCCAGTATTTTCCCAGTCTTTTGCCTTTTGAAAATGTGAAGGTTTTTTCCATGGAGAAACATTGTGGCAGTCAAATCTGTCAATTTTTAACTTTTATGACTGGGATACGCCATTCTCAGACAGCTATACCTCACTCCAAGATTATAAAACAAAATTCCCTTCGTTTTCTTCTATTACTGTTCTGGGTTTGATCCATCTGAAAACTTTTTGCTATAATGAGATATGGATTCAATTTAAGTTTTTCATAATAACAAGCCAGTTATTCCAACAATGTTTATTGAATAAACTTTGTTCCTTACTGATTTGAAATGCCCCATTTATTCTGTGCTAGATCTCTCAATATATTTACTTCTGAGCTTCATGTTATGGATATGCTTGTCTCTTGATGCAAGTACCACACTGTTTAAATTACTGCAGCTTAATATCATGTTTTAGTAGCTGGGAGACCCAGTCCCTTTCTTTCTACTCTTCCCTTCAGAATTCTCCTGGCTATTCCTGATTGTTTACTTTTCCATGTGAATTTCAGAATTCATCTCTCTAGTTCTCCCCATCTCTAGGACCCCAAAAACTATTGTTTTTTTTTTCTATTGGAATTGCACTAAATTTACAGATTAATTTAGGGAGAAATGACTTCTTTATGAGTTGAGTCATCCTATTTAAGAAAAAGATGTAACTTTCTGGGACTTTCCTGGCAGTCCAGTGGTTGAGAGTCTGATTTGCAGTGCAGGGGGCATGGGTTTAATTCCTGGTCAAGGAACTAAGATCCCCCAGGCCACAGAGCAACTAAGCCCATGTGCCACAACTATGGAGCCCAGGCATCACAATGAAAGATCCCACATGACACAACTAAGATGCCACAAGCCACAGCCAAGACCTGATGCAGTCAGATAAATGAATAAATATGTTTTTTAAAAGATATAACTTTCTTTTTTTAAGTGTTCTTTGATGTCTCTCAGGAATGTTAATTTTTCAAATAGAATTTCAATGCATCTTGTTAAGTTAATGGATGGATCAGTTCAGTTGTTCAGTTGCTCAGTGTGTCTGACTCTTTGTGACCCCATGGACTGCAGCACTCCAGGCCTCCCTGTCTATCACCAACTCCAGGAGTTTACTCAAACCCATGTCCGTTGAGTCGGTGATGCCATCCAACCATCTCATTCTCTGTCATCCCCTTTTCCTCCTGCCTTCAATCTTTCCCAGCATCAGGGTCTTTTCAAATGAGTCAGTTCTTTGCATCAGGTGGCCAAAGTATTGGAGTTTCAGCTTCAGCATCAGTCCTTCCAATGAATAGTCAGGACTGATTTCCTTTAAGATGGACTGGTTGGATCTCCTTGAAGTCCAAGGGACTCTCAAGAATCTCCTCCAACATCGCAATTCAAAAGCATCAATTCTTCGGCACTCAGTTTTCTTTATAGCCCAACTCTTGTATCTATACATGACTACTGGAAAAACCATAGGTTTGACTAGATGGACCTTTGTTGACAAACTAATGTCTCTGCTTTTTAATATGCTATCTAAGCTGGTCATAACTTTCCTTCCAAGGAGCAAGCATCTTTTAATTTCATGGCTGCCGTCACCATCTGCAGTGATTTTGGAGGCCCCCCCAAAAAAATTCTGTCACTGTTTCCCCATCTATTTGCCATGGAGTGATGGGACCAGATGCCATGATCTTAGTTTTCTGAACGCTGAGTTTTAAGCCAATTTTTTCACTCTCCTTTTTCACTTTCATCAAGAGGCTCTCTACTTCTTCTTCACTTTCTGCCATTAAGTGTGGTGTCATCTGCATATCTGAGGTTATTGATATTTCTCCCGGCAATCTTGATTCCAGCCCAGCGTTTCTCAGGATGTACTCTGCACAGAAGTTAAATAAACAGAGTGACAATATACAGCCTTGACGTACTCCTTTTCCTATTTGGAACCAGTCTGTTCCATGTCCAGTTCTAACTGTTGCTTCCTGACCTGCATACAGATTTCCCAAGACGCAGGTCAGGTGGTCTGGTATTCCCTTCTCTTTAAGAATTTTCCACAGTTTTTTGTGATCCACACAGTCAAAGGTTTGGCATAGTCAATAAAGCAGAAATAGATGTTTTTCTGGAATTCTCTTGATTTTTCAATGATCCAATGGATGTTAGCAATTTGATCTCTGGTTCCTCTGCCTTTTCTAAATCCAGCTTGAGCATGTGGAAGTTCACAGTTCATTTACTGCTGAAGCCTGGCTTGGAGAATTTTGAGCATTACTTTACTAGTGTGTGAGACGAGTGCAATTGTGTGGTCGTTTGAGCATTCTTTGGCATTGCCTTTCTTTGGGATTGGAAAGAAAACTGACCTTTTCCAGTCCTGTGGCCACTGCTGAGTTTTCCGAATTTGCTGGCATATTGAGTGGATGGATAATCTACATTTTTATTGCTATTATAAATATTTTCCCCTTCCATCATATTTCCTAACTAGATGCCATTTTAGCTACAGTTGTAAATGTCCACTCTGGCAGTATTGCTGCAAGTTATCTTGGGAAACTTCACATCTGACTTGGGTTCCAGTTGTTGGAACTCGGCAACAACTCCAGGTGTTGCCAACTCAGGTCCAGTTCCTTCCACCAGCCTATAGTCAAGACCCAGACCCTTTGGAATCTGAGTGTTCTGGCAGAGGGAATGCCCTACCCACACAGCTAAGTGCCTTTAGGATGGGAGCCATGGGTACTCAGATAAGTTGATGATGTTATGTACGTCATAAACAATTACAAATGTGTATGAATCCAACGCCTTTTCATCCGCTGGGACAGAGGAGAAGATCGCAAAGTAAAGTTTATGTTGCTTCAGTCTGAAACTGTTTGGATAAACTTATCTTTGGTGCCTTAACAATTGATCACCTGGAGGAAACTGAGGCAGTATTCAATATTACATGTTCTAAAGATGCGACGCTATTTTTTCCTCAAATTGCAAAAGGCGATAGGGTGTCAGGTGTCCTCCCAGGAAAACTGAATCAGTCTGGTATTGGAATTCGTCAATGTTCATTAGTATTCTTGACCATCACTGGTATTCAATGAACATCTATTATCTATGTGCCATCTGGTGCTGGGAGTTGAGGACACAAAAATGAATAAAGCTACAAGTCCCACCATCCAGTAGGGAAGATAGGCAGAAAGTCACTCTAATGAATAAGGACAAATAGTCAATAGACTTATGTTCAACATGCCACAGGAATGTAGAGGAGGGGGCTGTGGAATTTACTTGGGTTTGGGCTTCCCACGTGGCTCAGATCAGTTCAGTTCAGTCGCTCAGTCATGTCCGACTCTCTGTGACCCCATGGACTGCAGCACACCAGGCTTCCCTGTCCATCACCAACTCCCAGAGCCTACTCAAACTCAAGTCCATCGCATCAGTGATGCCATCCAACCATCTCATCCTCTGTCATCCCCTTTTCCTCTCGCCTTCAGTCTTTCCCAGCATCAGGGTCTTTTCAAATGAGTCAGCTCTTCACATCAGGTGGCCAAAGTATTGGAGTTTCAGCTTCAGCACCAGTCCTTCCAATGAATATTCAGGATTGATTTCCTTTAGGATGGACTGGTTGGATCTCCTTGCAGTCCAAGGGACTCTAAAGAGTCTTTTCCAACACCACAGTTCAAAAGCATCAGTTATTCAGCGCTCAACTTTCTTCATAGTCCAACTCTCACATCCATACATACCCTCGAGGCTCAGTGGTAAAGAATCTACCTGCCAAGCAGGAGATGTGGGTTCGATCCCTGGGTAGGGAAGATCCCCTAGAGAAGGAAATGACAACCCACTCCAGTATTATTGCCTGGGGAATCCCCTGGACAGAGGAGACTGGTGGACTACAGTCCAGAGCATCCCCAAAGAGTCAGACACGACTGAGCGACTAAACAGCAACAGCGGTAGTCTGGCTTTTGAGCTAGGCCTTAAAAGGTGAGGAGTAGTTAACCAGTTCAGCGAGGGTGGCAGAGGGTGCTAGGACCTCTGGGCTTTACCTGAGAGCTAGCACTGGTGGGGGCTGGGCCTGGCTCTTGCCCAGGGCAGGATGTCAGGGGTGGGAAAGGGGTGTCAGTGGCAGTTAATGTTCCCAGAAACAGTGCTCCAGCAATCTGGGGTGGGATAAATGCCCTAATTCTCACCCACCTCGTGGGACAGCTCCAAAATGTGTTCTACAATACTGCTCAGTGGATTGGGCCCCAGTTGCTCAAAGGGTAACTTGCTCCCTGACACACAGCTTCTCTGCTTCCTTCCCTTTCTGTCCTGCTTGTCCACGTCCCCACTGGATCCTGGGATCGCCTCTCCAACCAACTGCATGCTTGCATGCTAAGTTGCTTCAGTCGTGTCTGACTGTGATCCCATGGACCGTAGCCCTTCAGGGTCCTCTGTCCATGGGACTCTCCAGGCAGGAATACTGGAGTGGGTTATCATTTGTGCTCAAATCCTAGTGTCATGGTGTGCGTCTGGGCAACTAACCCCATACAGCAAAGGATGGGCAGAGTGCATTCCTGGAGGGAAGAATAGTGTCAGCGTATGACAAAGCATGACTTGTGTGGGGACCAGAAAGAAGTTAAATACTGTATGGCTGTAGAGCTGTTCAAGGACGCTCAAGGGAGATGAGCTTGTCAGGCAGTGTGCAAGGGAGATGAGCTTGTCAGGCAGTGTGGAGAAACATGGGTGCCCGGATATCCGTTGGCTTGACCCTTTGCGGAGAAAGGATGTGGGATTAAAATGAAATGTTTTAGAAGTTCGGGGGATGATTTGGTGGTGGGCAGGGGCACTGCCTGGGGGCTTCCCTGGGGGCGCAGAGGTAAGGAATCCGTTTACAATGCAAGATAGTCTGCCTGCAATGCAGGAGACGCAGCTTCCATCCCTGGGTCAGGAAGATTCCCCTGGAGAAGGAAATGACACCCCACTCCAGCATTCTAGCCTGGAGAATCCCGTGGACAGAGGAGCCTGGTGGCCTATAGTGCTGGGGGCCGCAAAGGGTCAGACACAACTGAAGCGACTAAATCACCAGCACCCGGGGCACTGCCTGGGGAGCAGCGAGGAAGAAGACCCTTCCCTCCTCTTCCTCTCCTCTCTCTGACGCTTTTGCCCAGGGCTCGGGGCTCCCAGCGCCAGCTCTGGGGCTCAGCACACTCCACCCCACAGGAGCGAGCCTCCTGCCTTCCAGGAGAGATGCTGGCCGCCTCCCCCACCTGCGGCGCCGGCTGCGGTCGCCGAGGCTGCAGCGCAGGTAGCGGAGGTGGGCGGGGCGCCGCCTGCAGCCCCCACGCGCCGTTTCCAGGCCTGGGACCGCTGTCTGTCCCCAGCGGCGGCACAGACGGAATTTTCCTTTCAGCAGCTGCGCCTTCCCGCCGCCTTCCCCACTCTCTGAATGCCGGGCTCATCCGAGGCCTCCTACTCAGGCGGTCATTGATATTCTCATCCTGTTGCTGGCTCCTGTCGATGGAGGATGAAGGAACCGGGAAGGGCTCTCAGACAGGCTGGAGGGACCAGGTGCCTTTCCTGTCTGCGTGGACACAGGGACAGGCGTTTCGGGCGAGCACGTGGTCCTAAGCAGATCTGTGCCTTATTTTCTTTTCCTTCTGTCTTTCCTTTTTCTTTCTTTTCCCTTTCCCTTCCTCCTAGGCCCTGAACTAGGCATTCCGGTTTCAGAAATGACTCAGTTGAAACCTTTGCCCTCAGAAAGCTCCCAGTCGAATGAGGGAAACAGAATATGATGACCCAATACTTACAGTTTTGTGTGCTGAGTACTGTGATTGAATTCTTTATGTATTTCAAATATTTGTTGAATGATGAAAGAAAAAAAATTGAATGAATGTTAGGGCATGGAGGAGGGAGGTGTAGTCAGGGAAGTCTTCATAGAGACAGTGGTGTCTGACCTCATTGGGAAGGGCTGGTTATAATCACTAGCTCTTGCGAACTGCCAGGTACCTCACTAGGCCCTTTTAGCTGGAATCCTCATGAGAAAACTGTGAGGCAGACAATCCTACTTTACAGAGGAAGAAAACCTCAGACAGATTGGATAAATTGCCTGAGATCATAAAGGATTCCAGAACAGCTCCGTCTTCTGCAAAGCCTATGGTTGTTCCACCAGGCCTGGGGAAGTGTATCCCAAACAGAGGGAACAGCTTGAGCACAGGCTTGGGGGGCACACTATACATGACAGAGAAGCTTATTCTCTGAAACCCTTGGCTGTCACGCTCTCTAATATACTCGAGCACTTTCCAAAGCACTCACTGTGGCTTGCAGGAAAAGCAATTGGCAGGTGAGTGTTCAACACTTCCTCCTAGAGCTGGGAATTAGAGTCTGAATCTCAGCTCTTCTGTGATGGGCTGTGTGACCTTGGGGAAGTCCCTTCCCCTCTCTGAGCCTCTTTTCTCTCATTTGTTTAAATGACTCTGTGATTCTTACTCTGTAGAGTTGTAAGAATTCAAGGCAATGTGTGAAGCCTTGAATTACAATCTATCCATTCAAGGTGACTTTGGGATACCCAGGACTGGCTCTTGATGAAGGGTTTGGCTGAATCACCAGGCAAGGGGACTTTTAGATAATTGGATAGGGAATGCCTTCCATCTTCCAAGAAATGAGGGTGCTGGCAGATAGCCTGCTGCTAGCCTGCTTCAAATGGACCAGATGCTATTTTGGAGATGAGAAAAGACATTCTCTTGACAGTGGCAGTGTAGAGAGAAGATAAAAACCAAGAAATAGAAATATTGACTGACTCCTGATCAGGAATGGGAGACAAGCAAGCCAGCCAGGTGTCTCCAGCCCTTGAGAGGGCCTCTAGTCCTGGCAGTATCCTGCAGATGTTCACGGTGAAAGGGAGGGGATGGAGAGAGAATGCCGATGGGGTTTCAGGCTGAATCATATTCATGAAAATGACAGTCAAGTGTTTGACCTTGGACTATGACTCTGTTTTTCTCCAATCCCTGGAGCTGGTTGTTTTCAAGAGAAGAAGAAATGGGGCCATCTGCTCAGAGCTGGCCTTGGCACCGAGGAAACTTTCCCTGGGGACAGCCATGCAGGAACTTGTACAATGTGGTGTCAAGGTGGGGGTGGGAAATGTTCTTCTCAATGTACAGATATTTACATTAAGGAGTAAGGCATTAATGCCTCATGCCATCTCACCAGTAAACAAGAGGATGTCTTTTTTTTTTTTTCCTGGCCCAAATCCTCAGGTTCTCAGCAGAGATATTATAACCATACTTTCAAAATAAAATCTTCACAGAGTCTATGAATTGCATCCTGACCTCTTCAAGAAATGGGAGACTCAAAAAAAAAAAAAAAACTGACTGCAGAATATCATATAGCTATTAAGTGGTAAGCCACGGATTCAAATATTGGTCTGTTTCCAAACTGGAACATAAGTTTCATTACACTCTTTTTTTTTTTTTTAAGAAATAATTGCTATCATGAACATGTACTTACCATGTGCCAGACACTGTATTGGGCACATTTTATACATAATCTCTTAATTTTCTTCAGTAACTCAGCAAAGAATGATTAATCCCACTTTACATATCAATAAACTGAGTCTCATTAAAGAAATTGCAGGAGGCTACCTGGCTAATAGGTGGCTGAGGCAAAGGATAAACCACTTGGATCTGACACTAACAATCTAATTGATCCACGGTCCGAGAGCGGTGGAGCAGGATGAGGAGTCAAGAACTGCCCACTATTTCTGTAAACAGCTCATTTACTGGCCTCTTGTAAATATCTCGTCCTACCACCTGGAAGGCACCTCCTTGAAGAGGAGCTGTACCAGAGGTAGAGAGAAGGGGTGGCCTCCTGCGTGCAGTTGGTACAGAAGGCTCAGCTCTGTCCCTGGGATGGGGTTAAATGCTAAGTGGAAGGGATGCTCTTTTACTTATCTGTGAAGTGGTGTGCAGATGCTGCTGCAAAACAACCTCTGATGAATTCTCTGAGTTTCCCAGGCAGGGAAAACCCACTCTGTGCTGCTCCTGTGTGCATGACAGAAACAGAAATGTTCCTCTATCACCATGGCAACAGCCAATACACCCGCATCCCACAAGAGGCCAGAGCTGCTCTGTGGGGAGCTGTGGTCCAAGCTTGGTGGGAGTAGGAGTGGGGTGTATGGGGGGGAGGGGTGTCTCATCAGCTAGATTCTTCTTGCTTGAGGCCAGCTTGTTCCTGGAGCAGGAATGTTTATACAGGATTCCGAGCCTCCTATGACTGCAGGAATTTGGGCAAAAGGAGATGAGGAGAGTCCAAGAGGCCTATTATTTTTTCTATGGCTTCCAATAAATGTGTTTAATAGGCAAGCTGCTGATGAACGCCACCCTTCTAAAGATGCCTGTCGATACACCCTAATGCAGAATCTCATGGGCCTCACACACAACCAGATCTGACTTACAGCTTTGTAACTTTTTAGTTCTAAGATCTCACGTTAGTTAGCGTACCCTCTCTGAAGTCTAATAGCTTCGTTGGCAAAAGGGGGATATTTAACACCATTATGAGAGGTTAAATGAGATGACACATGGGCAGTTTCTGGTATCCGGTCAGCATCTGATCAGTTGCAGTTATTATTATGTCCCCAGTACTGTCAGAGAGATGGAGACTTGGCGAGGGGACCATCTCTGACTCCCTTAAGTCAGGGGCAGACTTGGAATTAGAATTCATGCCACCTGTGTTGCTTCTGGGTGCCCCAGCTTCCCTCTCTTCCTGAAGCCATCTGCCAGTGTTTCGCCCCTGTCCCTGCGTTCCCTGGCTCAGCCTGGTGACGTCAGGTGCTTCCTTCCCCCCCGAGGGGCCCCGCCCAGAGAATCTCGCAGCAGCAGACCTTGGGGATCACCCAGCTTAGTTCCCTCTCCTTCATCTTTTCCAGCCCAGGAAATAGAAGCCTGGAGACGGAAGTGAAGGTCCTTCTTCAAGGTCATCCAGAAAGGCAGAAGTCATCAAAGTGAAAGTGCTTGTCACCTTTATTTTGGCAGCTATAACTCAGCCCGGGAGGAGCTGCAGAGGTGCGCCCTGTGTCCTCTATGAATTCCCTTGGCTGTGTAACGTGGTGATACGTATATATGAGAGGAGGTCTTATTTTGCATTTTAGTTGTGCTAGTGGCAAGTTCTATGATTCCCCTGGCATCAGAAATATTAATAGCTAACATTTGCACAGTGCTTTACAGCTGATAAAATACACTCACACACTTGATCTTATTTAGGCCTCCAAATTGTCCTTCAAGGTCGTTGTGATAATTATTGCCATTCTTCTACAGATCAGGAAACTGAGGCTGAGGGACTTCTTCAGAAGGACACAGCTACCATGAGGCAGGTTTAGGAGTTGAACTTATATTTGAGAGATTCCTAAATACAGCAAAGTGGCCCCAGCCAATGAGCTACCTTCAGAAAATTCAAAGATGGGGACATGGCTGTCTTCTGCGCCGGGGTGGAGGAGGAGGGCATCCACAGGGCTGATGGTCACAAAGGCCTACTGGAATGCAGATGACAAACCCTCAGTTCAATCAGGTTCTCCAAATGACAGGTCACAAGATAGTATGGGAGGCAATCATGATGCCTCTTCCAGTAAAGCTTTGTCACCTTCAAAGTTTTCCCGTGTTATCTCATGAGAGGCCCAAGGAAGACCTGTTCCTTCCGGTTTACAAAAGAGGCCCAGGTTGCTAAGCAGCTTGTTGAAAACTGCAAAGCCAGTGAGTGACAGAGCCAGGACAAGGACCTATTATACTTTCTGAACCCAAAGTCTACCTCGCCTTAGGGCAGCTGGGTCTGAATGGGGTCCCAGATGCTAAGGCATGAGGGAGGGACAAGGATAATACCTACGTTCCAACAAACTTCCGTGTTTCGGAGGAACCGAGACAGTGCACCAAGGTTTGCCTTTAAGCTCAGTTTTTTGAGCTGTGCCTGCAGAACACTCCTGTAGCCAGCCTGGCTGCCTGTGAGCCTTATCCACTGCACTGTTGCTCAAGGGGAAGAGAGAAATTCAAGAGGCGGTAAAGCATTTAAATTGGTTCCTGATTTTAGCAGGATTCTTTTCATCTGCGGTCGCCAGATGTTTGCTTGTGTTTACAATTCAGTGGGAAGATAAAGATTACACAGGGAAGGACCTCAAAGAGTCCCAGGCTTCCAGGCTTGGAAGAGACATCCAAGATTCTGACAGTTGGTTTAGTCAATCCCTGAATGATTAAGAAAGATGGGGGAGACACCCCCCACCTCCTTCCTTCCTCACCAATTACTCTGGGACAAATGCCTTCCCCCTGCAGATGAGGAAAGGTGCTGGTTGGTTTCAGAGGAAGACAGGCAGAAAAGGGCCTAAGTGCACCAGCATTTTCTATTTTACAGCATTTCTTAATCCTGCTCCTCCTTCAGTTCCAAAGGAAAGGCACTGGTAGCTCAGACGGTCAAGAGTCTTTCTGCCAGTACTGGAGACCTGGGTTCAATTCCTGGGTTGGGCAGATCCCCTGGAGAAGGAAATGGCAACCCACTCCAGTATGCTTGCCTGGAGAATCCCGTGGACAGAGGAGCCTGGTGGGCTCCAATCCATGTGGTTGCGAAGAGTCAGACATGGCTGAGTGACTAACACACAAGACAGGAGAAGAGCACTGTGTTCTCCTTGCATCCGGATCCTAGATCCACAGGTAAGGATAAGGGAAAACTTTGAATCACAGCTCATGAAAAACCCCAGCCCATTTATAATGCAGCGTCTTTGCACGCTGCAAAGACACTTCTTGGCAAGGACTCAGAGGAACACAGAAGATGTTGGTTTAAGCAAATGCGATTTACAGTTGTGCCAACAAATGAAAATCTTCTGACCTTATTCAACTGATTAATAACCTCTCATGCCCAATCATAAGAAAGTAGTCTGTTCTTCTGCAAGAGTAATATCTTATTAAAACCAGCCAGAAGACAATTGTGAATGAGTGGAATGTTTAATACATATTTTTACTGGTCTTGTGGGCCTCCATTGTATCAGTGAAGAACTCTCTAGGTAAGCAATTCTCTGGGAACATTTTGATCTAGCACTCAAGACTGGGAAACTTTCTGTGTGTAGGATATTATATGAGGCTTTGCAGATCATTCTAAGAGAACTAGGAGACAGAATTCCTCACTGGGATTGCCATCTAAAGAAGTAGCTGGATAGGGACTTCCCTGGTGGTCCAGTGGCTAAGACTCTGTGCTCCTAATGCAGGGGGCCTGGGTTCGATTCCTGCTCAGGGAACTAGATCCCACATGCCTCACCTATGAGTTTACATGCCACAGCTAAAGATTCTGCACGCCACAAAGAAGACAGAAGATCCCAAGTGCCACAGACATGGCATAGCCAAATAATAAATAAAGATATTTTAAAATTAAAAAAATAGCTGGATAGACACTAACAAAATAAATATATGCATAACTACAGCCCCTCAGAGCAACTCTACAGACATTTGAGTGCATTCCACATGCCAGGTGCTATTCTCAGGCTTAAGGAGTGTAATGTTAATACAGGGAAGGTCTTTGCCACCAAGGAATAGATCTATACATTCCTATGACTTACCCAGGGCATCATCCCTGACTTTGCTCTTGCCATCTCCTCTGTCTTGGTTGTCTCCTCCAGTCTGTCCTGGTTATCTGAATTCTACCCACTTTATAAGCCCTCCCCTGTGAAATCTCTTCTATCCCAGAGATCTCTTCTTCCTCTGGCTCCTTTGACACTCACTGCCTGCTCCGCTTTCTGGTCACACACAGTTGTTGTTGTTGTTCAGTTGCTAGGTCATGTCCAGCTGTTTGCAACCCTGTGGTCTGTAGCATACCAGGCTTTCCTGTACTTCCCCATCTCTTGGAGTTTGTTCAAACACGTCCATTGAGGTGGTGATGCCATCCAACCATTTTATCCTCTGTTATCACCTTCTCCTTCGCCCTCAGTCTTTCCCAGCATCAGGGTCTTTTCCAGTGAGTTGGCTCTTTGCATCAGGTGGTCAGTTTTGGAGCTTCAGAATCAGTCCTTTGAACAGATATTGAAAGGTCACACACAGACTTCTCTGCTATTGTTAGTTATGTGTTCACCTGTTTCAAAGTTGTCTCCTTATGGACTCAACTTGTATTTTCTTCAGCCTTGAATCTCCTCTACCCTCCAGTGCCTAGTATCGTGCTTTGTGTGTATCAGGTTCTCAAAACATGTTTGTTAACTGGTTGATTTTTTAATAGTATATACGCACTGCAAGCAATTCATGGGGTCGCAAAGAGTTGGGCATGACTGGGTGACGGAACTGAACTGAACTGAACTGACAGACAAGCTTAATGATTAGGGGGAATTACCTAGTGAAATATGAAAAGAAATATAATCCACTCATCCACACACACCCAAAAAAAGTGATGCAGTGTCTGAAATCCCATGATTAGAGATTCATGCCTTTGAAAAGTTTCCCCTCACTTTCTAAAACAGTACTTCTAGGAAGGACAATATATTAATCAAAGTTTATTTACCTAACATATTAGTGACTTACTAGTTTTATTCTCCATGGAGAAGGAAATGGCAACCCACTCCAGTGTTTTTGCCTGGAGAATCCCAGGGATGGTGGAGCCTGGTGGTGGGCTGCCATCTATGGGGTTGCACAGAGTCGGCCACGGCTGAAGCAACTTAGCAGCAGTTTTATTCTCCAACAGACTCAAGAACTAACTTGGGTACAGTTGGATTGTAAAATAGCAGAGTCCTTGCTATGTATCAGGCAGTGTGCTTGATGCTGGGGTCCAAAGCTGACCACGATCCAACCCTATCCTTGAGATGCTTATATTCTAGTCACCAGAATATTTTGTTATCATTTCTTCAGGGACTCTGATGAATCCAAGCACAGGCAATGAAACACAGCCCAATGTGGGGACTGAGGAAAGGCTTCCTGGAGGAGTCATCAAGGCACATTCCTCCAGGACTTCCGTCTGCGTGCTTTCTCCACTTCTCTGCTGGTAAACTCTTACAGCTGCCTCGAGACCCATCACAAATGCCACCTCCTCTGAGAAGCCATCCCTAAGCCTCACAGGCAGAATGAATCCCTTGTTGTATTACAGTGTTTCTCACATCTTATTGTGGCGATTGATCCTCCCTACTCTTTCCTCTAGCCCACATGGACGATGAACTCACAAACAGGGGCCACTTTCTAATCACGTCATTAGGGAGATGGGTGAAAGTTGCTCAGTCGTGTCCTACTCTTTGCGACCCTTTGTGACCCCATGTTCTCCAGGCCAGAATACTGGAGTGGGTAGCCTGTCCCTTCTCCAGCAGATCTTCCCGACCCAGGAATCAAACCCAGGTCTTCCACATTGCAGGTGGATTCTTTACCAACTGAGCTATCAGGAAAGGCAGGGAGGAGACGGGAGGACCGCTGTATTACTACAGTTGACCGAAGACCTCTCAGGCATCACTGGGTCTCTGGCTCAGGGCTAGACTGTGCATCTCCAGCTCCCAAGCTGAGTGCCAGCTGGGATGTAGGAAGCAAGGACTGCCTGCCAACATTAGCGCCAAGCTGCTCAGTGATTCCATTCAGTCCAGTATATACTTAACTTACTGAGCATGGAGTTCCAATAAGAATAAGAATCCGGCCACCACTCCTAGAATACTTACTGTGTGCCAGGTGCTTTACATACATGATCTCACTGGCTCTGTGTAACACTTTTGTAAAGTGTGATCCCCTTTTACTAGGTAAGGAAAATAGGCTGGGGGGTCTGATTTTGCCAAAGGTCACACATCACTCAGAGTGGTCTGAATGTAATGTGTATCTGCCGCGGCCTGCTCCAATTCAATGTGGGGATTAAGTATACCTCCTGAGAGGTGAAAACAAAGGTCTGGGGGTGGGAGGCATACAAGATTTAGGGAATGTCCATGGGAAGGCTCTTATCAGAAAAACTTCATGGAGGTCAAGGCAGATCTGGCCAATAAATGAACTGGAAAAAAGACATCCATCTTAAACAAGAGACTTTCTTGGTACAACACAGGATGTACCAATACCTGTTAGCAAGGATAGAGAAGGGGTGGGGGAGTCTTAGATGTCTCACTTTGGGGGGCTCCTCCTGGGGGAGGGGCATCTCCAGCCTCTCACCTTTCCTCTCTCTTATGGAAGAGACGGAAGAGAGGATACATGCTCTGGGGTGCAGGTGCTGAAAGTGCATCTCACACACCCTTCTAAGATAGGTGCAGAGGGCCTGTCTCCCACCCCCTTACTCCTCAAAGTGGAGATGACTCTTGGCTTTCTCACGAGGTCTTGTCACCTTAGGGTGTGTGTTGGGGGGTGACTTTCTCTTCCAGCATTGAGCAAGGGATTCTCACCATAGTGTGTGTGTGTGTTACTGGGGGCGCATTATTCCTTTCCTCACCTGGGGGTTGGGGAGATGGCACTTTTTCCCTGCTTCGGGAAGGGAGGTAGTTCTTTTCTTTCTCATTCTCGCCTTTGTGTGTGTGTGTGTGTGTGTGTGTGTGTGCATATGCGTGTGTGTGTGTGTGTGTGTGTGTGTGTGTGTGCATATGCGTGTCCGCGCGGGAGAGAAATGGCTCCTCTCTCACCTCCGGGTGGGGAAGCTGACATTTCTCTTCGCTCCCAGTGGGGACAGTTTCCCTCGCCTCGTCTCGGGTGGGACACGGTTCTTTTCTACCCCAGTCAAAAAAGGGGTAGGGGCTCTCGGCTCCCCTTATCCACTTCTTGGGGAGCAGGACTGGCTTCCATGCCCTCCCCACAGAGCCGCGCCCAGGTCGCAGGAGCCCAGGCACTCCGCGGACCTCGAGCCCTCAGACCCCGCAGACCCCAAGTCCCCAGACCCCGCAGACCCCAAGTCCCCAGACCCCGCAGACCGGAGACTCCCGCCCGCGGCACTGGCGGCGAGTCAGGGGCGGTGCCGGCTCTGCGGAGAGGGGCGTGGCGACCCGTGGCCCCGCCCCCGGCCCCGCCCGCTCCCTGGCGCCGAGCCTCGCGCCGCCCCGCCCGCCGGGCCCAGTCCTCCGCGGCTGTCTGCTGGGCTCGCGCGCCGCGCACTGAGCTTGGGCCACCTCAGCCGCCTCGCCGCCTCAGCCCCTCGCCGCCGCCTGCGTCTCGCCCTCTGCGCCGCCCGGCCCCGCCGCCCCGCGCGCCCCCAGCCTCTCAGCCAGATGATGAACTTCCTGCGGCGCCGGCTGTCGGACAGCAGCTTCATCGCCAACCTGCCCAATGGCTACATGACCGACCTGCAGCGGCCGGAGCCCCAGCAGCCGCCGCCGCCGCCCCCCGGCCCGGGCGCGGCCTCGGCCTCGTCGGCGCCCCCGGCCGCCTCACCCGGCCCCGAGCGGAGGCCGCCGCCCGCCCAGGCGCCCGCGCCGCAGCCCGCGCCGCAGCCGACCCCGGCGCCGTCGGTGGGCAGCAGCTTCTTCAGCTCGCTGTCCCAGGCGGTGAAGCAGACCGCAGCCTCGGCGGGGCTGGTGGACGCGCCCGCGCCCGCGCCCGCCGCCGCCAGGAAGGCCAAGCTGCTGCTGGTCGTCGACGAGCCGCACGCCGACTGGTAGGTGCCCGGCCGCTCCGGGCTGGGGGCGCGGGGGCCGCGCGGGAGCTGCTCCGGGGCCCAGGGCGGTGTCGCAGCGACGAGAGGCAGGGTCTGGGGCCCCGCGGTGAGGACAGGTCCTGCGAGCGCGCTTGCGGAGGGGCGGGGAGGCACTGATCGGCCCCGAAAGGTGAGGGCCGAGGCAAAACCGCCCCTCAGTTGACTCAGACCCCTCGTAATAGGCTGGAGCTACTTTATCCAACAGAGAAGAGTCGTAAGACGTAGTGGCTTTTTTTTCTCTTCTTTCTGAGGGGTCGCGGAGGGGACAGACTTTTCTGCCTCTATACATCAAAAGCTGAGGCGAAAAAGGTCCCAAAGCCCCGGAGGGACATTGAAGGCCAATAAAATGAGTTCTGCTTTATGAAGCCGGGCGGTGGGGGGCGAGTAAGGAATTAAAATAGGTATTTTGAGGGGCGGGGTGGTGAGGTGGAGAGGGCAAAGGTAATTTTTCACCCGGTCGGTTGAAGGCTGATGTCAGTATTGACATCAAGGTTGACCACAGATGTGGCAGCCCAGGTGTACACGGACCTGTACAGCATGGGGAAGTCGTTTAAGAATAGTACGCTTCTTGTATTTTGTGCGGCCCCAGGTGTGTGCGTGTGTGTGTGTGGGGGGGGGGGCGGCGGGTAGGAGTTGGGATATGTGGCTTAATAAAATCTTTTTTGGAAGGGGGTATGAGTTTTGGGGTGGAAGTGATGGTGGCTTTTTCCAGTCGATAGGATGATGACCGAGGTAAAATATTCTGGATCATTAAAGGATCACAAATAAAAAGAGATCTGCCTTAATGCAGTAGATAGGGAACTTAAAATTTTTTTTCTTCTTCTTTTATTCTTTTCTATTTTTTAAAAGGGATATTCCAACCCGGAATGGTGAAGGTTGGGGGACTATGTGACCTCTAGTTGATAAAAGCATGAATGAGTTCTGTTTAAGACAAATTCGTTAAAAGAAGTTCTAATTTATGGAGGAGGAAATTGACCCAGGGGCGCATGGTTGGGTTGGGAGGTGATAGTGGAATTGACTGGTGAAGGGCTTGAAGAAATGAAGAGGTGAGGGAAAGGGGTTGCTTTTTCTTCTGGACCATGGAAAGGGTTTCGTTTTTTTTTTTTTTTTTTTTTTGGCGGGGGGCAGGGGGGGCAGCTTGTTTGTTGGTGGTTTTTCCTTTCCTCACTAGAGTTGGGGTTGGAAACTAGACCTAAGTCTTTCCTCCCAAGAGGCAGGCACAGAGGGACCACTGAGCTATTTATCTCCATTTCCTCTTCTGACTGCTTCTGTGGTTTTCTCTACCATTTTCTTACTGGGAGACCTACAGGGAGAGAGTGCTGGCATGGGGGTGATGAAAGTGAGATGTAGATGTAGAGATGCTCTCCTGCTGGCCTGTAAGCACGACCATTCTGAATAGTCACTTGGGTGACTTGTGTAGTTGGTTTTTTCTTAGGACAGCAGAGTAGAAAATCTAAAGGGACCTTTGTAAGGAAATGACAAAGGCACAAGGAAGGGTATACTGGGGAAGGTCAGAGAGTGTACAGTGGTGCCATTGGCAGTACCCTATGAGAATTATTCTAACTCAGTTCAGAATCAACAGGTGCTTATTAAGTGGGAAGGAAAGGCATCTAAGCTTTCTTAGCATTGTTATATGACAAACCTTGTACTAGGTGTTCGAATAGATCTCTTGTCAAATTTTTACCACCAAACTGAGGCTTAGAGAAAGTAAGTAATGTGTTCACATTCAAATGGTAGGACTAGAATTTGAACTGAGGCCTATTTGACTCCATTATTGCCACTCCGTTATATTACCTCCTATTATTATTATTTTATTAGTAGTAATATTAATAATTAGCTCCCTCTAGGGGCTAGGCAGTTGTACCCACCTTACAAGGAACTAAAGACTAATTTGAGAGACAAAACGAAAACATAAAACAGTTAACAAAAAGGAATCTAGAATAATTAGTTGAGACTAGTGTTTCAGGCATTCAGTAGATGTAATGATTAGTGAGAGTTAAAGTTATTGGAGAAAACTTCACAAAGGATGAGTCCTGAAGAAAGGCCAGGAAAAGGAGGGGAGAAACGAGAAAGAAATCAGTGCTTCATTTTTTATGCAAGAATCTGATCCTTCTATACACGCTCCTGCTCTCCTACCCTGTTGAGGGCATTTGTTTTGGGTCTAACTACCAGTTAGGTACAGGTAGGAAGATACTCATTTGAATGGGTATGTGTTTATAACTGCTTCAGTGGCTTGAGATTTGAAACTCTCCTTGGCTAGTGTTATTCTCTAGGAAGACCTGCCTGGCATGAACCACAAAATTTACGTTACTCTGGAGACTAGACTTCTGATGAAAGTAGTAGAGGCCATTTTCCTATGGACTGCCTCCCAACTGTTTTCTCTGAAGTAATAATGTTGATTTATTAAAACTCATGAACCCAGTTTGAGTCTAGTGCTTGACAACAGTTCTGTGCTTCTGTGTTTCGGTGCTTAACAGCAGTTCTCAGACTTGCAGTCTGTCTTCTTTTAAGGTGTCTATGTTTGTTAAAAACATCTCAGTTAAATATTGCTGAGTGGTTTTATTGAAAAGTTTCTATGAGTTAAGAAGCAGATGCCTGCTTATGACAAGCTCAGTGACTTTAAAAGGTGTTTTTTGTTCTAAAGGTTGATTTTAGTAAATTTGTCTCACTGTTTAAGCTACCTACATAGTATTCTGTGAGCAGGTGTCATACATGCCTGGTATTATTTTCTTGGTGCTTGAATAGGAAGTCAAAGTATAGCCTCCCAGTAAAATTTAAGAATTTTGGTCCCATTTGAATTATGGAGTTTCAATAATTGGAAATCTAAAGGGGGGCTTAAAATAGGCAGCCTTGATACACAGCCGATTCTTCTGAATTTCTGTAGCGTAATTGTGGGCAATAGAATTTGGGGATCTTATCACTAACCAGGTTGATGGGAAAATTGGAGGGTGTTTCTCTTTTTTTTTGCTTGAAATGTGTTTTCATTGGGTGCCTGAGGCCTTGAGATTAATTGTACATTAAAGAATCATTGAAAAATGTTTCTGTTCCACTAAAAAGTGATATCAAGCTCATTATATACCTTTTTAGTTAATTATTACTATAATTATTATATGTAATAATCATTTATTTTAAAATTACTATTATATAATAATAGCTGTATTAATATATAATAATATATATGTATATTGTGTGTGTATATACACACATAGACACACACACGCCTGAAAATGTGTGTCTTCTTTCATAGTTTGTACCTGAATTTGAAGTCCAGTTAAGATTGCATTTTAATGACCTTTGAGCTTAAACAAGGAATAAGCATCCAATTGTATGTATTATTTTTTCTGTGTATTATATTCTCACTGGTTATGAGGTAAGTTTTCTCTCAGATTCTTCCCTGCCTCTGTTCCTGTGAGCCTAATTCCAGTGACCAAGTGCTTTTTCAACATCAAATGTCTCAGTGTTTGAATTTGAAAATCAGGATGGTTCTAGGGATTATCTAGAGTATCTAGAGACTGCAGATTGGTAAATCCACAGATGTTTATTGAACACCTCTGTATAGGGTATATATGCTAAGAAAAATGAGACATAGTACCTCTCTACTAAGATCTATCTGTCTGGGTGAATAGACAAGATAAATACATTTTTAAAAGTTTCCAGAAACTTCCCCTCCTATTAGAACTATGGTCCTTGGATTAACAGAGTTGGCATCAACAGGAGCTTTTCTTTTTTTTTTTTTTTAATTTATCAAGGGATCATTTTACTACCTCGATGGACATGGGTTTGGGTAGACTGTGGGAGTTGGTGATGGACAGGGAGGCCTGCCGTGCTGCAATTCATGGGGTCGCAAAGAGTCGGACATGACTGAGCGACTGAACTGAACTGAACTTACTACCTCTACTTTTGTCTTTGTTGTTGTTTTCAATTTTTTAAATTATGAAAGTATGATAATGCATTTACAGGAGACTTGGAAAATACAGAAGGTTACATATAGTTCCACTGTGTATTACAATTATTTTTTTAAGCAGATAAATGTAAGATTTTAGTTGAAGTTTCAGTATCAAACACTCAAAAATTAATAGAATGAATATACAGAGAAACAGAAGGATATAGTAGACCTGAAAAGCACTGTGAACCGATTCAACATAATTAGATGTATACAATTTTTACACAACAACAGAATTTGTAGGAACTTACAATTTCTATGTAAGTTCCCATAGACTGTAAACTGGGAGACACTGGAACATATCCAGGGACACAAAACAAGGTGCAAAAGTCTCATGGTCTAAATGTATTAAAATCATATGGAGTCTGTTCTCTTATCACTATGGCATTATGTTAGAAATCAATATCAAAAGATATTTGAAAATAATCCACATATTTTCAAGCACAACTTAGCCATCAAATGTCTCAATAAAAGACTGAAAAAAAACAGAGGGTAATTGCAGAGAAGAAAGCAGTTAAATGAGAAATTAATATAAAAATGAGAAATTAGTATTAAAGATACTTTAAACAAAATCCCATGTATTTGGAAATTAAATGTCTACTTTTAAATGATGGGTGTATCTAAGAAGCCATAACAAGGAAAATTAGAAACTATTTGTAATAGAATAAAAATGAAGAGAGAATTATCAGAATTTGTTGCATGCAACTGAAGCTGCTCAAAGCAATTGAATACAATATGGAGTCTTGAATAGGGTATGAAAAGAAATAATAGACACTAGCAACTTCACTTTCACTTTTCACTTTCACTCATTAGAGAAGGAAATGGCAACCCACTCAGTGTTCTTGCCTGGAGAATCCCAGGGACGGGGGAGCCTAGTGGGCTGCCATCCATGGGGTCTCACAGAGTCGGACATGACTGAAGCGACTTAGCAGCAGCAGCAGCAGCATTAAATTTTGTGAAATTTGAACAAAATGTGTACTTGAGTTAATAATACTGTATCACTTTTTAATTTCCTGGATTTTTTTCTTTTTTTGCAGCATAGTATTTCTTTATATTCTCAGAATTGGATTGGAAGTTTCAAGCCTCATTCAAATTTTTTTTCAGTCAGTAAGATAGTAAATTTCTTTACTTTTATCAGTAATACTAAATGCCAAAATACATAGAACTATATCAAAGTTTTATGTGAATATAAATTAGAAATCTAGCATTCTATTCAAACTAAGTAAAACAAGTGGAATCAAAATGTTATAAATTGTTTTAGCTAGGCAAAAATTCATAAATTTTATAAAATATATATATTATACATTATATAGGCTTCCCCGATGGCTCAGATGGTAAAGAACCCACGTGGCAATGCAGGAGACATAGAGACATGGATTTGATCCCTAGGTCAGGAAGACGCCCTGGAGAAGGAGATGGCAACCCATTCCAGAAGCCTCACAGGCTACAGTCTCTGGAGTTGCAGAGTTGTACACGACTAAGCGACCAAGACACACACTCACACACGTGCCTTATATATACATACACACACACTACCTCTACTTTTAATATACTTTGGGCATTAGAACTTGCTTATTCTTTAATACACAGCAATATTAATTAAAAGGCACAAATAGACAATGGTTAGGCGATGAACTTGTCTAAAGACTGATGGGCACAGACCCTTCTTAAGCAGGAGCTTTTTGAACTACAGATTATTAGGTCCCACTTGACGCCCACAGAATCGTAATTTGCATTTGAATAAGCCCTCCAGGTGATTCACAAGCACATTAAATTTAGGATGCACTGAATTAAAGGTTATGTGATTAGTGCTAAAGGTGTGGTAAAGCACCAACTCCGATCCTTTTTTGAGCCACTGCTATATGTCGTGTGGTCCCATGTTCTTTACAAATATCATTTAATCTCTACCACAACGATGTATTGTATTGTGGATGTTTGAAAGACGGAGAGATGGATGTGGACTAGAATGGAAATAGTGAGATTTGAACTGAGCTTTAAAGAATTTAAATCAAAAGAGACAAGTTGGCTCAGTCCAGACAGTGGATGGCATAAGCAAAGTGCACCGGTAGAAAAGAGGGAGACCACCATGAGACCAACTTGGTGTCTGATCTGGGAAGCATGTGTTTCCATTCTTCTCTAGTGGGTCTTTGGGCATTTCATTAAGAATAGGGGAATTCAAAGTACAGTAGCCTGGACCAGTGCTTGTGTGTAGTTCGAGAGAAATATATGAATTGAAACTTGGGGTGGGAGGCTCAAGTGAGATCTGAGGCTTCTCTCTGCCAAATGTTTTATCGATATGTCCTGTTTCTAATACAAACATACTGATTCCATAGAATTTTGTTGTTCATAGCAACAGTAGCCTATAGCTTAAAATCCTAGGTTGTTAGAGCTGGTATATCATCCAGATTATTTTATAAATAAGGGAAATGTGGATCTGAAGAGGCAAAGTGGCTTGTTCAAGTTTACTGAGAACTAGGATCTAGAACTTCTAAGTCTTTCTTATAAACCCAGAGAAATGGAATGGTTTGCCCAAGGTCAGATAAGAAGTTAGTGAGAGAATGGAGACCAGAATTCTCATCTTCTGACTCTTTAATTATCGGTAGATTCCTTAAATTTAACCCCTTTGCTCTGTGAAAATTCTGTTGTGTCTGCTTCTTTTAAGGAGTTATTGTGAAGTTGTGAATGCTTCAAAAAGAACCACTTGAACATAATATTGCACTATATCTCCACCAATAATTTCACTATCTTATTTATGTTATTGTTGTTTCAGCAAAGGTCACTGTAAAATGATTGAAGGAGACTCTTATAGCCTACTCATCAAACTCCAATAGTATAATAAAGTTAGTAGGACTGTAGTATTAGGATGACCTTGCTCCCAGGGATGCATTTTTGCCTTAGTGTCCCTGTCTGCTGTTTACTGTCTTTCTGTACCCAAATTCGGAATGGAGGCCAAAATAGCAAGTTTCCCAGAATCTCATACCTTCCCTTCAGATTTACAAAAGAGTTAACTGGGATATGTTCAGTTCACTTGAGCGTCTAAACACAAGCCAGGTGCTGGGAATATAAGATTAAGTTGTGCATAGGCCTTGTCCACTGAGATCTTCCAGTCCAGAAGGGGAGAGGACAGACATTTAAATAGGATTTTAGTGTAGCATGGTAATTAGTATGCATAAGATGCTGTAGGAACACAGAAGAATAATATTGTGGTTAGAGGTGTTTGTACCACTACTTGTTAAAAATGTGCCACTATTGAGCCTGAGGGAGAAGGAAATGGCACCCAACTCTAGTACTTTTGCCTGGGAAATCCCATGGACAGAGGAGCCTGGCAGGCTACAGTCCTTGGAGTTGCAAAGAGTCAGACACAACTGAGTGACTAAGCAGCACTGAGACTCTGCTCTAGAACCTGGAAACCACAGCTGCTGAAGTCCTAGGGCCTGTGCTCAGCAGCAAGAGAAGCCACCACAGTGAGAACCCTGTGCACCGCAACTAGAGAGTAGCCCCCACTCAGTGCAACTAGAGAAAAGCCCAAGCACCAGTGAAGACCCAGCACAGCCAGTAAAGACATAAATAAAAACTTATTTTAAAACATGTGCCACTGTGTATTCTTAGCTAAACCACTTTGCGTCTTTGGAGTTTGATTCTCAGTTCAGTTCAGTCGCTCCGTCGTGTCCGACTCTTTGCAACCCCAAGAATCGTAGCACACCAGGCCTCCCTGTCTTGAACTCAGGTCCATCGAGTCCGTGATGCCATCCAGCCATCTCATCCTCTGTCGTCCCCTTCTCCTCCTGCCCCCAATCCCTCCCAGCATCAGAGTCTTTTCCAATGAGTCAACTCTTTGCATGAGGTGGCCAAAGTACTGGAGTTGCAGCTTCAGCATCATTCCCTCCAAAGAAATCCCAGGGCTGATCTCCTTCAGAATGGACTGGTTGGATCTCCTTGCAGTCCAAGGGAGCCTCAAGAGTCTTCTCCAACACCACAGTTCAAAAGCATCAATTCTTCAGCACTCAGCTTTCTTCACAGTCCAACTCTCAGATCCATACATGACCACAGGAAAAACAATAGCCTTGACTAGACGGACCTTAGTCGGCAAAGTAATGTCTCTGCTTTTCAATATGCTGTCTAGGTTGGTTATAACTTTTCTTCCAAGGAGTAAGCGTCTTTTAATTTCATGGCTGCAGTCACCATCTGCAGTGATTTTGGAGTCCCCCAAAATAAAGTCTGACACTGTTTCCACTGTTTCCCCATCTATTTCCCATGAAGTGATGGGACCAGATGCCATGATCTTCATTTTCTGAATGTTGAGCTTTAAGCCAACTTTTTCACTCTCCTCTTTCACTTTCATCAAGAGGCTTTTTAGTTCCTCTTCACTTTCTGCCATAAGGGTGGTGTCATCTGCATATCTGAGGTTATTGCTGTTTCTCCCGGGAATCTTGATTCCAGCTTGTGCTTCTTCCAGCCCAGCGTTTCTCATGATGTACTCTGCATAGAAGTTAAATAAGCAAGGTGACAACATAGAGCCTTGACATACTCCTTTTCCTATTTGGAACCAGTCTGTTGTTCCATGTCCAGTTCTAACTGTTGCTTCCTGACTTGCATATAGGTTTCTCAAGAGGCAGGTCAAGTGGTCTGGTATTCCCATCTCTTTCAGAATTTTCCACAGTTTATTGTGATCCACACAGTCAAAGGCTTAGTCAATAAAGTCAATAAAGCAGAAATAGATGTTTTTCTGGAACTCTTGCTTTTTCGATGATCCAGCGGATGTTGGCAATTTGATCTCTAGTTCCTCTGCCTTTTCTAAAACCAGCTTGAACATCTGGAAGTTCACGGTTCACGTATTAGTGAAGCCTGGCTTCTAGAATTTTGAGCATTACTTTGATTCCCTAAACCCTGTCAAATGAGAGCACGGACACAGACATTCTCTAAGATCCTTTACAGCACTACGTTAGTTCCATGTTATTGTTTTTGTGCGTTTTTCTTTCAAAGGCTTTGGCTCTATGATTTGTTCTATTTGGTAATGCTTGCAAACTTTTGAAAGAGGAGGCATGGGTCAGTGTATGGCTCACATGTCCTTGGATGAAAAGCTCATCTTCAAGTACTCACCCTTCAGTACCCCTTTCTTACAGCATTGCTACCATGTCGTATACACCCCCCAAAAGGGGTTGGTCCTGTAATGCCCACTGTGTATGTTTCCTCCTCAATAGTGGGGACTTGTGGTTGAATTTCTCTCTCCCTGATAGATGGAAGAACATTTGAATACATACGTTGAAGTGTTGGCCAACTGCATTTATTTCTTGATCCCTACTGGGTGCGCTGTGTTGCACAGTTTGCACAACATCTTCATACCCATTGTGTCATTTTGTCTTCATGATGATGAACAAACAGGCTCATAAAAGTAGTTGTTTGCCAAATATTAAATAGCTGTTCAGCTCTCCAGGTCACCGTTTTTTGGTGTGCATGAACACCCCATGCTTGCTCTTCCTCCTTCCTTTCTGGAGAACAGTTGTTGTGCTCTCTGCCTCTTCTGCTCTCTCAGCCTGGGCATGAAGATGTCTTTCTTTTTACTTTCTGTCCATCTAGTCAAGGCTATGCTTTTTCCAGTGGTCATATATGGATGTGAGAGTTGGACTGTGAAGAAAGCTGAGCGCCAAAGAATTGATGCTTTTGAACTGTGGTGTTGGAGAAGACTCTTGAGAGTCCCTTGGACTGCAAGGAGATCCAACCAGTCCATTCTGAAGGAGATCAGCCCTGGGATTTCTTTGGAGGGAGTGATGCTGAAGCTGCAACTCCAGTACTTTGGCCACCTCATGCGAAGAGTTGACTCATTGGAAAAGACTCTGATGCTGGGAGGGATTGGGGGCAGGAGGAGAAGGGGACGACGGAGGATGAGATGGCTGGATGGCATCACTGACTCGATGGATGTGAGTCTGAGTGAACTCCGGGAGTTGGTGATGGACAGGGAGGCCTGGCGTGCTGCAATTCATGGGGTTGCAAAGAGTCGGACACGACTGAGTGACTGAACTGAACTGAAGACCTTTCTTCCATTCTACTCCTCCCAAGCCCAGCTTTAATCCCTTTCCAGGACATTGTGTGTATCTAGTTCTCGTTTAGGGGACCTATCAACTTTATGAAGTAACTTGAGCCTGATTTAATCCTACAAAAGGAGGCTTGAGCTTTGTGGGAGTAAACTGGAAATCCCCTGTCTCTATTGTGGACTTGAATCCTTGGAGGGGCCTTAATATTAATAATAACACAGCTTAAGACTGTGTTTTCTTTTATACCTCCAAGTTTTAGTGATACAGAATGAATCTTCTGTCGTCGAACCCTGTGATGTGCTTCTTGGGACACCTATGGATATGATTCCCTTTTCAGTCCTATCACATCCTGAGGCATAGCTGATGATGAGAATTTAAGTTCTGTAGAGTCCTATGTTTACTAACATTTTAATTCCTGGGGAAAAGGACAGCAATGAAAGATTGATCTGCTAATCAATTAGTGAAGAGCTAATAACTCCAGTTTGTTAGTTTCCATGAAGACTACAAAATAAGTGAAAAACTTGGAATTAGATAAATTATATAATGCGTGCTTTCACTTTTGAGAACTTGTACAGAATCTTAGGGAAGACAAAATTAGCATTGTATAGTGGAAAGATCATTGCAAACATTTAAAATATCTGGATTCAATCTCTCCTCTGCCATGTAACTTTTTGTTTCACCACAGACAGTTTAACTATTGAAGCCTCCTTTTCTATTACAGAAATTAAGGATTAGAGCTAAATCATTTATCTTCAGAGTCCTTTAGAAACTTGATTTCTAAAGGTGAGATTGTTTGATGTTATAAAGAGTTGTTCAGAGAAGGAAGAAATCACTGTGGGCTGGTAAAGTCACAAAATATGTCACAGAAGGGCTAGATCTGAGCTGGGCTTTGAAGGCTGAGTGAGATTTATATTCATAAGGAAGGAGAGAGGCATTACAGTTATAAGGAAGAGAACGCAAAATTACAACAGCAATAATGCATAAAATGTGTGTAAGAGAACTTTTAGGCTAGTCAGCATACACGTTTCAGGACAGGGAAGAGAGGAAGGGAGGTTTGGATAAGCGGGGTGACATGATGACAGGAGAAACGATGACAATAATGTCTAATGTATTGGGTATACAATGTGATAGGGGTTCTTTTATACAGAAAGTTATTTTTGAGATGGCTTATTTGTAGAGACACTTTATACTTGGAGGACTGTCACATCCATGTCTCATTTAATCCTCCATACAGTAGTATTTGGGCTTTCCAGGTGGTGCTGTATATGTGTGTGTGTACATATGGGGCTTCCCAGGTGGCTCAGTGGTAAAGAATCCCCTGCTAATGCAGGAGATGCGGGCTCGATCCCTGGGTTGGGAAGATCTCCTGGAGAAGGAAATGACACCCCACTCCAGTATTCTCGCCTGGGAAAGCCCATGTACAGAGGAGCCTGGCAGGCTATGATCTGTGGGGTTGCAAAGAGTCAGACATGACTTAGTGACTAAACAGCAGTAGCTTATGCACATCTGCTATTTATTTATTATTTCTGATTGCACTGTGGGTCACGCAGGATCTTAGTTTCCCAATCAGGCGTTGAACCCTTGCCCCCTGCACTGGGAGCACAGAATCTTAACCTCTGGACCACCAGGGAAATCTCAAGGTGTTCTAAGTAAATGTTTTAACTCATTTACTAAGTTATGAAACAGATTACTGTTGTTAACCTAATTTTACAAATGAGGAAACTCATGGTGAATTTGAGATTTGAACCCAGGTAGTTCAACTCTTGAGACTGTGTTCTGTAATCACTAGATAACAATGTTCCAAATTTCTCCTTGGCACCGAACACGTTGGTGTTTCTTTTCCTCAGTGTCACAGACATGTGTTTTATGTTGAGCAATGTCTTGTTCCTGTGAACTTCAGTTTCAGCTATCAAGAGGAAATAAAGTATATTTCAAAGGGGTTTTGTGAGAATCAGTTGATGTAAACTCTCAAAAATGCTTAATGTGACTAGGACCTGGGAAGTGTTCAATAAATGTTTCATCATGACAAGCAGATTTTCATAGCAGCTTTGAGGCAGCAGCTTACATATGAGTATTTATAGGTGCCTTCAAGTCAAGTAAAATCATTTGTAGACAGGTTTCTATGACACTAAAAATAATTTTGAAAAATAGGACAAACCTAAATGAATAATCCTTCATTTTCGTTGGAGTAGTTTGTTGCACATAGTTGAGAAAATACTGATTGCTAATGTTTTGAAACAGTCTTGGGGTAAGTTGTTTTTGAGATGGCTCAGTTGTAGAAATTACACTTTGAGGACTGTCACATCCATTGTCTCATTTAATCCTCCATACGGTAGTCTTTGGGCTTCCCAGACGGCACTAGTGGTAAAGAATTCACCTGTCTGTGCAGAAGACGTAAGAGACACAGGTTTGATCCCTGGGTCAGGAATATCCCCTGGAGGAGGGCACAGCTACCCACTCTAGTATTCTTGCCTGGTGAACCCCATGGACAGAGGAGCCTGGCGGGTTAGCATCCTTGGGGTTGCAAAGAGCTGGTTGGACACAACTGAGGCAACTTAGCATGCGTGCATGGCAGTATGTGTGGGGCAGTAATTAATGCTGTTTTAGTTTATCTATGAAGGAATTAAGGTGGGAAAGTTACCCCAAGTCAAATAGCCAGGAAGTGCTACAGTCAGGACCACCACCCAGGTCTCTGTCTTTGGCTCGTGTGTATTTTCCTGTGGGCTTCCTAGACTGAGCTGCAGGTGCCGTAGAGCTAGCTGGCTAACTAATTTAGTTCGAAACTTGTTTTCAGTGAACAGTACTATTAGTTATTCCAGCCTTTTGTCAAACTTTGTTTGCCGTGAGTATTTAGATTACTGATTTCCCTTCAGTGCTACCTTGGGGTTCTCTTGCAGAAACTGCTATATTTGACTCAAAAAACCAGTGAACAGTGCCATGGAAGATGGCCACGGGAAGGGTGGGGCTGGGATTTATCTTCTCTGGCGAGATTGGAGCCAAAAGATCTCAAGAAGCACCATGATGTTCTGGGCAGCTTGGGAGATTTGTAGTCAGAAGGTCTGGGTTTAATTTAGCCATAGCAAGCTGCTATTCTCTGAGTCTCAGTTTCCTCATCCTTAAAACTGGAATCATAAAACCTGCTCTGCTTTCTTCATAGGATTGTTCTGCGGACAGATTTCAAACAGTAACATCCACATCAGATTTAAATATATGCATATTGAAACTGTAGCAACAGGTGGGACTAAGAGTGCATATGAGGAAGAATTCCACACTTAATTTCCTTCTAAGCATTGTCATGGGCTTCCCAGGTGGCCAAGTGGTAAAGCATCCACCTGCCAGTGCAGGAGGCACACGAGACATAGGCTTGATCCCTGGGTCAGGAAGATCCCCAAGAGAAGGAAACGGCAACCCACTCGAGCCTTCTTGCCTGCAGAATCCCATGGACAGAGGAGCCTGGTGAATTACCGCCCATGGGTGTGGAAACAGTTGAACATGGCTGAGTGACTGAGCACACACACACACAAGTATTGTCGTGGGCAATTTTTCTATTTAATTAGGAGTAAGAATTTAGGGGACAAATAGTTTCTTCGCAACTGTCAGGGCTGCTGATTCTAGTGGAAACTGTGGAAACAGATAATTCTGTTTCCCCACGTTTCTGCACCTTCCCCCTCCACTGATGCCTTTCATTCTTTGTCCATGGCCTCCTGCAGCCTAGGACCCATTCCAGAGGTGAACATGTTTTCTAAAACAAATTTGGGAATGAGGTCTTGTTTTTCAGTAAGAAGATAGTCTGAGAGATGTTTAGATGCTGACATATGGAAATTGGGGGGAAATTTGGGGCTTCCCTGGTGGCTTAGATGGTAAAGAATCTGCCTGCGATGCAGGAGACTCAGGTTCAATCCCTGGGTCGGGAAGATCCCCTGAAGGAGGGCATGGCAACCCACTCTAGTATTCTTGCCTGTAGTCCATGGGTCACAAAGAGTAGGGCACGACTGAGCGACCAACACATTTTGGAGGTTGAAGACAATCGTGGTTGCTGATAGGAACCTCTTTGAAATCTAGAGATTCCTGGCCAAGTTGTTGTTGGCTTCCTTATTTCTGAGCTTTTCATTTTCAGCAGGCTGAGTTAATCTTTGTTCAGTATGAGTTGTTAGTGGCTATTGACAATCCTTTTTTACAGGTTTTTGCATTTTCCTAGAAGGAGCTGGAAAATAGAAAAATCTTCTGTAACCCTAAGTAATGAACAGTGCAACTTTAGCATTAAAATAGGAGGAAAACGAGAATCATACTTTACTGCCACCCACTCGCATGGAAAGTACTCCTTAAAAGAAAAAATTATCATGACTTGGCAAAGAGGGGTGAAATCAATTTTCCTGTAGCCCCTGGATGACTTACACAGTCAGATCAGGCCCCTGGATGACTTACACAGTCAGATCAGGCTTAACTTTCACCCTGGAAGGAAATTGTAGCATTTGTGATTCTGTAATAAGGCCTGTGTTTAAGTAAAAATGTATAACGTATTACATACTTCAGCTTGCATGTATCGTCTCATTTAATTGTCACCTTAACCTTGTGAGGTGAGTTGGTATGGTTGCCCATTCTGATTAGGAAGCCAATGCTCAGAGAGAGTGTGGTTTATTTAAAGTTACAACATGAAACAAGTAGACCTGTATCTAAAATCTAGATTCTTCTTTCTCCACACCCTTCTCTCCTTGCTTAGTGTCCCTTTCTCCACGCAGCTAAACTTTCTGAGCTCTGCATTAGTCAGTTACGATGCTCTTGCCTCAAAGCACCAAGGACAGATGAAAGACTGCCTAAGCTGAAAAGAGCCTGTATGTCTGTGACAGGTGCTGCGTAGGTTGCTTGAAAAATAACTTAAAGATTGTCTCCTTTCCCTACGTGTTTTTTGTTAATGCTTATAATACTCTGATGACTTAGAGTCCTTCTGGTGCCTCTGATATATTTCAGACTGCTTTTAAGTTGTCAGGAAAGAGATTGTTCACTCCAGAGCTCAATTCCTTTAAAGCTTCTTATTTTCCTTTTGTATCTGGAAATTTATTTTTTAACCAAAGCTACACCCACTCTTCCTCACCTCAGTTCCAGCTGGAGTCATATGTAAAGTTCTGCGAGTCAAGAGCAGCGAGTTTGGAGGCAAAGAATATGAAGCTCCTGTCCCTTCTGACTCTTCCTTTTCCCGAATATGCAAAGCATCCTGCTTTTGTGTCCACTTAGCAGAACCCTGTGCCTTTCTCCAGACCCTTCAACAGCAAAGGTCTGGGCAGTGGCCTTGAGGGAAGAGAGACTTTCCAGAGATTCTTCAGTGAGCTTATTTGGTTTTCCCCATAGTCAGAGCTTAAAAACAGGCATAGAGACCACCCTTTTGTTTGTTTGGTTTTGGCCTTGTGCTTTCGGGATCTTAGATTTCCCAGAAAATCTCCACAGTGAAAGCATGAAGCCCAAACCACTGGACCACCATGGAATTCCCACCTTGTCTTTACTTTTTAATTACCCACTCTTCAGCTCTTCTTGGGGATTAGTTTGAGGTTTCCCATTTATCTCATTAATTCTTTCATGAAATAAGGAACTAGTGCTATAATGCCGAACACAAGAGACATTGTCTTGTCTTCATAAAGCTTATAGTTTATTTGGGAAAGTAGTCAATTAAACAAGCAGTGTAATAAAGTATGCATATCAACACGATTAAGCGAAGTTTTAAATAGAACATGTTTCTATCATAATTTCACCATAGCAATAGAGCAGCTGTTACATTTTTATATTCTCTTCCAATATTTGTCCAAGTACAAGCATATTTTTACAGAATTGTGATTGTTATTTAGCAGTAATTTCATATTTTGTTTTTCTACTTATAAATAATTTTATATATTGTTACATAGTCTTAATAATTATATATATTTTAAGAACTATTATATCATAAATTACTCAATTATGTTTCTGTTAGAGAACTGTGTTGACTTCCAATTTTTCAACATTATTACATAGTAATACCACAGGCATTTTCATTTTTCAGGAAATGAACTATTTGATTGAATATTATAATACGACTCAGCATTGGATCTCTTGGCTCAAATCTCAATGTAAAACACAGCTAGTTGCCAGAATTAATGCGAATTGCAGGACACATTGATCACTGACACTTTGAATGCCCCTGGGGGCCTGGGGCTATGCCTTGTGAGTGTTGCTAAAAAAAAAAGATTTGATCATATAAGTAGCTTTTGGTAGATATTGCCGTATTGTTTCCTATAAAAGGTTTTTCCAGTTTGCAGTCATCAACTATATCCACCTCACTTTTCTGCACACAGTATTACCCTTTTAAGTGTTAATAGATCTACAAGCAGTATTTGAATATTTTATCAAATATTTCTGTGAGTACAGATGAGTTGAATGTTTTCCCTAATGTTTGTTGATAAATATGTGAAACAATTGCTCTGGGATTTTTGGCATTTTACTGGTTGATTTACTAACTTGATGGTTTGATTTTGAATGGGACATTCATTGTCAATGAGGAGGAATGGGTGACAGTGGTAGACTGTCTGCTGGGGATTTGCTTTAATTTGACAAAAAACTTCTGTGATTGTAGCATGAAGAGTCAGATTCTCTGAGCTAGAGTCAGCACTCTGTGTAGACCTGACACCTGTGGGGTCTACAGTGGACTGTGAGCTCCTTCAAGGCAAGAGTCATGTTTTATTCTTTGCCTCAGCATTTAACAGCTTGGCCAATACAAGGCCTCAAAAAAAAAAAAAATGTTGAAGGAATATGAATTTCCTGGGATCGTCTCCTTCTCTGAATATCATTCTCACATCTTTACCATTTAAAATTCATTCTTTGGATCTCAAAGACTTTCTAATCTTGGATGCCTCTAGGAATTTATGAATACCTGTAGGAGGATGAGTGTGGTGGTCTCAGGAACATATTGGAGATTATAACTACAATACAAGAGCAACACTCTGTAGAGGTGGAATGAAAGATGGATACTCAGAGATGCACGTGTGGAGAGGGAGTGAGAGAGGTGCTGAGAAGAGTAGTGGGTAGTTGTCAGGAATAAACCTCATTTATTGTAGAGAATCCCAGGAATGTGAGAACAGGAAGGTAACTTTAGTGATAACCTGAAGTTTGGTGTCCATATAATAAATGCAGATGAGAATATTTACTTTCCAGGTTTTTTGTGCAACTTTATTTAAAGAAAGTAGGTTATAAAAGTGCTTTGTAAACTCTGAAGTGCTATGTGAATAAAAAATCATTGTTATCATCACCATCATGTAGGAAACCAAGGAGTAGAGGGATAAAGTTACTTTTATCTTTTTGCGAGGAGCTAGATTTCATCTTCATATTTTACAGTCAGTCTTTATCATTTGAAGATAAAATGGAAATTTCTAAAGTATTATTCCCACTGACCCCCCCCCCCCACCATTATAATAATGAGGAAGAATGGAGGATGAGGTTGGGTAACTCTAGGGACTAAATAGACTTTGTTAAGCTTTTTGTCAAATGCTTTTGACCAAATGATTAGTTTCTCTTTGCCCAAGTTCTTTTCCTAGAGCATGAAGCATAGCAAAAGAGGAGGATAAAACAACCTGACATGGCTATGTTCAGAGGTGGTAAAGTGATTTTATTGAGGCGGTGGGTTAAGATGTAGAGGAATCATGAGCCGATCCTGGATTAGTAGATTAGGATCCAGCAAGGAGAACCTTGAATACAAAGCTTAGACATGGTCAGTAGAGAACAGTGAAAGTTTTGAAACAGGAGAGTGATTGAATCAGTGCTGTGGTTAGGAAGGTTTATCTGGGATGCCTGCTTAGTTGCTCAGTTGTGTCTGACTCTTTGTGGCCCCATGGACTGTAGCCTGCCAGGCTC
Source organism: Oryx dammah (assembly GCF_014754425.2). NCBI lineage: Eukaryota > Metazoa > Chordata > Mammalia > Artiodactyla > Bovidae > Oryx > Oryx dammah. Next base: position 3,573,177 of record NW_024070193.1, read on the forward strand.
CTCTGTCCATAGGATTTTCCAGGCAAAAATACTGGAGTGAGTTGCCATTTCCTACTCCAGGGGATCTTCCCAACCCGGGGATCAAACCCGCATCTCTTGTGTCTCCTGCATTAGCAGGCAGATTCTTTACTGATGTGCCACCTGGGAAGCCCATTTATCTGGGGATGGTGTAGAAAATGGGGAGGAGGAAGAACTCGGGCAGGGCTGGAGGCCAATTTAGTGCATGCTTTGGTTGTCCATCTGTGAGACACTGAAGGCTTCTAAGAGGACCATGGTAGTGGAAAAGAAGGGGTCAGCACAGGATGTCAGAGAGTGTAGTCCCAAGCTGAAGGAACTCTGGGGCATTATCACCTTTCATCTATTATCTCTCCCAGAGGTTTGTTTCCCTGTAAACTTTTAAAAAAATTGAAGTATGAAACTGGAGCCGATTATACAGAGTGAAGTAAGCCAGAAAGAAAAGCACCAATATAGTATACAAACACATATATATGGAATTTAGAAAGATGGTAATGATAACCCTGTATGCAAGACAGCAAAAGAGACCCAGATGTATAGAACAGACTTTTGGACTCTGTGGAAGAGGGAGAGGGTGGGATGATTTGGGAGAATGGCATTGAAACATGTATACTATCATGTAAGAAACAAATCGCCAGTCTAGGTTCGATACAGGATACAGGATGCTTCGGGCTGGTACACGGGGATGACCCAGAGAGATGATATGGGGAGGGAGGTGGGAGAGGGGTTCAGGATTGGGAACTCATGTACACCCGTGGTGGATTCATGTCAATGTATGGCAAAACCAATACAGTATTATAAAGTAAAATAAAAATAAGTAATAAAAAAATAAAAAATTGAAGTATAAAAGTGCATGAATAGTAATAGTTCAGTGAGTTTTTACGGAGTATGAAGTCTGAGCCAAGTTAAATATACAACATAACCAGCACCCTCTAAGCCTCTATAAGCCCCAGTCCTGGCTCAGACAGAAAAGAATCTGCCTGCAGTGTGGGAGACCTGGGTTCAATCCCTGGATCGGGATGATGCCCTGGAGAAGGGCATGGCAACCCACTCCAGTCTTCTTGCCTGGAGAATCCCACGGACAGAGGAGCCTGGCGGGCTGCAGTCCACAGGGTCACAGAGAGTCAGACATGACTGAGCGACTAACAGTTTCACTTTCAAGCCTCTATAACCCCTTCAGTCATTACTTCTCCCTTCCCAACAGGTAACCACTATTTTGGCTTCCTTCACTATATGTTAATATTGCCTGGTTTTGAGCTTTCTATAAATAGAATCAGGTGGTACTAACTCTTTTTTGTCTGGCTTCTTTTGTTTGACATTATGTTTTTGAGATTGTTCTGTTTTCTGGTATGGAACATTAGTTCATTCTTTTTCAGTGCTCATTTGTATTTCATTGTATGAATATATCACAATTTATTTATCCATTCTGCTATTGATGGACACATAAGTTGTTCCCAGTTTGAGGCTAAATAAGGATTTTATTCAAGTTATGAATCATATTGCTATGAGAAATCCCTTTGCATGTCTTCTGATAAATGTAAGCTCCTGTTTCCGACCCAAGAACGTAATCTGCTGGGTTATAGGGCATATGCAAGTCCACCTTCAGTAGCTACTGCCAAATAGTTTAGCGTTTTACCGAGTTTACCGGTTTACACTGCTTTTAGCAGTATGTCAGAGTCCCTCACCAATTCCTGTGTCTTGGTCAGCTTGGGATGCTGCAATACATACCGTGGGCTGGTTTAATGAGCAGTTACTTCTTTCTCACAGTTATGAGGCTATCAGGTTGCCAGCATGATCAAGTTCTGTTGAAAGTCCTCTTCTTGGCTTGTTGATGCCACCTGCTTGCTTTATCTTCACATGGTAGAGAGACAGCTCTGATCTCATCAACTCCTTATGAGGGCACCAATTCTATCACCGGGTCTCCACTCTTATAAATTCATCTAAACCTAATTACCCCCCAAACGCCCCACTTCCAAATACCATCACACTGGGGACTGGGGCTTCAACATAGGGATCGTGGCAAGGGACACAAACATTCAGTCCATAATAACTCAGCATTGTAATATTTTAAGGGGTTTCCCAGGTGGTGCTAGTGGTAAAGAACCTGCCTGACAGTGTAAGAGATGTAAGAGATGTGGGTTCGATTCCGGGGTCAGGAAGATATAGTGGAGGAGGGCTTGGCAACTTACTCCGGTGTTCTTGCCTGGAGAATCCCATGGACAAAGGAGCCTGGTGGTTTACAGTCCATGGGGTCGCAGGGAGTCGTACACGACTGAAGTGACTTAACACTCATGCACGTAGTATCCAGGGAAGCCCATTTTAAATGTCAGAGGCTCTTAAATTATAAGAAACTTGAACAGAGAGGGCTGAGTCTAGCATAAAGGAAGAAAGGGACTGCAGTCCTCCCTTTGCATCTGCAGAGGATTGGTTCCAGACCCCCTTCCCCCACAAATCGAGGAATACTCAAGTTCCTTGTATAATAATGGTGAAGTATCCCAGGGATGGGGGAGCCTGGTGGGCTGCCGTCTATGGGGTTGCACTGAGTCGGACACAACTGAAGTGACTTAGCAGCAGCAGCATTGTCCATACAAACTATGCCCATCCTCTTGTATACCTTAAATCATCTCTAGAGTACTTATAATACCTTGAATACTGGAGTGGGTTGCCATGCCATTCTCCAGAGGATCTTCCCAACCCAGGGACTGAACCTGGGTCTCCTGCATTGCAGGCAGATTCTTTGCCATCTGAGCCACCAGGGAAGTCCAGTATAATGTGAATGCTATGTACATAGCTGTTGCATGGCAAATTCCAAGTTTCCTTTTTTGGGGGGAACTTTCTGGAATTTTTTTCCCAAATATTTTTGAACCCCAGTTGGTTGAATCCGTGGATGTAGTATCTCAGGTACAGAGAGCCAGCTGTGCTGGTTATTGAAGGCCTGCCACATACCAGATACTGCCTCAGTGCTTTTACTTACATTGTCTCATTGAATCAAGATAATTCGCATGTACACTGTGAGCTCAGTGTTATTGCATTGATGTTTCAGGCCAGAAAACAGATTCACAGGTCAGGCAGCTCGTAATTACTTCCAGAATCCAACCTAGATCTGCTTGAATCCAAACAGTCACATCACATAAAACTGCAGTTTGTCAGTGAGGCGTTTTCAGTTTTTTGGTGCGTAAAGGGGGCTCTTGCTGATGACCCCGAAGTCCCCTCATATACATAGTCCCCTTCTGAGACTTAGATTTAGCTGACCCTGTAAACAGCAGCCTCCCAACCAGGCACCCCCCTGCCTTGTGCCCTCTCTGCTTCCCCACTGAAGCTCTTAGCAGCCAGTCATTAAGACCGTCTCAGGGTAGTTATTATCCTGACACGTCCTCCAGCTAGCAGGATGATGGAAGAAGCTCCCATGGAATTTTTAATGCTAGCCAAGCCTCTTTCTCTCACCAGTTTTCTTCATGTAGCTTTCCCCTCCCATGACTAGGAAGACGGACATGACATGTAATAGAAAGAGCTAGAAGGCAGGAGACCTAGTACCAATACTGCTAAATACTAATACTGACCCTAATATTAAATTGTATGCTCTTGAATGTCACCTGCTCTTGATGCAGGTTTCCTAATTTATTAGAAAGGAGATTGGATTGTGGTGGGTGGTTACATGGGTCATGCTCAGGGCTTACTGCGGGAAGACTCAAGCAGAAGACACTTGGAATTCTCTGTATAGGATTGTAAACAGAGCAGTTCTGGTTTTACCTTTGTTGTGTATATATTGAGCTTCCTCATGAGATTTTAGTTAAGGTGGAAGACTATATGAAAGTACATGCTTGAAATCCACTAGACTAGATGATATCTATTAAGTCAGTGTATCACTTTGTGAAAACTTTATGAAAGATTATAAGTGGCAAAACTGAAATGAGCAAAATTTTTACCCTTTACATACACACACAAACACACACACATACAAGCCTTCATGCTCTTCTCTGACCACTGTAAGGGAATGAGGCAGATATAATGAGTTTTGCCCAGGGTGGTAGGTTGTGAAAAGATTAACTGAAGAGGAGACATCCAAGCTGGACTTAAAGGAAGAGTAGAGCTTCTCTAGGTGGATTAGGAGACTGGAGAGAGAAGCCATTTCAGGCAGAGAAATGAGGCAAGAAGGCATGGAAAAACACCGCTCTTTTAGAAGTATTGTGTTCTTGGTGTAGAGGTTGTATATGACGGAAAGAGAAAGGAGGAAAGCCGGGGGACAAGTCCTCTTTGTGAAGGGACTTGAACATTTGAGGACTAGTGGAGTGTGGGTGTCATTTGAATTAGCACTGTTCATGCATCTGGGGCTCCTGTAGTCTCAGGACCCCTGATCCACACAGCAGTGGTTTTGCATGGTAGCTATGGCAATGATGATGCTCACTTACTCAGAAGTGACTTTGATTAGAGGCAACCTTGCTGATCTGCATTAATTTCTTAATTGGCTAGGAATACTGGGTATATATGTGTCATAGTTGTATAAAATGAAAGGGTAGGGGTGGGGGAAGCTGTGCTTGTGGGCAGCGACTTTCCACGCTGTAATAAACTCAGTAGTGTCCTTACCATTTAATTCATCATCAAGAGTGGAAGTGGCAAGATTGTCATTTTACCTCCTATGTGAAAAACGAGAGTCAGGCTTGTGGCTCAGACTTCACAGCTCTTCTCCGTAATGGATCTCCTGATTCTGTCCCTGGAAACATAGGTTTATTTGTAATGCATTCCATTTGTGGTAATTGGAGCACCATGCCTTTTCATTCTCCTGTCAGATGGCTGTCTTTCTGCTTGGAGAGCCTCAGAGCCTGATATAATGAGCCTGTGAACTGCACTGGATCGGGAATCAGGTTTCTGATTAAACATGTAGGAGGGACATCTCACCCACTTGCCCCTTTTTCTCATTTGTGACCTTGAGATGACCCTAAATCTCATATGAATCCTATCCTGGTTGAGGACAGATTTCAGATTGGGACACATATCTGCCCATTTGGGGGCAGTGTCGGCTTCATCCATTTTACAGAACCATGAGAAGGAGCGGGCTGACAGTGACTGGAAAGTCACATGGAGCAGGCACTTTACGTACATTGTCTCACTGAGTGTTTACACCTAAAAAGAGGGCTTACCAACATTTTGCATATGAGCAGATAGTTAAGTAATTTCCCCAAAGTTGTATATAGCTAGAAAGTGATAAGTGAAGATTTGAATCTTTGTCTGAATTCAAAACTCATGTTTTTTTCTTTTTTTTTTTTTTTTTCTATTTTGTGACTCTAAAGCAGAATGGTTGTGCTAATAGAGTCATAGGAATTTTGTAGCTCGATGGAAAAATTTTAGGGAGGAGGCTTTAGGCACTAGAGCCAGAGGAGCAGCTTTGGAAAATCAACACTAAAAGCTAATCAAAAGAGTAGCCTTTGTAAAATATAGAGAGTAAAGAATTATAAGCTGTTCTAACACTTTCCTCACTTTGGGAATGAAACACATTATGCTGTGACCAGTGATAAGTTTAGATGATATCCAAGTGTGAGGCAGAGTAGGGAGCAAGAAATTGATATGATATGTAGCTGGGACTTAAAAACAACCGAGATATAACTTTGCATACCATATTATTCACCTTTCTAAAGTGTACAATTTGTTGATCTTAGTTTACTAATGAGATTGTGTAACCGTCACCACTGTCTAATTCCACAGTCTTCATCACTCCAAAAAGAAAATGATCTGTATCCATTAGCAGTCATTCCATTCCCCTTACTCCCTTCCCCCAGCCACAGACAACTGATTATCTACTTTTTGTCTCTATGAGTTTGTCTGTTCTAGACATTTGATGTAAATGTCTAGAATTACGCAATAATGTGACCTTTTCTTCTTCTGTGTCTAGCTTCTTTCACTTAACATGTTTTCAAGGTTTATCCGCATTGCAGAATGGACATAAAAAGGAACTAAGTAAATAGCACTTAGTAGTACTTAGTTCCTTTTTATAGAATTTTATTCCTCTGTTCCTTTCTGTAATATTCCGTTGTATGGATGTACCACATTTTCTTTACCTATTCATCAGTCAGTGGATTTGGGTTGTTTCCACTTCTGTGCTGTTGTGATAATGCTGCTCTACACATTTGTGTATGAATTGTTATTAACATGTTTTCACTTTTCTTATGTGTATTCCCAGAAGTGGAATAGGAGTGACTCTATGTTTAACTTTTTGAGCCAAACTATTTTCCAAAGCTGCTGTGCTGTTTTACATTCCCATCAGTAATGTGTGATGGTTCCATTTTTTTTCAACCTCCTCAACAACATTGTTATTGTTCTTTTTAAAATTCTTATTCTAACCATCTCAATGTGTGTAAAGTGGTATCTCATTGTGTTTTTTATTTGCATTTCCCAAATTAAAAGACGCTTACTCGTTGGAAGAAAAGTTATGACCTACCTAGATAGCATATTAAAAAGCAGAGACATTACTTTGCCAACAAAGGTCCATCTAGTCAAGGCTATGGTTTTTCCAGTGATCATATATGGATGTAAGAGTTGGACTGTGAAGAAAGCTGAGCACCGAAGAACTGATGCTTTTGAACTGTGGTGTTGGAGAAGACTCTTGAGAGTCCCTTGGACTGCAGGGAGATCCAGCCAGTCCATTCTGAAGGAGATCAGCCCTGGGATTTCTTTGGAAGGAATGATGCTGAAACTCCAGTACTTTGGCTACCTCATGCGAAGAGTTAACTCATTGGAAAAGTCTCTGATGCTGGGAGGGATTGGGGGCAGGAGGAGAAGGGGACAACCGAGGATGAGATGGCTGGATGGCATCACCGACTCGATGGATGTGAGTCTGAGTGAACTCCGGGAGTTGGTGATGGACAGGGAGGCCTGGCGTGCTGCGATTCATGGGGTCGCAGAGAGCCGGCCACGACTGATCGACTGAACTGAACTGAACTGAATGATTAACGATGATGAGCATCTTTTCATGTGATTATTGATTATTTTTATATCTTATTTGGAGAAGTATCTATTCAAATATTTTCTCATTTTTAATTGGATTAATTGGGTTGGTTTGTCCTTTTGTTGATAAGTTGTAAGAGTTTTCTTTATATATAATAGTTATAAGTAATCTTACCAGAATGTGATTTGTAAATATTTTCTCACACTTAGTGTATTATCTTTTTACTTTTGATAGGGTTTTTTGAAGCACAAACCAAATTTTTAAATTTTGATGAAGTCAAGTTTATCTGTTTTTTCTTTCGTTGCTTGTACTTTTGGTGTATGTCTAGGAAATCGTTGCCCAGTTCAAAGTTACCTGTTTTCTTCTTAGAGCTTTATAGTTTTACCTCTTGCATTTAGGCCTTTGATTCATTTTGAATTAATTTTTATAGATGGTATAAGGTAGGAGTCCCATTTCATTCTGACACATGTAGACATCTATATTTCCCAGCACATTCATTGAAAAGATTCCTCTCTCCTCATTGAATTGTTTTGACACGCAGTTCACTGTAGAATTATGGATTCATTTTTGGATTTTCAGTTCTCTTCCATTGATGAGATGGATTCCCGTGATCTGCTGTCTATCCTTATACAATATCACACTGCACACACTGTAGTGGACTTGATGTAAGTTTTGAAATTGGAAAGCATGAGTCCTTCAGCTTTGTTCTTTTATAAGACTTTTGGCTATTCTTGGTTCATTGAATTTTCTTATGGATTTTAGGATCAGTTTCTCACTTTTTAAAACTTGTTTATTCATTTTTGGTTGTGCCACACAGCTTGTGGGGTCTTAGTTCTCTGACCAAGGATTGAACCTGGACCCCAGCAGTGAGTGCTGAGTCCTAACTACTGGATTTCCAGGGTTTCTTTTAAAAAGGCATTTGGAATTTTGAGAGGGTTTATGTTGAATATGTAGATCTATTTGGAGAATCTTGGCATCTATTAAGTCTTCTAATCCATGAATAGTGTTGATTTTCCACTGTTTAGATCTTCTTTAATTATTCTGTAGTTTTCAATGTATCAGTCTTATACTTCTTTTTAAACATTTGTTACCAATCATTTTATTATTTTTGATGCTATTATGGATGGAGTTGTCTTCTTGATTTAACTTTTAAGTTTTCATTACTGGTATATGGGAATGCAACTAATTTTTTTATATTGGTTCTGAATCATGCAACCTTGTTAACCTCCTTTATTAGCCCTAAATAGAATGTATGCATGTATTCCTTAGAATTTGTTGTGCATAAGATCATGTCATCTTCAGACAGAGGTAGTTTTGCCTCTTCCTTTTCAGTCTGGATGCCTTTGATTTCTTTTTTTTGTCTGATTGTCCTGGCTGGAATCATACAATGCTAAGTGGAGAGAGCAGACATTTGTGTCTTATTCCTGACCGTTGAGGGGAAACTTTCAGTCTTTCACCATTAGTATAAAGTTAACTGTGGATTTTTTCATAGATGCCTTTTATTAGCTTGAGGAATTTCCTTTGATCCCTAGGTTGCTGAAGGGTTTTTTGGTTTTGAAAACATATTGGGTTTTGTTAAATACTTGACTGTGTCTGTGATCATGTGGTTTTTGTCCTTTGTTACTATTGTGTATTATATTGATATTTTTATGTTGAATCAACCTTGCATTGGTGGGATAAATCTCAGTCACCGTGTATAATCCTGTTTTTCCCTCTTGAGTGTTTTTTTTCTTTATTGAGGTCTAGTTGATGTATAATATTATAAATGTTTCAATTATACAACATAGCGATTCACATTTTTTAAAGTTATATTCTGTTTATAGTTGTTATAAAATATTGGCTAATATATAATTCTTTTTATATACTGGTAGATTTGGTTTGTTAGCATACTGTTTGTAGCTGGAGCTTTTTGCAAAGTGTTTTTAGTAGATCTGCCATTATACAGAGAGAAATAGAAGGTGCCTCACCTTTCACCAACTGCTGTGTGCTGCCACCATGCTGAAAGACTTGTCTTTCTCTTATTTAGACTTCTAGGCTGTATCGTCCCTCTCTTGCAGATGAGAAAACAGAGGCAAAAACAATTTTTTTTGGCTCAGGACTTATCTTCTCTTAAATAGGGATTGATACTGCAAGGAAAAAGAGTAAGACAGAGCCAATAGCCAAAAAAGCAGCAGAATTTTTGAAGATATATCATAAGTTATAAAGCTAGCTTTATATATGTAATAACAGAACCGAACCTGTCATGGGTATAATCATAGGCTAGACATCTCATATAAGGTAAAGGGTTGAGGATAGAAGGAAATACAATTTTTTCTTGGCTGTATGACTACTCTTTTTTGATATCAGATATGGTCAGGCCTCAGTTTAAAGAAGACATAGTTTCCTGCCCTTAAGTCTTAATAGTTAGTTTTCTAGTGTGGATGACAGGTAAGCTGTTCAGTGAGGTTCTGGGTCCCTAGCAATGCCCACATTAACCAGGTGGGCACTGGTGTTGGGGGAGCCTGGGATACTTATTGTATACTTAGTTAATAACAATGAAGTATGGAATGATTAAGTATAAAATATGCTGATTTGGGACATAGATTGATATTCGGGAGATTTGTGTCTGTGTTTGGCAGCAGAGATTCTCAGTTGGATTCCCATGAGTTAAGATTTCATGAGGATTCGGCTTCCAAAGATGATTGGAATTTGATGAGGGACTGCCTGGCAAGTGTGTAGCTGCAGACAGAAAAGACATTAAAAGTAGATGTCAGAGTGGGAAAGGAGGTCTTTGGACTAGCGAATTAATCTAGTTCTGCTGAACAGGAGAGAAGAAGGATAAACACAACATTCTGCATAGTGATTACTTCTGATGGAAGCCAGGGTAAGGCAGGAGGGTTGGATAGAGAGCTTTAATGATATTGGTAAGTTCTGTTTCTTAAAACAGTTGGTAGATCCACGAGTGTTCTTTTTATTAGTAGACTTTATAGTAACTTTATCATGTTTTAAAATATATCTAATATTTCTTTCAGAAAAGGAGGAGATGAAAGAAAAATGATGGAAGAATAAAGGAAGAGAATCAAGTCCCAGCAGGGAACTAATGCCAGGCAGCCTTTGCTTAATACCTGTCATGTTATAGTCATCTTGCCCATTTGGAGTTATTAGGGGATATATGTTTCTCTCTTTTCTTCCATGACTTATAACTGAAAGGTAATTTCTTAGAGCTAAGCTTTGGGAAGAAGAGAAGAAAATGAAGCTTTGAAACAGATTTTGTTTCTCCTTCTCAGGGGAGAAAGTGGAGGGTGTGGGAGTGGGAGCTCGTGTGTCCAGGCACCAAACTTGGCAGACAGCTCCCTCAGAGCAGATGGAGCGAGGATTTCATCACCTGACAGACTGACTCAGACCTGCCTCCCTGCAGCCACTACTGGGTATGCTGGGGATGGCTTGAATCTCTATCAAAAGCGACAGGATGGTGTTATTTCTCCTTCAACTCTAGCAGTGCCATAGTCTAACCTTCCCGGATGAGGAGCTGCCCAGAACCTGGCAGACCCCGTGTTCGGTCAAGGAACTGGTGTATCTGACCTCTGTTGTTTGCAGGGACAGTGGCTTTGATGGAACGGGCATTTCTTAGACTGAAGTGTTTAAGCAGAGGCTGTAACTCTCAGTGGATGACTTCCCCAATCCATGTTGCTGTAGGGAGGATTTTTACATTAGATCTCCTGTGTGTCCTCTGAGCTTTTTCTTCCCAGAGATTATGAGAAATGTGAAGTGGAAACTCTTATATAGTCTGTGATTGGTTTAGTGAGATCAGCATAGGGGAAAAAAAAAAACAACCCTGGGAAAGACTTAGAATTATCACCTAAGAAGTAAGCAGCTTTCTGGAAGTGACAGATTTTGCTGCCAGTCATGATTTTAGTAACTAGTGAAGATGAACACGTGCTGGATTAGGGCCACAGCCTTTTAGTTAGTGTCCTTGCCTTTAGTCTCTCCCCTGCCAGTTTAATTGCAAATGGTGCCAGGCTTTTTTTCCTAAAAGCCAACTTTCATCATGGCACTTTCCACTCAGGTTTCTCCGATAACTGCCGCTCTGTATCAAGTCTAGGCTTACTGTCTACCTTTGAAAGTGAAAGTGTGAGTCTGTCAGTCGTGTCCAACTCTCTGTGACCCCATGGACTGTAGCCCACCAGGCTCCTCTGTCTATGGAATTCTCCAGGCAAGAATACTGGAGTGGGTTGCCATTTCCTTCTCCAGGGCATCTTCCCAACCCAGGGAATTGAATCCACATCTTCCGCATTGGAGGTAGATTCTTTACTGTTTGAGCTACCTGGGGAAGTCTTTGAGATGTGTTATATCCGGCCTTCTTCTCTATCTAAAACCTACCTACCTGTCCTGTAACCTACCTACCTGTCCTGTAAGTCTTAGCTCAGTTTCCTCCTCCTTCAGGCTAACATTGATCATTGTCTTCTGTGCTCTAACAAATGTATATAGTAGTTTCTAAATAATGTAGTGATAAATTGTTTCATAATGTTTATTTGTATATGAGTGTTGGACTGAGAGCCCTTTGAAGCAATGGACCATGTTTCCTCCTCTTCCCCATGGTATTTAAGATGGTACCTGGCACTTATCAGTACAGTTTGTTAAATTATTGAACACTGGAATTTTTGTAATAACTAGTATCTGCAGATTAATAATTTTAGAGTTCATAAGTGCTTTTACATTTATTGTTTCATTTAATTCTCCCAGAAATTTTATGATATTCCCATTTAGAGATGAAGAAATTGACTCTTAAGAGAGATATAATTTTTCCAAGATCTCGTGGTGGCTAACTGGTGGACAGAACTGGAGTCCAAGTTTTTACTTCTGTTGAAAATACCGACTTGCCTCAGGTTTTCTTAAAATCCCAGTTTTCTTTAAGGGATTTGTAGATATTGTTATTCAATACCATGGAAATATACTGGGAGTACAATAAGAAGGTACTATCTTCCTATGAACTAGACAGGTATAGAAGATGTTATGTTTCAGATTCAAACACATCTGAAGAGGAAAGTTATAGTGAATTGAGCAGGGTCTCTCTAAAATTCATACCACCCTTCGCTTCAGAATGTGACCTTTTTGGGAAATAAAGTCTTTGCAGAAGTTAAAGACCTTGAGATGAAATCATCCTAGTTTAGGGTGGGCTCTAAAGTCGATGACTGGTGTCCTCATAAGGAGAAGAGAGCACACAGAGAGGAGCAGGGAGGAAAAGGCCTGTGAAGATAGAAGCAGAGACTGGAGCTAGGCAGCTGCACGCCAGGGAACAGTGAGGGCTGCTGACAGCCCCTTGAAGCTGGAAGAAGCAAGCAACTGATGGGCCCCTACAACTTTCAGGGGAAACATAGCCCTGCCATCACCTTGATTTTAGGCTTAGCCTCCAGAACTGTGAGAGAATAAATTTTGCTTGTTTTCAGCCATTATGTTTCTGCTTATTTGTTATAGCAGCCTTAGGAAACTAATACAGAAAGGGGAAAAAAATAAAATTCTCTTATATACCAGGCTAGTTCTAGGTACTATAATATGTTATTTTACTTTATCTCTCAAATACTTTATGTAGGTAGGGTGATTTATCCATATTTTATGGTCAGGAAAATAAGACTCTGAAAGGTAAAATAGAAAGCTCATGTTTTAAAAATGTTCTGTCATCCTGTTTTCAGCTGCATACTTTTCCTTTTCCTGTTCATTGCCTGAGGAGCTTATTTTGTGGTCCTCACAGTGCCAGGGCACTGAATTGTGATGGTCTATCCTTATTAGATTGGTCAAAGATGTGAACGGTGGATTAATCAAACGAGGGCTGAAAGTCTCATATGACCTTTCTTCTCGGCCTGACTTTGAACCTCACTCTCCCAACTTCTTTACCTGCATATTCACACAGCCTTCATGAATCTTTCTTAGGTTCCTCTTTACCTAATATTCTCTGTTTCTCTCTCTTTCTTTTTCATCTGAAACTCCATGGCAGCTTCTCTATAGAATTTTATTACACCTATCGTTGTCTATCTTTTATTATGTGCTTTGTGCCTGTCTAACTCTCCCAGGGGTGTTGTCGGTTTCTTAAGATGAGGATCTTGTCTCGTTCATTTTTATGTCTTCCATATTCACATCTGTTAATTAATGATTAGTTGAATTTTGCTTTCCTCTTCTTCCTCCTCCCCAGTTTTCAGGTTCCAGTGCCAACCTTTGGAAGGCAAAGTTCGCCTTTGGCTTCCTTCTGTCTTCCTTTCCAGTGGCGTCATTATTCTGTGAGCCTCCTCCCTTCTCCGAGCCTTGCTGTCCACTGGCTGTCACTTAATTCTCTTGTGAAGCGCCGCTGTGCTCTGCTCCAAATCACTTTATAGGAGGCCTACCGTAGCGCTGCCACAGTGTTATGGCCACGTTAGGTGTCTGCCTCCCAAGCTACAAACTCCTCAAATGGAAAAGAACTTTCCTTGCTCATTCTAGTACCCAAATGCCTAGCTCTTTGCTTCATATTCATTAACTGTTGATTGAGTGAGTAAATTAAAGGTGTTTTACTTCATAGGATGTCTATATTTTTCTAGGAAAACTGGTAACATGATAGGCCTTCCAAATCTGGTTGAATTTGGTGGTAGAATTTTTAAAAAAATACTAACAAGTATTGAGGTAGAGGTCTGAGTTGGGAGCCTTTTGATTCCCCAACTATTCAACATTATAGGTTACTTTCTATTTTATATGGCTAGTCTTGCCAGGTATAGATGTGAAGCAGATCATAAGGCCAAGGTCATCTTGAAAAGTGATGCCAAAACCCTCCATATGGAGCAGAAGTGTTTCCTGGAGAGTTTTGTGAAGCTGTCTTTTTTTAGCTTTTAAGAAGCAGAGCAAAGCATTTTAAGCTTCAGATAATTCGAGGCTTAGAGGTGATTGAGATTCTCTTTTATAGTTTCTTCCCCTCGGGGAGTTGCATAGTATAAGAGAAAGAACACCGAACTGGGGGTCACAGTGTAAGTTCTTCTCCCACATATGACTGTGATTAGTTACATGATTATAGTGGACTCTTGTGGGTTTTGCCTTCCAGTGTCTGTTTTCCCTTCTTTTAAATACCAGTGCCCAGGTTTTCCATCTCCTCCCTAGAACTCAGGCCTTATGCTTTGGACATAGCCCACTTCACCCCTGGCTCCAAGGATACACATGTGATTCATGCCTTACTAATAAGAGGATTGCATTCTTTCATGGGCAGCGGTCTCAGTTTGGATATATGCCTGACTTTTAAAAAAACTATTTTTTACTTGAAGGATAATTGCTTTACAGAATTTTGTTGTTTTGTGTCAAACCTCAACATGAATCAGCCACAGGTATACATATATCCCCTCCCTTTTGAACCTCCCTCCCATCTCCCTCCCCATCTCACCCTCTAGGTTGATACAGAGCCCCTCTTTGAGTTTCCTGAGCCATACAGCAAATTCCTGTTGGCTATCTATTTTACATATGGTAATGTAAGTTTCCATGTTACTCTTTCCATACATCTCACCCTCTCCTCCCCTCTCCCTGTGTCCATAAGTCTGTTCTCTATATCTGTTTCTCTATTGCTGCCCTGTAAATAAATTCTTCAGTACCATTTTTCTAGATTCCATATATATGCGTTAGAATACGATATTTCTCTTTCTCTTTCTGACTTACTTCGCTCTGTATAATAGGTTCCAGGTTCATCCACTTCATTAGAACTGACTCAAATGCGTTCCTTTTCATGGCCGAGTAATATTGCACTGTGTGTATGCACCACAGCTTCTTTATCCATTCGTCAGTAGACATCTAGGTTGCTTCCATGTTCTAGCTGTTGTAAATAGTGCTGCAGTGAGCAAGGGGATACATATGTCTTTTTCAGTTTTGGTTTCCTCAGGGTATATGCCTAGGAGTGGGATTGCTGGATCATATGGTGGTTTTATTCCTAGTTTTTTAAGGAATCTCCATACCATCTTCCATAGTGGCAGTATAAATTTACATTCCCACCAACAGTGCAAGAGTGTTCCTTTTTCTCCACACCATCTCCAGCATTTATTGTTTGTAGGCTTTTTGACAATGGCCATTCTGACTGGTGTGAGGTGATATTTCATTGTAGTTTTGATTTGCATTTTTCTAATAATGAGGCATGTTGAACATCTTTTCATGTGTTTGTTAGCCATCTGTATGTCTTCTTTGGAGAAATGTCTGTTAGGTCTTATTTCAACTTTTTGATTGGGTTGTTTGTCTTTCTGGTACTGAATTGTATGAGCTGCTTGTATATTTTGGAAATTAATCTTTTGTCAGTTGTTTCATTTGCTATTATTTTCTCCCATTCTGAGGGTTGTCTTTTCACCTTGCTTATAGTTTTCTTTGCTGTGAAAAAGCTTTTAAGTTTAATCAGGTCCCACTTGTTTACTTTTGCTTTTATTTCCGTTATTCCAGGAGGTCACAGAGGATCGTGCTTTGATTTATGTCATCAAGTGTTCTGCCTATGTTTTCCGTTGAGAGTTTTATAGTTTCGGGTCTTACATTTAGGTCTTTAATCCATTTTGAGTTTATCTTTGTGTATGGTGTTAAGAAGTGTTCGAATTTCATTCTTTTACGTATCAGTTCAGTTCAGTTCAGTCGCTCAGTCGTGTCTGACTCTTTGTGACCCCATGAATTGCAGCACACCAGGCCTCCCTGTCCATCACCAACTCCCGGAGTTCACTCAGACTCACATCCATCAAGTCGGTGATGCCATCCAGCCATCTCATCCTCTGTCGTCCCCTTCTCCTCCTGCCCCCAATCCCTCCCAGTATCAGAGACTTTTCCAATGAGTCAACTCTTCCCATGAGGTGGCCAAAGTACTGGAGTTTCAGCTTCAGCATCATTCCCTCCAAAGAAATCCCAGGGCTGATCTCTTTCAGAATGGACTGGTTGGATCTCCTTGCAGTCCAAGGGACTCTCAAGAGTCTTCTCCAACACCACAGTTCAAAAGCATCAATTCTTCAGCACTCAGCTTTCTTCACAGTCCAACTCTCACATCCATACATGATCACTGGAAAAACCATAGCCTTGACTAGACGGACCTTAGTCGGCAAAGTAATGTCTCTGCTTTTAAATATGCTGTCTAGATTGGTCATAACTTTTCTTCCAAGGAGTAAGCGTCTTTTAATTTCATGGCTGCAGTCACCATCTGCAGTGATTTTACGTGTAGGTGTCCAGTTTTCCCAGCACCATTTATTGAGGAGGCTGTCTTTGCCCCATTGTATATGCTTTCCTCCTTTGTCAAAATAAGGTACCTGTAGGTGCATGGATTAATTTCTGGGCTTTCTATCTTGTTCCGTTGGTCTATATTTCTGTTTTTGTGCCAGTACCGTACTGTCTTGATGACTGTAGCTTTGTAATCTTGAAGTCAGGAAGGTTGATTCTTCCAGCTCCATTCTTCTTTCTCTGGACTGCTCTGGCTATTTGGGCTCTTTTGTATTTCCATATGAATTGTGAAATTTTTTGTTCCAGTTCTGTGGAAAATGCCATTGGTAATTTGATAGGGATTGCATTGAATCTGTAGATTGCATTTGGTAGTATCGTCATTTCCACAGTATTGATTTTTCCCACCCAGGAGGACATCTGTTTATGTCATCTTTGATTTCTTTCATTAGTGTCTTATAATTTTCTTTGTACAGTTCTTTTGTCTCCATAGGTAAGTTTATTCCTAGATATTTAATTCCTTTTGTTGCAATGATGAGTGAGATTGATTCTTTAATTTATCTTTCTGATTTTTCATTGTTAGTATATAGAAATGCAAGTGATTTCTGTGTATTGATTTTGTATCCTGCAACTTTGCTAAATTCACTGATTAGCTCTAGTAATTTTCTGATACTATCTTTAGGGTTTTCTATGTAAAATATCATGTATGACTGACTTTTGATCAATTTTTTCTTTTTTACAGAAGGCATGTATTCTTTTTATATTGGATATGAACCTGGGAAGATGTAAGATTGGGGTCCTCAGGAGAAGTTCTGCCTGGGAATGAAACCAAAACAGAGATGAAGAGCAACCAGGTCCTTTGAACCCCTAAAGTCTGTTGAACTCAAAACCTGGATGTTTCATACGTGAATTAGTAGAAAAATTCTTTTGCCTAGTTTACTTTTGCAAGTCATCTGAATTGGTGACTTTCAACAAACTTTTTTGAGCCTTTATTTTAGTATCTTTAAAATGAGTAGACTGGGCTCATTAAGAGATAGATTTACTTCTATGTTGATACCTGTTTGAAATAAAATAGATTTTTTTCACACTGGAATTATATGGATTGAGAGTCTAGGGGTTCTTGGTGCTACTAAATTGTGTTTCCCTTTAGTTAAATCTGACCACTGATGTTTCAGTGAATTTATAAAGTTATAGCCTTGTCATTGATCAGATCTATGAACTTGACCACATCTTTTAGCCTCTGAGGTTTAATTTCCTCTTTTAGGATGTGATGCTGATGTTGTCTTATTAAACTCACAAAGTCAAACGATGGAATGAAATCAGAGGGTCAGAAGAGAAGTGTAATTTTGACGGTACAGGATAGGTAGGATTCCGATGAGGAGAGGAAAGGTAAGGCATGAACATGAATGATGTGAGCAAAGGCAAAAAAGAGTGAGTCAAAGTCTGTAAGTCAAATTTGTTCAGATTCCTGATGGAATATTGTCTTTCATTCTGTCTTTCCCACTACATGAATAATCAGGGTACTGAAAGATTTGAAATAAGATCTTTGTGGGAAAGTAAAGGCTTCCAGAAATATGACCGAGAATTTAGTAACTGTCTGTAGTTATCTTGCTCTGTGGTTGAAACAATTTGAACAACTATTTTCCATTCTTTCAAAGGAGAGGACTAGGGGAATTAGTATGAGATATTTGGAATCTAATGGAGACATTTGGTTAAACATTATAACCCCTCAAAATAGGAGGAATCTATCTTGAGTCATGGTCCTCTAGTTTTATAGAAGTGTGTGGAGGCACTGAGGTTTCCAGAGGAGCAGTTTGCATCCTCCATTAGAACCATGTGGTCGTGGTTCTTGTTGTAAAGTACAGATATTTCTGTTATTGAGGAATAAGCACAATACCCTCCAATAAGTTTTTTATATTTTATTGTACCCTGTGGCATTAGGCTTACAGAATCATGGAACTTTAGAGCTGAAAGAGATAGAATAATAGAGCAAGTATTTATTGAGTTCTAATTGTGTGCTATCCACTGCCCTGATTTCTTTACATATATTAAATCTTCCTCGGCTTATGATAGAGTTACATTTTTATAAACCTGTTGTAAGTTGAGAATATTGTAAGCTGAAAATACACTTAATACACCTGACGTCCTGAATCACATCACAGCTTAGCCTGGTGGTGTTTTAATCATTAAGTCGTGTCCAGCTCTTTGCGATGCTGTGGCCGATAGCCCACCAGACTCCTCTGTCCACAGGATTTCCCAGGCAAGAATACTGGAGTGTGTTGCCATTTCCTTCTCCAGGGAATCTTCCCAACCCAGGGATTGAACCTGCATTTCCTGCATTGTAGGCGGTCTCCAACTGAGCCCCCAGGTGGCACCAGTGAGATGAAGTTTCAATTCCTGGGTCAGGAAGATCCCCTGGAGGAGAAAATGGCACTCGACTCCAGTATCCTTCCTGGGAGAATCCCATGGACGGAGGAGCCTGGCAGGCTACAGTCCATAGGGTCGCAAAGAGTCAGACACGACTGAGTGTCTGAGTGTAGCACAGACAAAAATAGCACAAATTGACAGAATTGTAAGATGAAAATGCCCTTAATACACCTAACCTCCTGACCATCACAGCTTAGCCGAGGCTACCTTAAATGTGCTCAGAACACTTACATTTGCCCATGATTGGGCAAAATCAAGTGTTGAATCTCTCATGTAACTGCATACAATACTGAAAGTAAAAACAGAATGGTAGTCTAGGTACAGAATGGTTGTAAGTGCATCATTTGTTTACCCTCGTGTTCGTGTGGCTGACAGGTTTTGGGAGCTGTGGCCCAGTGCTGCTTCCCAGCATCATGGGAGACTGTCCTACCATACGTCGCTAGCCTGGGAAAAGATCAAAATTCAAAATTTGATGTATGGTTTGACGAATGTGTATTGCTCTTGCACCATTGTAAAATAAAAAAATTGTAAGTCAAACCATCGTAATTTGGGGACAATCTGTGTGTTTAATTCTCACAGGTACCCTATAAAATAGGTACAGCTATCACTCCTATTTTTAAAAAATATATAGCTATTAGTGGTGGTGTAATGTAATCCTCAAAGGACAAGAAAAAAACAAAAACAAACCACCCATTCAAATAGAGAAATAGCAGTCTCTATTCAAATCTGCATTCAAATATCGTATTCAGATATCATACTGCACTCAAATATCGTATGCAGTATGAAGCATAGCTGATTTACAATGTTTCAGGTGTATAAATCATTCCTACTTTATGAGTGAGGAGATCGAAAGATTAACAGGTTAAGAAATGCACCTCTAAATCATGCAACTAAGAAGCGGCAGAGCCAGAACAATTACGAATCTGTAACTGTATATCTTACAGTTTCTGTGGCCTGGGCTTTCCAGCTTGGGCTCCTGGTGTTATCTAGTCGCAGTCCCCTTCCCTTCCAGGGTTTTTCCACTGTACCACCACCAGGGGGCAGTACTTGTCGTGTAGCAAAATCTGCTAAAAACGCAGTTTAGAGGGAGTTTACTACATTTAGTATTTTAGTATATTTTTTTAAATATTAACTTCAGTGACTGCTTAATGACTGAGATCTGATTATAATAAATTAGGACTGTTAGCCTTTTAAGATTTTTCTGATGCAATAAAAGAATAGATACAAAGCAAAATGCATAAATTAATTTTCCTTTTACTGCAAATAAGAATTTTGGATTTAAAATGATTTAAAATGAGATGCTAAGAATGAATGAGGAGAAATATATTTCAGGTTTTTTCCTGGGTTAAAAAAGTAAGTGGCGGTACTATTTCTCTATTTGAATGGGTGGGGGGTTTTTGTTTTTTTTCTTGTCTTTTGAGGATTACATTCAGTTCAGTTCAGTTCAGTTCAGTTGCTCAGCCGTGTCCGACTCTTTGCGACCCCATGAATCGCAGCACGCCAGGCCTCCCTGTCCATCACCAACTCCCAGAGTTCACTCAGACTCGCGTCCATCGAGTCAGTGATGCCATCCAGCCATCTCATCCTCTGTCGTCCCCTTCTCCTCCTGCCCCCAATCCCTCCCAGCATCAGAGTCTTTTCCAATGAGTCAACTCTTCGCATGAGGTGGCCAAAGTACTGGAGTTTCAGCTTTAGCATCATGCCTTCCAGAGAAATCCCAGGGTTGATCTCCTTCAGAATGGACTGGCTGGATCTCCCTGCAGTCCAAGGGACTCTCAAGAGTCTTCTCCAACACCACAGTTCAAAAGCATCAATTCTTCGGCGCTCAGCTTTGTTCACAGTCCAACTCTCACATCCATACATGCCCACTGGAAAAACCATAGCCTTGACTAGACGGACCTTAGTCGGCAAAGTAATGTCTCTGCTTTTGAATATACTATCTAGGTTGGTCATAACTTTTCTTCCAAGGAGTAAGCGTCTTTTAATTTCATGGCTGCAGTCACCATCTGCAGTGATTTTGGAGCCCCCCAAAATAAAGTCTGACACTGTTTCCACTGTTTCCCCATCTATTTCCCATGAAGTGATGGGACCAGATGCCATCATCTTCGTTTTCTGAATGTAGAGCTTTAGGCCAACTTTTCACTCTCCTCTTTTACTTTCATCAAGAGGCTTTTTAGTTCCTCTTCACTTTCTGCCATAAGGGTGGTGTCATCTGCATGTCTGAGGTGATTGATATTTACACCACCACTAATAACACTTGAGTAAAGTTTTACACTTGACAGAGCACTTTCACTTATGTTATGGTACATATTAGTCTTTGCATCTTTTGTGTTCCCATAGACGTCTGCACAGAGCCTCACTGTGTTTTATGTGTTATTTACTCCCCAACCAACTACAGTCTCCAGAACAGTGTTCTCAGTGAACTGATTTGTGGGTCCTGTGGAGTTAGTATTGCCATGTTGAGTGGTAGGGAGGTCAGAGCTGCCTTCCAGAACTATATGAACTTTGAATCAGTTGGAGTTAAGAAAAAAGTTAAAATCAATTTGCTTAGAAATAAAAATGAAGCTTCTATTTCAAGCATAATGTAGCAGGAAAAAAGCTTGGACTTGGAGTCAGAAGACCTGAATCTGAATTCCTTCCCCTATTTTACTAGGCATTGATTCATGCTTAAAGCACCTTGTACTTCTCCTCTATAGTATTTATTGCAATTGTAATCAAATAAGTATTTGTTCAATGATTATATTTTCCACTAATATATAAATTTAATCAGGAAAGAGACTACAGTCATCACAGTTGCATTCTCTGCACCTAGCACAGCAACTGATGCATTTTTGGTGCTTAGTAAATATTTGTTGGATGAATAAATGAATGAAAACCCAGTACATTGGGACAAGGGGAATTAAAATTGGCTTGAGTGGATCTGAGGAGTTGGAAACTTCTTAACTGAGGATGCTGTATTTAAAATTGAGACTTGAATGGTGAAGGGGAGTTGGCAAGGCAAATAATGAGGAAACTGTTCTGAGGGAAAAAACATCTGGGAAGGGGAAAGAGCCTGGTTAATCTGAAGAAACACATCCCTGTGTGATTGGAATGTAGAGGGGACGGGAGGAGCGCTGTGAAGTGAGCCTGGAGTACGCAGAGGCGGGTCATGCAGAGGCCTGTGGGCTTTGCTAAGGCTTTTGCACTTGATTCTAATAGAAATGGGATGCTCTCAGAGTTTTGGTGGAGGAGAGCCATGATTAGGTGTCCCTTTTGAAATGGCTGTCCTAACAGTTGTCTAGTGGGGACTGGATTGGAGGAGGGGGAATGTGGGCCCTGGGAAACCATTAGACGTCTCTCACAGGAGCCCATGTGGGAGATGATGGTGGCTGGGGCAAGGATAGTGGCAGTGGGGATGGAAGGAGGTGGAATAGTATGTTTGCTAGATAAGATGGTCGGGTGTTGATGCTTAATTGGAAGTGAGATGCAGGAGAGGGAGTTAGCAAAGCATGTCTGATAGGTTTCTGATGAGGCACCCGCGTGGATGGGGTGCCGTTTCCTGAGAGGTGAGGAACGCTAGAGCCTGAAGTAACAGGTTTCAGAGTGAAAGGGGGAGAGTGTTTTAGACACGTTTCTGTCATGCATTTCAAGTGCCTGTGAGACATCCAAGTAGAGGTGACTATGGGCAGTTAGGTATACGGGTTTGAGCTTCAGGAATGCATATTGTATTCTATGACTGAGAACAGAAAGAACCACCTTATTCTTTTTTTCATGACTGCATGTTTAAGTACTAAGGTACCAATTATGTGGTGTAATTATCTTAAGGAAAATATACATAATATGGAGAGAAAGAAATGTTTTTTGCCCAGAACGTTTTTTTGAATTGAAGTATAGTTGATTTACAATTTTGTATTAGTTTTAGGTGTTATCACAGGTGTGATCACAGCAAAGTGATTGTGATACATATACATTTCTTTTCCAGATTATTTTTCGTTACAGGTTATTACAAAATGTTGAATACAGTTCCACCCTGAATGTGCCCCAGCCCCCCACCCCCACCCCCCACCGCCAAATTGTCTAATCTCATAAGGTCAGCACAGTGGGGCCTACTTGGTTGAGAGAGAAGAGTAGTTTAAAATGTGAGTTTCCTTTAAGAGAAAGGGGAAATGAGGTCCCCCTAACAGGTGGTTTTGGTCTTAGATTAGAGGAGGTCCACCCAATTTATTATTTTAACAGAAGGGATGGAGGAGAATGTACAGAGGGATGGAGGGGAAGATACAGAAAGCTGTGTAGATTGAATGGTGTGAAGTTGAGGACGTATCCATCTGGTGGATTCTATTTTCTTTGTTAAGTAGGAGGCTAGGTCATCTACTGAGATGACAGAAGGGAGAAGGAAGGGATGCTATTTGAAGGGAATGGATAAGATTGGAAGTCACCATTGTCTTTTGACCAGACAAACATGTGATTTATTGGCAGTTGAAGACTTTGTTGAGGTCCTTTCTGCCCTGTTATATGTGGGTGTTTTGGCATTCCTCAGCAACTTGGGGACATATTTGGAGAAGGTGGGTAATTGAGCTTATCAAGGGGTTTTGAAGTTTTACCAGGTAGAGAGGATGAAAGGCAAAGGAAATATAGGCTATTGAAATACTGGGTTAAGGAATCCAAGTTGAGTGGAGAAGCAGAAGGCAGGAAAGGGGCAATGGAGTGAGAGAGTGGCACTCGGACTTCAGTGTACATCAGAACCATTTGGAGGGTTTGTTAAGACATAAGTTGCATTCATTTGTAAAGCAGGAGGATAAGTTCTGATGCCCTTTTTCATTGGATTATTGTAGAGTATAAAGAGGGAGCATGTGAATATTCTCTGTAATTTGAAAAGAGCTATTAACATGCTTTTATTTATTTATTTTTTGCAGTAAGGCATTCAGATTTAAGGTAGCTCAATAAATCAGCAAGTAATTCTTGGTATAAGAATACTTTCATTTCCTAGGTACCTGATTACACACAGTTTACATACTTTGTGTATTCCAGCCTTTTGCTCTGACTTACAGGCAAAGTGCTCATTATTTGTCTCTAGTGGATCGAGCGTTTTCTGTGATCCCTAATGAAAGATTTAACCTCTCTGTGCCTTTTTAAAATGAGGCAGTCAATGTTTGCATTGTTTTGCTTCCCCATGAGGAAAGTATGAGATTTCATTATTTTTTTAAAATAAAAACTTATTCTTATACTTTTGACATTTTTTCACATATAATAAAAGTCTTCATTTTAGTTATAGAATCTGGTGATTTATTATAATGGTGATGATGGCTAACATTTATTGAGCATTAATTGTGTGCCAGTCACTGTCCCAGTTACACAGTAAATAGGACAATCCAAGGAAGAGCCTACTTAGTGTTTTTATATATTTCACTTAATCCTTTCAGTAGTCTTAGGAAGGTATACACTATATTCCCCCTATTTTACAAATAAGTTAAGTAAGGCTTAGGTAAGCAGTAGGCCCAAGTCATGCAGCATCTGTATGATAGCTAGGGTTCAAATCCAAGGTTATCCAATTCCATACGCCTGTTCGTAATCACCAGACTAGAATTGCAGCACTCAACATAGTAGTGTCTTCTATTAGTCATTGAGTCAGCTGGCTTATCGATTTTGCAATCACGTGCAGACTTAAGCGCCGGGAGCTTGTGTGTCACTCTTTTGAGTTCTATATAAGATGGGATTGTCAGGGTTTATGAATATGCAGATGAGACTGGAGGCACTTGAAGTTAGGAAATGTTCATGGCCCCATCTTTATCATTTATTCAAGAAAAACTTATTGAAAACTTAGGGTTTGTAAGGACATTGTGCTAAGTATGTTCTAAGGAAGATAGTCTGAATTCTTACTGGTTTAGCATAACTTAGGCATTTTAACATTGGGGCTCAAAAGAGAAGCAGAGATAAATTGTGGGAAGAAGATTAGATTGAAGCTTGAGAGATCTAGGTTCTAGTCTGGTACCAGAGTGCTATAGATGGGTTGGGGGTTTTATCGGAAATGGTACAGTACTTCCTGTGAAGTGGCTAGAACTTGTTGAATGAAAGCCATGGTTTGGAACTAATTTTGTTTTACAGTTCTGTGATATTTTCTGTTATGAAATTCTTCCCTTTTGTTTATTCATACATCCATTGGGCCCATTGGGCAGTGTATATGTTTGTTCCACACCTCTGCCTAGGTGGCTGATCAATTTGGAAACATGCTTGTGTGCAGAGGAGTGGAGGGCAGATATAAGCGAGAGGTAGAATCAGTACCCTGGAGAGCTCCAAGTGGGCATGTGATCTGAAAACAAACTAGTCCTTAGGCTGTCGATGATTGTAATTCTCTGCAAGAACCTTAGAATGTTAACAGATCCTGAGGTTATGCCCTTCATTTAATATAGATTCCTTGAAAATGATTGCTCCAGTTTGAACTTATTTCATAGGTTTGTAGACTTGGAGAGATCTTTGGGATCATCTCACTAATGTCTTAATTTTAAATATAAAGAAAACAGAAACCCAGAATGAGAATAGCAAAAGGATAAATGGTCTGGACAAGAACCCAATCTTTTGACTCACAGGCCAGTGCTTCATGTGTGGTGATGGATCCACCTGTCTTTAAGTGTCCTCTTAATAAAAGCAGTTCGGATTATAAGAATAAAGTGAAGTGAAGTGAAGTCGCTTAGTCATGTCCGACTCTTTGCGAGTCCATGGATTGTAGCCTACCAGGCTCCTCTGTCCATAGGATTTTCTAGGCAATAGTACTGGAGTGGATTGCCATTTCCTTCTCCAGGAGATCTTCCTGACCCAGGAATTGAACCCAGGTCTCCCGCATTGTAGACAGACGCTTTACTGTCTGAGCCATGAGGGAAGTCCTTGTAAATAAGTCCTTCTTATTTATAAGAATAAATCCTTATTTATTTATTTATATAAATAAGTCCTTCTTATTTATAAGAATAAAAGAAGTAGTAAATCTTACACAGTATTTGTAGCAAGAACTTATAGTTTTCTTCTTGAACCAGGGTTTAAGATGACCTCATAGGACTATGGCAAAGGGATATATAGTGTCAGTTTCTTTAGATACTCTTGGTGTCTTTCAGTGGAGAATATTCTTTTTTATTATTGGAACATAAACAGAGGGTATTGTGCTGAGAGGTGAATTGCTGCGTTGTTCTGTATCTCTGGGAAAGGCACTGCTGCTGCTGCTGCTGCTAAGTCACTTCAGTCGTATCTGACCCTGTGCGGCCCCATAGACGGCAGCCCACCAGGTTCCCCCATCCCTGGGATTCTCCAGGCAAGAACACTGGAGTGGGTTGCCATTTCCTTTTCCGCTGGAAGGGGCACAAACTCTGATAATTTCTTCTGCAGAGCTGCTGCTGGTACTTCTAGTGTAGGGTGGTTGTGCTCTGTTCTTCACATTGCTGCTGCCCTAGTAAGTTTTCTTAGTACAAATAGATACCCAAATGTCAGAGCTGAAGGATCTTACCTAAGGTCTACCTCCTTAATTTTATGGAGTACTTTTAGTTCTGAGCTATTCTCCAACTTTAAGTGTATCTCAGGGGCTCTGAAATTGAACACTCAGGCTTGTTCTTACATTGACCTACTTGGAAATGGCTTACCAGAGATCTTTTCTGAACCAGAGGAATATACCTAAAATAGGTCATTTGCAGAGAACCTCTTTTGAAGCACACTCTGAAACAACATCTGGCCTGAGGTGATAGGGTAGCATGTCTTCAGGCAAAAACTTTCTCAGATACTCATTTGACTTCTCCGCGAAAGAAGCTTTTTAGTCCACTCGATATTCTCTTGTGAAGTTCACTCTGTATTTCCCATGTGGGTTACTGCCTCTGGGCGGGCTTTCTGCTGGTTTCCTGTTCCATTCTGTTTCTTTATGTTGTACTTTTTAATGATGATGATTCTTTGCCTTTGAAAATTGTTGACACATCCTTATTTAATCCTCCCACCAATTATATGAGATATATATTATATACATTTTAGTATATAGATTTAGCAAACATTTATGAATGTTAGCTACATGCTCTCATATATACCATTTTTGAAAGTGTCAAGTTTTATCCACATTTTAGGAAAGAGAAACTAGAAGCTCAAAGAAATTAAGTAACTTCTATTCCATTCTTTTTTTTTCTTTCTTTCTTTTTTATACCTATCACCTGATTAGAATTGTTCTTAGCACTTAGGAGAAGTAAAAGACAAGTTTGCTGTTCTCTGGAACTCATGCAGTGTCTGAGGGAGTCAAGATTTGTAAAGATAGTATAGACTTTAATCAAGGTTAAGAGTTAATTGTTGGTTATACTTCCAAGAAAAAAAAAATAAGTTGATCTGTTAGAAGAGAGCAAGAAAAATCAGAGTGGACCAAAGAAACAAATACAATTTACTGATGAGAAGATAGAACCTAAATTGAGGGATCTGGAGCCGTTATAGGTTCCTGATCTGTGGATAAGATGAGAAAGAGTTAGGTTAGGAATGTTAAACTAACTAGAGGGATTAGTGGGAAAAGAGATTAGAGGCTGAAACACAAACTAGGAAATTGTTTTAATCTAGATTACCCACAGGGGCCAGGCCTGGCCATGTCTTTGAACTTATAAGAGAAAAGAGAATTTTTTTTTTTAATACAAAGGATCATAGCATTTTTGAAATTCTTAGCTTTACCCCTGTAGTTTAGCCTTCAAAGAAGTGGTAATTTAGTGACTTTGAACTCTTCTTATCCCTCTTCTCTTCCTTTGACCCTAAAATGCTGTTTTGAACTTGCTAATACTCTCTTCTCCCATCTCCTGTGTGGAGATCTCCCTCCCAGAACCCTCTGTTCTGTCTCAATCTGTATTATTTGCTATCTAGGCCTATTGCATCCTGGGGTTTTGTTTTTCCTTTCAATACTCTCCTGGGGATTAGACACTATTTTATGGATTCAGCTTTTTTTCTTTACTTTTATATTCTCATTCTTCAGGAGCACATACTCCTGGAGGTTTTAAGAAAGAGGCCTAAGAGGTGAGTCTTCTGAGAATTGCATATTCAAAAAGACTGTTTTTGTACTCATACATTTGGCTTACAGCTTTGTTGAATACAGAATTCTAGATTGAAAATAGTAATTTTCTCCCAAATTTAGAAAATTATTGTTTCTTTCTTAACAGCATCTCATTTTACTTTGAGAAGTTTAATACTGATAGGTTAAGAAGGCACAATTGAAAATCGAAAAGCTCAATGCTTGAACTTTTGGTGATACAGATTTCTGTATCAAACAATTTAAGGATATACATGGAACATTTATAAAAATTAATATGAATGAGTCATAGAGAACACATAAGGTTTCAGAAATAGAAATGATAAAGAATGATCTTTGACTACAACTTAACAAAATCAGAAGTTGATACAAAAAACATAAATGTTTAAATTCTTTATGTATGTTGAAAATTTAAAAGCATGTAGCTAACCTACTGTATATAGCACAGGGTAAATCTGTTCAGTATTCTGTAATAACCTAAATGGGAAAAGAATTTGAAAAAGAATAGACACATGTGTACGTATTTCTGAATCACTTAGCTGTACGCCTGAAACTACCACAATATTGTGGCGTCTTTTTTGACATTAAAAAAAATTATCTATTAAATTCACATTTTAAGTGCTTCACATTTCTGAGTGCAGACTGTAACTTTTTTTTCAGTTCATATGCAGAACATATTTACCCATTACCCATGTGACACCATTGAATATATTATTGATTTAGAAACAGATTTCAGTAGAATTTTAGTTCTGAACACTATGGGGAAAATACATTTTCTCTGGAATTATCCATTATTAACACATATTAATCAACTGTATTCTAATATAAAGTAAAAAAATTGTGAAAGGCATATTGCCAAATAAGTAACACAAATTTAAGATGCCTAAAACTGAATGAAAATGAAAACATTACATAGCAATATTTGAGGGATAAAGCAAAGGTAGAGTTTTGAAGAAAACATATATTTTAAATACATAAATTAGGTAAGAAATCTTTAAAATGAATGAACTGTTTTATGAAGTTAGGAAATGAGGAGAATAAGCTGAAAGGAAAAAAGAAGCACGTAAAAAATAATGGATTTCCATACACACAGAAAAGACCTGTTGAGATTTTGTGATTGTAATGACTCTGTGGACCAGTTTTGGAAGAAATGACATCTTTGCAATTATGAGTCTTCTAGTTCATAAACATGATGTATCCCACCATTTATATGTTGCTTCTGTAACTTCTCTAAATTTCATTTTGTGGTTTTTCAGTGTGGAGACTTTTGCATATTTCATTACCTTTATCCCTGGGTGTTTGGTGGTTTTTTAATGCTTTTATAAATGGCATTATTCTTTGAAATTCATTTTTTATTTGCTGACTGCTGGCACATAGAAACAAGTAAATTTTTGCAAAAAAAAAAAAGACTAGAATATTATCATTTTGCAATGCCTGGTGAATTAATGTATCTAGGTATTGACCAACAACAGCTGTTCAGTTCAGTTGCTCAGTCGTTTCAGACTCTTTGCGAGCGCGTGGACTGCAGCACTCCAGGCTTCCCTGTCCATCACCAACTCCCAGAGTTTACTCAAACTCATGTCCATCGAGTCAGTGATGCCATTCAACCATCTCATCCTCTGTCGTCCCTTTCACTTCCCGCCTTCAATCTTTCCCAGCATCAGGGTCTTTCCCAATGAGTTGGCTCTTTGCATCAGGTGGTCAAAGTATTGGAACTTCTATACATTTTATACATGTTTTCTGTGATCTGAACTAATGAGCAAGGGGATTAGTGGAAAAAAGAAGGGAGCTGTATAAGAAAAAGTTTTTGTTTTTGTTTTTGTTTTACTACTCTATGCTGTTCTCTGTGCTAGGGCATTTCACAGATAGTATCTTAATATTCAAAACCCACTATCCCTGTTTTACTGAGTCTTACAGAGGTTAAATAACTTGATCATTATAGTGAGTTAAAAGAGTAGAAGTTAAAGCCCAAACTTGATCTGGTTCCAAAGTACAGATTACTTCTGCTTTTCCCATTGATTTGATATTGGCAAGCAGAAATGTGGGGGTACACTGATTTCTCTCTAAATTCATTCTCTATTGTATTGGTCCTTCAATTAGTATTTTGTGTATATGAAAAATTATCTGGAAATATGTATGCTAAATTCTCTTTCTCCAACTGATCAATACAGAAAGACGCATTATATTATTCATTCTAACAGAAAAAAAATGATAGTTCTAAGAAGATATCATAAGATATGAAAATACAGTATTACCTTAAATATCGTTTTTTTAGGGGAGTTTTTTTTCTAGTGAAACATGGAAAAAAGATAGGAATGAGTTACAAATATAGTCTAGTTTCTGAACAGTGCCAGAACAGTCTCATACATATAGAAATATATGTATTGGGAGAGATATTGTTTTTAATATTTTGTGTTGATTTTAGCCCTCAACACTATATAAACTTGGATTAGACTTGCCAATAGATTGACAAAAATTAAAACTTTTCTGACTCCAGCTTGATTTGCTAAAGTTTCTTTTGTGTATAATTTTGACCTAGCTTTATTTCTCTTAGCATTTTGTATTTTGTCTGTTGATAACTTTATTTGTTCTTAGTTTACAGGAAACTGATCTCTTCTGCTCTCTGTTCTCCTACTTTCCCTTTCCCGTGTTGCTGCTGCTGTTTAGTTGCTCGGTCGTGTCCAATTCTTTGTGACCCCATGGCCTGTGGCCCGCCAGGCTCCTCTGTCAATGGAATTTCCCAGGCAAGAATACTGGAGTGGGTTGCCATTCCCTCCTCCAGGGGGTTTTCCTGATAGAGGGCTCAGACCTGTATATGCTGCATTGGCAGGCAGATTCTTTACCACTGAGCCAGCAGAGATGCCCTTTCTATTCCTTTATCGTGCCTTTATTGTTGCTATAAGACCATCAGGGGAGATTTTGTGAAATGCTTAAAACAAGCATATAAATTGAGCTGGGTTTAATTTTAAAAGAATGTTAAAACTAAAAATAATTATATAACTATACCTGAAATATATTGACAGTTTTAATCATTTTAGAGCATGGTTTCTCAAAGTGTGATACTCTGCCTGCCTGAGTCAAAAGCCCCAGGATGCTCATGATTGTAAAAGCATACTCCATAGGTCCCTCTCCAACCCTTCTGAATCAGGATCTCTGCATTTCTAAATGAGTGCACTCGTTTAGAATTTGATTTTCATCCTCTTCTCAATTTCCGTATTTCTTACCTATAATGTCTTTAATGATTTATAGATATCAATAGACCATCTGCAGGTTGACTTTGTAGATTTGTGATGTAAGTGGAAGATGTTAAGAGCATAAATACATTTTATTTCCAACAAATTAATGATCTCTTTAATGATAATATATGATTTCTGAATGATTCCCAGCTGCATTATCAAAGACATTAAATTAAAATGTTATTAGGCTTTGTGTATAGACTAAAAAAGGAATCAAGACTCAGAATTTCTTTTTCCAGAACGAGTGTCAGTTATTGCAGTCATTATTAACCTTTGTATGTCTGTGTGGCTTGAGATAACAGTAATTTACTTCTTTTCCTGACAAGCAGTTGTTCTCTTTCTGTTTAAATATGTCAGAGGCAGGAAGCTCTTTCCTGAAGCAGACTGTTCCTTGCAGTGAAGGACAATTTGCCTCTATTATTTCCACTTATTCTAGGATCAGTTCTTCTGATAATGATTAAGCTCTAGCCTGTCAAAGTAGACCCAGTGAATGAGTCAAGATAAAAGTATTGGGGAAGGGAATATGCAGGCAGTGCTGAAACAGAAGAGCGGCCTGCGCAGAGAAAAGCCCAGAAAGGAACATGGGCGCTGGAGATCTATTTGATCATTTCACTTTCCCTGACCTAGTTAAAAGATTCTGTTGGAGTGTCATGAGGTGCTGAGAATGGCTTCCAAAAGGAGCTGCTGCTGCTGCTGCTAAGTCGCTTCAGTCGTGTCCGACTCTGTGCGACCCCATAGACGGCAGCCCTCCAGGCTCCCCCATCCCTGGGATTCTCCAGGCAAGAACACTGGAGTGGGTTGCCATTTCCTTCTCCAGTGTATGAAAGTGAAAAGTGAAAGTGAAGTCGCTCAGTTGTAACCAACTCTTAGCGACCCCATGGACTGAAGCACTTACCTTTATTATCTCCCACCCCATCCCACACCCTGAGAGTCCCTTCTCATTTCAGTTCCATCCTGATTCACCATCAGGTTGGATGAGAAGGCATATTTAAATCTCTCTCTCTGGTTACATGCATCTCAAGTATTATGTTGCCAGGTGGTTTCTTAAGAGGGCAATTGATTAAACCATATGGATGAAAATGCAAGCAGCAGGTGTCAGTTCCCACGTACAAAGAGCTTAGAAGTCATGACACCCATCCTTACACAAGAAACAACTGAGCAAAATGAAAACTGGTAACTTTTCTTGGACAGTAGGAAATCAGTAATAAGTAAGTTTTCTTATCAGAGAGCTGAGATTGCTGCCCCAAAGTATGGAGAGACTTTTCCAGAAAAACAGTTGCGATCTGCTTACTTGGGGCAGACGCTTCCACAGTCATGAACTGGTAGGAACACCTAGATGGTAATTTAGATGATTTGCTGCAGGCTCAGTGCAGGCTAGCTGGAGAGTGAGAAACTCCTGGGGCCACAATCTTAGAGATGTTCCACATTTTCATAGGTTTTACACCCAAGAACCTTATCAGGTTCTCACTGTGAAGAGCCAAGAAAGACCCTTGGCAAGAAGAGGAGAGTAATTATTATGAAATGTACCTGGAGCCTTCTCTGTAACAAAGGTCTGCTTTCCAGGGGAAAAGACTTGGCCAGAGCCCTATCCCACCTGTGGAAAGGACATTTCTCTGACTCCAGCCCTTCATGTCTTATTGTCTCACCTAAGTGAGGAGAGGAGAAAGAAGTTGAGAAACACTGGTGAAGGTCCTAGTCCAGGGACAGAATCCCACTAGAGGACTGAGATACACTTATAGAACTATAGAACTCTTCCTTCTCCCTTATCTTACCACTCAATTAATAGGACTCTGATATAATAACTGGATTACAGCCAACAGTCTAGTATTAGATAGTTGGTGACGTTTGCACAACCTTCTGAATACACTGCTGCTGCTGCTGCTGCTGCTGCTAAGTCGCTTCAGTCGTGTCCGACTCTGTGCGACCCCATAGACGGCAGCCCACCAGGCTCCCCCGTCCCTGGGATTCTCCAGGCAAGAACAATACACTAGAACTCTCTAAATCATACACCTTAAAATGGTGAATTTTATCTTATGTGAATCATATCTCAGTAAGCTAAGGAAAAAAAATAAAGAAATCTGAATAATGTTTGTACTTCAGTTAATAATAAAGAATAAAATGATTTATTAATTTTGATAAGTGTGTCATATGAATGTAAGATGTTAGTAGACAAAGCTAGGCTTGGGGGTTTTGAGAACTCTCCATCTAAAATTGTCCTAAAAAAGAGTTGGTTTTAAAACAGGAAAGCAGTTGTTTCAACATCAGAAGTGAAAACAAAATCTCACTTACGAAAGCAGGAATAGTTGGATTCAGTTGTTTTTGAAAAAAGAAAAAGATTTAGAGGGAGAGAAAACCCTAATCACACTGCAAAGGATGGATTGAGGATGTTCACCAAAACTCTTGGGGCCATTCGTAGAAAATCCAGCTGATTCTTATGCAAACTGGATATCTTATTGGCATACCTACTGAGTTTTTCAGCCCAAACATTTCCCTCTCTTCCCTCCAACATTTCTATACTTATTTCAGAATGTTTATAGCATGTTGGATATGGAAATAAATATGCTGAAGCCCTGATATCACAGGGTGATGTGGTAGTGACTTTTGGAAGGTAAAGCACTATATTCTGTTTCCAGAATCTCTTCACCAGTTTTGTGAAATTTGTCTCTAGGGGAGAAAGGACTGATGCAAATTGTAGCAAGGGAAAGGAAAAGAACAGATCCATGTCAAAATGTACCTCAAGTTGTGTTCAGTGATAAAAAGGGAATGTTGTTCCTTTATTGTTTCAACTGTCTGATCTTCCCTTGTGAAATTCTTTCCATCCTCCAAGACCATGTCTTCTATGAAACCTCTGTTTCTCTCTAGTCCGTATTATGTCTCTATTGAATTGCTCTAACTACAATTGATGTCACTACTTTGGCCCTTAAGTACTTATATATAGTCTGATTATTTGGGACATTGCATATCATGTATGACATGTTTCCTTTTTGTGAGACTCTGTGGGAGGAAGTTCATTTTGGTTCTGATTGTGAGATATAGTTGGACTTCGGAGGTGGTAAAAGAACCTGCTTGCCGACGATACAGGAGACACAGGAGACACGTCCCTAACGTCATGGAGAGTAGGACATGACTGAAGTGACTTAGCGTGCACGTGAGATGTAGCTAGGTTGTATGTGCGTGTGCTTAGTCACTCAGTCGTGTCTGACTCTTTGTAACCCTGTGAACTGTAGCCTGTCAGACTCCTCTGTCCATGGAATTCTCCAGGTAAGAATACTGGAGTGGGTAGCCATTCCCTTCTCCAGGGGAATCTTCAAACTCAGAGATTTTCTTCGCCTTAACACCATCAATAATTTATTTTGCATTCTTCTCTATTGTATGTATGTTAGGAAGCACTCGTAAATCCTTTGTAAAAGGGTTTAAACATTAAAATTACTTGTGGATGTGTGGTTATTATAGCTGGTATGGTGAGAACAGTAATTAGCAAGTCAGTAGACTTGGATTCTCAGTGATCTGGGACATGAACTAGTTATTTGCATTTCCTAGCTTCCATTTTGCCACTTGCAATATGAAAGAATACTATCTTATACAATTTCTAAGGACATTTTGTGATATAAAATTCTTGGGACTTCCCTGGTAGTCCAGTGGTTAAGAATCTGTCTTCCAGTGCAGGGGACATGGGTTTCATCCCTGGTTGAGGAACTAAGATCCCATATGGCGCAGAGTATCTAAGCCTGCCCACCATGATTTAGAGTCCGTGTGCTACAGTGAAGATCCTGTGTGCTGCAACGAAGATCCGACCCACAGCCAAGTAAACAAACAAACAAATAAATAAACATTAAAAATAAATATGTGTGTCAGTCTCATCCCACTATGTGAAAGTCTCTGACAGCAGCAACTGTCCTCATCTCTTGTATCTCGCAGAGCTTATTACATAAGGCAGAGTACCTGTTGGGATATTAATAAAAAATTTTTTTAATTAAACATTTTTCTAGGCACTGTTCCTGTGTATGGAGTCATGGTTATATTTTCAAGTTGATACCCCACTAATTTTTACTAACAGATGAGGAGGTCGATTTATTTCACAGAATACTGCAGAGTGCAGACTTTTCTATGCTGCAGGCATTATGAACTGTTTGCACATACCCTGGGGCTTTCTGCAGGGCAAGTAAATGGCTGCACTTGTCCCAATATGTTCCATTTGGCCCATTTATCAAAACTGAGATACTGTAACCTCTGTAGTAGACATTAATGTCAGGCTTTCTGGGAAGAGATAGCAAGTCTCTTCTATCTCTCTAAGATACAAAGGTCTTATCGTTGATGAAAGGCAGATAGGAAGACATGTAAGAGAGCTAAACTTAGAGTTCTAAGTTCTGGTTCTGGCTCTGCCTTTGATTTTTATTTTTGAAACAATAAAGTTGGTTTTTAAAAATATAATCCAAACATTATTGGTCCCAAATAATTTTACACAGATTTTTTTTTTCTTTTTTTACTTTCTTCTAAACTTTGGAAAATTACTATACCTCTGAGGTCTTTAGACTCTTCATCTTCACACTGAGGAGTTGGGCAAGATGATTCTTGCAGTCCTTTCCCAGAGTGAACATTCCAGAACTTGTATGGCTTAAGTGCTTGAAGATGATAGGCTTTGCCTGAAACCCCTGATGGGTGATAAAAGTTCACAGTCACACTCATAGCTTGAGCCTAGAGCACTGAGGGAATCCAGATTTTCTCCTTGATAATTTGTACAATCACCTCTAGTGCTTGAGGCACTATTACCTCCCGGATAGATCCACTTCAGATGTTTTGCAACTGTACACAGGAAAGTTTATATGGAATCACACAGGTGCAGCCTAAGTTCTGTTTTTCATGTCTGAAAATACTACCCTAGTACTTAATTGATAGTTACCTGGCTTTGGAGTTCTAGATTGGAAGTCTTTTTCCCTTAGAATGTTGAAGGCATTATCTTCTAGATTCCAGTATTGTTCCTGAGAAGTTCAAAGCCACTTTGATTGCTCATCTTTATTCCTGGATTTTTCTATGTGATCTGTTCCCGTGGCTCTTCCTTAAAAGCTTTAAGTATTTTCTCTTTGGCTTGCTCTTCTGAAATTTATAATGTTGAACCTTCATGAAAATCTATTTTCCTTCTTTGTGCTGGGCTCTCAGGAGCACTTTCAGTTGGAAAAACAAGTCCTTTGATCTTGAATGCATTCTCTTGAATTATTTCATTGTTCATTTCCAACCTGTATTTTTCTCATCTCTGTTTCTGGAGCTACTGTTATTTGGATGTTGAACCTTCTGAACCAATTGGCTAATTTTCTTAATTTTCTTCTCTTCTGTTTTCCATCTTTGAGTTTTTTAAAAATGTATCTTTCAGAAGGTCTCCTCAACTTTCCTTCCAACCTTCCTACCTTTTTTTTTTTAGCAATATTTTATTTTTCTCTTAAAAAAACTTCCCATTTAAATCATACATTTCAGTGGTTCCTAGTGTTTCCACAGAGCTGTGCAGCCAACACCATTCGATCTTAGAATATATTCTTTCTCGTCACCGCTAAAAGAAACTCTGTGCCCATTAGCATCCATCCTGTCTCCCCTTACCTTCTCTGCTATAGATAGTCACTGATGTAGTAACTAAGGCTGGAGTCACATAACTAGGTAGTCATAGAGCCAGGACTGAAATACAGGTCTGATGCTCCAAGTTCATGCTGTTCTCATTATGCTGTGGTGCCTTCCAAGGTGAGAAAAAGCAGGCTCATAGGGAGCTAATGAAGTAATGCCCAGGTGAGGTAAAAAGTGCCTGTGATGCCACAGCTCTTGAATTTTCTCGATGCTGATTTCAGATAGTCCCCTTGTCCCATGAGCCATGAAAATGTTTGGCAAAATCCAGTGTTTGGGCATGTAAAGTATATTTCTCAGGTTGATTTTTGAACCTAGAAGTAATGTTTTTTTTTTTTATTCAGACCATGTGTACCAATATCTTTTGATTATGATAACATGATCACCATGAGAAGTGAGGCTAAAGGAAAAAATGATTTCCAGGGAATAATGCTAAGAGTCATTTCTAGGTGCCAGACACTATACCAAGTATTTTAGCGGTATTGATTAATCCTCACAAGAATCCTATTGGAGAGGTATTATTTCCCGCCAAGACTGAGAAAGGTTTAATAACTTGTCTAAATATCACACGGCTCCTGAGTAAGCTGCACTTTGAGCCTTCACCTCTGTCTTTACAAGGTCCTTGAGCATCCCTTTACACTGCTCTGGAAACAAAATGGCTTCACCCTTATAGCCCCGGGGGAGATGAATTCAGTCCCAGGAATATTCATGTAGGAATACCCTTCAAACATGGCTACAGATTTCAAACAAAATCAGCTTAAAGTGTTTTAGGGTTTTCTACCATCTTAATTGTGGTGGAATAAAAATGTTCAACTATAAGAATATGAAGGTTGATAGTTTAAAGGAAAGCTAATTAAATTTTTGAATAGTGTGAAGAAAGTAAATAGCACCATCTGTTAGTGTATTTTTGCTGATGAGAGGATTTATCACATCTGGATTTTAGAGCATTTTTAGCCAATAAACAACAAAGTTTAGTCAAAGGTTAATTTCCACTGTTAGCTTGGTAGTACTTGGCATATAAATGCTTAATGAATGCTCATTGAATAAACAAGTGAAAAGCTGCCTTTTATTTAAGCAGACACAATTGTCTTTTCTAACGCAGTGCTGTAAGTATGTCCATAATATCAAATCACAAAAAGAACTTCTTGAAAGGAAAATGGAATAAGTAATGTTACCTTCTGTTGGTTTCTGAAAGAATGGGTCATTGTTCCAGATATTTTGCATTTCCACAATAAAAATATAGCTGAAAGGTGATTTGCTTTTTTAGCATTCCTCATTTTAGTGTGTGATTTTAAGCATGACCTTACTAGCATGGGGATGAGTGCAATTGCTTCTTGGCAGGAAAGCGATGACAAACCTAGACAGTATGTTGAAAAGCAGAGACATTACTCTGCCGACAAAGATATGTATGGTCAAGGCTATGGTGTTCCCAGTGGTCATGTACGGTTGTGAGAACTGGACTGTAAAGAAGGCAGACGCTAAAGAATTGATGCCTTTGGACTGTGGTGCCGGAGAAGACTCCTGAAAGTCCTTTGGACAGCAAGGAGATCAAACCAGTCAATCTTAAGGGAGATCAGCCCTGAATATTCACTGGAAGGACTGATGCTGAAGCTGAAGCTCCAGTATTTTGGTTATCTGATGTGTACAGACGACTCATTGGAAAAATCCACGATGCTGGGAAAGATCGAGCACAGAAGGAGAAGAGGGCATGAGAAGATGAGATGCCTGGATGGCATCACCAATGCAATGAACATTAACTTGGGCAAACTCCAGGAGATGGTGAGGGACAGGGAGGCCTGGCATGCTACAGTCCATGGGGTCGCAAAGAACTGGACACAACGGGGTGACTGAACAACATTTTAGTGCATATTATCAGATTGTTCATTTTAGATATTTGAACTTCTAGCTTCTTCCCTTAATTTACCTTTTTTTTTTTTTTTTTGGTTACGAAGGCAAATCACAGAAAGAATCCTTGAGGAGACAGTTTGGTAGTGATCAGTCCTTTCTAAGGCTTCCCAGGTGGTGCAAGTGGTAAACAGTCTCCCTGCCAGTGCAGGAGACGTAAAAGACGTGGCTTTGATCCCTGGGTCAGGAAGATCCCCTGGAGAAAAAAATGTCAACCCTCTCCAGTATTCTTGCCTGGAAAATTCCATGGACAGAGGAGTCTGGTGGGCTATAGTCCATGGGGTTGCAAAGAGTAGGACATGACATGACTGAGCACACACACAGTCCTTTGTAATGGACCCAAAGAAGGTGTTTTGTACATTTCTGAGTTAGAAAAGGTTCTGCAATTGAACTGATGATTTGTAATAGTGCTCAAAAATTAAGAGATCGAGAATCTCAGACTTTTTTCCTCAATAGCCACCTGAGCCATCCTTCTGCCTCCAAATATGCCCCTCTCCCACAGTCTTCTGCTTTATCCTGTGTCAGAGTGCTTGCCCTATTTCTAAACGGATTGATTTGTAATTTACTTTCCACCTATTTATATGCTACTCATTATGTAAGGCCCAACACAAGTAGCATTTCCTCCAGTGAGCTTTTCTATGGCTCATGCTGTCCTCTGTTTGCTTCTCATTTTGTCATTAACTTTAGCATTTGTCCCAAGGTGTAGAACTGAAGGGCCAAGGGGCAGAAACTAAGGAAGGGAGGAAAAGGCTCCATCTGTGTGTCAGGAGTCCCTAAGACCACCCTCAGGTTTGGTGATTTGCTAGGAGGGAAGATTCTCAGGCCTCAGCATATAGTCATCCTCACAGCTAAGATTTATCATAGCAAAGGATACAAAGCAATGTCAGTGAAGGGAAAAGATGCACAAGATGAAACGTGGAGAAAACTATGTGTAAGCTTCCAGGAGTC
Source organism: Oryx dammah (assembly GCF_014754425.2). Classification (NCBI taxonomy): domain Eukaryota; kingdom Metazoa; phylum Chordata; class Mammalia; order Artiodactyla; family Bovidae; genus Oryx; species Oryx dammah. The sequence continues at coordinate 3,612,415 of NW_024070193.1, forward strand.
CTCCTTGGTGGAGTCACACAGGAGATACTTAATTCCTCCAGCACCAGTTGTGACAAGTAGAAATGCCGTCTTCCAAGAAAGCTCGCTAGAGACTCAGCGCCCCAAGTTTTCCCTCGGGCTGGTCTTGTAGGCACCTGCTGCTGCTGCGTCACTTCAGTCGTGCCCGACTCTGTGACCCCATAGACAGCAGCCCACCAGGCTCCCCTGTCCCTGGGATTCTCCAGGCAAGAACGCTGGAGTGGGTTGCCATTTCCTTCTCCAATGCATGACAGTGAAAAGTGAAAGGGAAGTCGCTCAGTGCTGTCCAACTCTTAGCAACTCCATGGACTGTAGCCCACCAAGCTCCTCCATCCATGGGATTTTCCAGGCAAGAGTACTGGAGTGGAGTGCCATTGCCTTCTCCTTCTTAGCATATACATAATTCTAGGCCCTACAAGGAAAGAATGGGCTTCCCTGGTGGTTCAGTGGTAAAGAATCCACCTGTCAGTGCAGGAGATGCAGGTTCAATCCCTGGGTTGGGAAGAGGAGATATATCCATTGCTGCTCCACAAATCTGGGGACTTTTATAGTCCCATAATGTATGTTATTTTGTAAGTTTTTTGTTCATGTGTTAGTCCCTTATTACACTGGAGAATAGCACTGGATTGGAAATCAGAAGACCTGAATTTTGACTCATTTAATGCTGGATTATGGGTATTATTTCTGCTATATATTTACTTCTGCCAAAATAATGAAATCTCAGGATTTAGTGGAAACTTAACAGTGGTCTAGCCTCTGTAATTTGTCCATGACTTGACATCTCTGCTTGCTGATCACTGGAATAGAGGACTTGACCATCAAATAAATGCAAGGCAGCAGCTTATGGGGGACTGGGGAGAGAGATTGTTGAGCCAGAATTTGAGGTGACTTCAGAATAATCTTTTATGTTTCTTGCTCAGTACTGAAGAACCATTGGTGCTCTGAGAGTAGCTCTATATTTTCCTTTCCCTTCATTTTCATTACTTTTCTCACCAGGGGCCCTATGTGACTCTCTTTCTCCAGGATCTGTTTGCCATCCTGATGACCTTCTCTTCTTCAGGGTCCCTTTGATTTTGAACTTATCACTTATCCCCTTTGGGCTCCTGTGTCTTCATTAGTAAAATAAAACCAAAGAAATCTTTAACTTTCTTTCCAACTCTAATATGTTATGATGCCATTGTCCAGAAGCTTTGCTGAATGTTGGAGCAAATTATATATCACCATTTCATTGTCATAGAAGGCAAATTGTTTATTGAACAGGCCCCTGGATAATTAAAACTTATTAATTCAGGCCCCAGATGTACTGGGTATATTAGTATTAGTGGTCTCTGTGGGTTTTTAATCCAAGGAAACTTTAGACATAGGAATGCTCTTGGTTGCTTGCTGTCAACTGAGAGATGCAAGCTAGGAAAATGTGATTGACATCATTAGCCCCTTTTGACAGCATAATGTTATTCTCAGAGCACGCCACAGCATATGAGTTATTTTTGTCTTCTGTGGGTCAGAATCTGGGGCTTGTTCCTATTCCCTGGGAAGGTGGGCAGATGGTTTAATGATGGCTTTGCCCACCAAGATATTTGATCTTAATAATGGGCTCAAATTTTCCTTTGTTCCATTGGGAACTTAAATTGTTTCAAGGAAACTTAGTAGTAAAATACTTTGATGTGGGGAAAAATAAGTACCTCTTGCTGAAATCAGTTTGCTCTCGTCATTGATCCTGAGCATGTTTTTCTCATTTCCATATCAGTAACTTTATTTTCTGAGTGTCCTGCCCCTCTTTGCTGATATCCTTAATATATATCCTTTCTGTCCTAATAGACCTTTCCAGAAGCCTACTCCCATCCCCTTTCCCCCAACTGCCCTTTCCCCTTTCTCTGAAATTTTATTATAAAAAGACTGCTATGCAATTTAATGGTTAGTTATCTACTGTCTTATATTATTATCTCATTGTTTTATGTTTTTTTCATTTTGTCTCCTTAAAATATTTGCTTCTTGAAACCAAGGAGCAATCTTTGTTTAGCTCGGTAATTCTAATATTGCTGAATTTGTCCCAGAAAAAAAGATGTATAGAAGAAGGAGTAAAAGACTGTAAAGGAACTTAATATTTATTGAACTGATACCCAGTACTAGGTATGTGTAACTTATAGTTTATTTAAAATTTTAAAACAATAGCCTAAAGATGGGAAGTATTAGGTCCATTTTACTCCTGAAGAGACTTGGCCTCAGAGAGGTTGAGTGATAGGGTCAGAGGTAGTGTGGAGTTACAGTATTTAGTCTTGAATCTCTCTTTCTCTGCCATTTACTATCATAATAACTTTCTTACCCTTTCTAAGCTTCAGTTTCAAGATGGGGATAATACCTGCTCTACTGGGTATTCGTGACCCTTAATGAGAAAGATAATGTAGATGAAGAGTCTTTGAATGTTCAACCCATAGATAGTCTGTAAATGAGACATATGTGAAAGTAGAATGAACAGGACTTCCTGTTGGATTGAGTGTGGTACACAGGGAGAGAAAAAAATGAAACATGACTCCCAGGTGTCTGTCTTGAACTACTGAGAAGATAATGATATAATCTGCAGAGAATTTGACACACTAGAAGAAAAACAGGTGTGGAAGGGGAATACAGAGGTTAATTTCGAGATCTTGAACAGGCAATTGAATATACAATTCTAGAGCTCAGAGGGGAGATCTGAGACAAAGATCCAGTGTAAAATCTGGGAGTCACTGGCCTGCATGTGGTAACTGAAGCTGTTAGGTGGAAGGGAGGGAACAGCATTAGATGACCTAAATTCTGAAGAACTTCAACATTTAAAGGTAAGTAGAGGGTAACTCAGTAAAGATGACCAAAAAAAGGCAGCCAGATAGGGTGAAGAATCAGGGAAGTGTAGTGTCACTGAAGTCAAGGGGAAACAAACATTTCAAGAAATTTGTCTGTACATGAAGTCATCTCTTTCTCACCTTCCATTTACTCGTCAGCTCAGTACAATCGGGCTTCTGCACCATCCCCTTCAACTGCACTGAAAAAATGCCTTTAAAAGGACCAGCACTCCTAGCTGGACAAATACAGTGGGCATTTCTCTGTCCTCATTGAAACTGCTCTGTCAGCAACATTCAGCACAGCTAGCCACTCCCTATTTCTTTCTCTTACCTCAGTGGCTGTTCTTTTTTAGTAGATTTCCTCGTTATTCTCCCTCTACCTGATCCCTAAATGTTGGGATTCCTCAGGGCTCAAAACTGAGGCCGTATCTCTTTTCTCTCTGTTAATTATTTTCTTAGGTTATCTCAACTAGTGCTGTAGATTTTATACTGTCTTGATCTTATAACTTCCAAATTTTTATTTCTGGTAATATCTGTCCTTTGAGTTTCAGTTATCTGCACGACATCTCCACTTAATGTCTTATATTCATGACCAAAAACAGGGCCCTTAAATATTTTCCCTTTGAAACCCGTTTCCTCCTCAACACTTTCCCCAATCTTAATAAATAATATTAATTCTGCAATCTAACCATCCAAGCTATAACTTTTGGATGAGCTTTGACTCCTTTCCCCTTATTCTTCACATCTAAGAAAAGTGAAAGGAAAAAAGTTAAAGTGTTACTCAGTCATATCTGACTCTTTGCGACCCCATGGACTGTAGCGCACCAGGCTCCTCTGTCCACGCAATTCTCCAGGCAAGAATACTGGAGCAGGTTTCCATTTCCTTCTCCAGGGGATCTTCTAACCCAGGGATTAAACTTGCATCTCCTACATTGCAGGCAGATTCTTTACCGTCTGACCTAGCAGGGAAGCCCCTTCACTTTTCACTTTCAGCCTGACACCAAATCAAATATTTTCTATCTCCAGAATTTCTCATATCATGTCATTTCACTTTGGTTCAGGTTGCCGTCAGTTTTTCCTTAGACTTTTGAGGTAGCTTCCTATCTACTCATCCTGCTTCCTCTTTGTCTTCTTGTAATCCTTTTTCCGTACAGCATACAGGAAAGAGAACTCTTAAAAAATATAAATTTGATAGAGCATGTATGGGTTAGAGATGAAATTAATCACTTCCATATTAAAGGGCAGATTCTTTTTGGCTCCTTCAGAATCCTACAGCAGGTCAGAAGGTGGATTGAAAGAGAACCCAGGTGTCCAGAGAGTCAGTCCAGAGCACCAGAAGGACGTTCTCACTAATCTGATTCCAAGTGATGTTTTCTCAAAGTTAAATAAAAAGGAATTACATGACTTTTCTGTTTATTCTGTTAACTATAAGACTTTTTAAAATTAGATTTATATGATAAAATTCAGTTGTGATCATAAGCTTCTGCTTTCATCTGAGGACTTAATGCCTTTGATGAGATTGGTTTTTATCGATAGTAGAGTGGTAACTTCTTTACTGAAAATCAATTCAAAAAACGTTTTCTCAGTACCTTCTCTGTATTAGATTTTAAGTGTACAAAGATGAAAAGGTATAATATCTGTCCTGAAAGATTTGCAGTCTAGTAAAGGAGGCAGGATGAGATGGTTAGATAGCATCACCAACTCAATGGACATGCATTTGAACAAACAAACACTGGGAAATAGTGGAGGACGGAGGAGCCTGGCATGCTGCAGTCCATGAGCTTACAAAGAGTCGGATATGACTTAATGACCAAACAACAACGACGACAAAGGAAACAGGATACATTAAATATTAGCTATAATAAATAGATGCATATAAAGAGGGCTGTAGGAAGAGAGGCAGGGATGACTGGTTCTGTTCATTGCTAGATGGAGTGAGGAGAACCTAACAGAAGAGTTGATATTTGAACTAGATCATAAAGAATGAATCAGAGTTTGCCATAATAGGAAGAGGGTATTTAGGAATAGAACATGACCACAGATTTAAGAATACGTCAGAAGATGACGTGGAAATGTCTCATAAAAGTGCACAGTGACTCTAGATTCAAGAGGAAAGAAATTATGCACCAGAAGATAGAGAGTGTGAGGAAACAGAAATAAAGAGAATGAAGAGTGGGTCAAGTTAAGAAGAATTGCCTAAGTCAGGAAGGAAATTAAGAGCTGCCTCAATGAAAATGATGGAGTAAAGATCTCTGACAGTCCTCTCCATAAAAGCAATGAGATTACCAGCAAAGATTGTCAGAATCAACTTAGTCAGAACTATGGATGTGAACTAAAGGCTTACGGCAATGCAGAGAGCATTTTAAAAATGGCTAAATCTCAATAAGAACTAAAAATCTTGTGGTGCTGTAACTTGCCCTATTCAAGTCCTCAAGCCTCAGCTCCACTGTAGCCTTGAAAACCAGTAGCCTACAATCACCATTAAAACCAGCAGACTGTCAGCCACTGGATGGGTAGAATGAGGATGGAGTTCCTTTGAAGCCACATTGCCAGAGAATTGTCATTATTTGACTTGTCTTATGGTTCCCTGGTGGCTCAGAGGCTAGAGTCTGCCTGGAATGCAGGAGACCCGGGTTCGATCCCTGGGTCGGGAAGATCCCCTGGAGAAGGAAACGGCAACCCACTCCAGCACTCTTGCCTGGAGAATCCCATGGAGGGAGGAGCCTGGTGGACTACAGTCCATGGGGACGCAAAGAGCTGGACACGACTGAGCAACTTCACTTTCACTTTCATGGTTCCCTGTAAGACTTCACTTGCAAGGCTTGACTGACTGGAAAATTGCCCAGTAAGAAAACCCTTTTCTCTGGGAGTATTCATTGAAAGCAATCAGTAGCAGTTGTTTAACATTATGACCGCCTGAGGTGAAACAAAGGGAAACATTAGGGAATGAGATTCTATAGAGGACTTAAAAAAGCTCCATATGATACATGTATGATACATTTCTGGGACTCTTTGTGGGCTTCCTTGGTGACTCGGAGGGTAAAGAATCTGCCTGCAGTGTGGGAGACCTGGGTTCGATCCCTGGGTTGGGAAGATGTCCAAGAGGAGGGCACTCCAGTATTCTTGCCTGGAGGACCTCCATGGACAGAGGAGCCTAGTGGGCTACAGTCCATGGGGTTGCCAAGAGTTGGACACAACTGACCAGCCAAGCACAGCACAGAAGGCCATGTACATATGCAGGACCAGAAATACCTGGGAAGGCCCCAGTCTCTCACCTCTGGCTAACACGAGGCTTAGTATAAAGAGGGTTTATAGGCTCAGTCAGAGTTGTGAACTGCATAGCTGAGTCTCAGAGTCCTTGCCCCACACACACAGACCCTCAGCAAAGACTAGGAGACTTACTGGTCCCAGGCATTTAAAGAAATTTCCAGTCATTAGGAGACCACTGAGCTAACCAAGCAGTGACTTCACTGACCACACAAAACAAAGAGTACAAAAAAGAAATGATACAAATGAACTTATTTATAAAACAGAAACAGACTCACAGAGTTAGAGAATGAATTTATGGTTGCCAAAGGGGAAGGATGGGGAGAAGGGATAGTTAGGGAGTTTGGGATCCATATGTACACACTGATATATTTTAGATTGATAACAAAGTCCTACTGTATAGCACAGGGAACTCTGCTCGATGGTATGTGGCAACGTGGATGGGAGGGGAGTTGGCGGAGAATGGATATGTGTATATGTATGGCTGAGTCCCTTTGCTGTCCACCTGAAACTATCACAACATTGTTAATCAGCTATTCTCTACTATAAAAGAAAACGTTAGAAAAAACTTTTAAAAAACTTCTTGAATGAAAAAAAGTGCAGGCACTTGTTCATCAAAATCACTAAACAAACAAATGGGGGGGGAGAAACAGCAGCAGGAACAACAACTAACCTGAATATCTGAGAGATCCTGGCCTCCAGAGTTGCCACATTATATTATTTAAAATTCTGCTTTTCAAAAAAACTTGCAAGGTATGCAAATACGCAGAAAAGTATGGCCCATACATGAAGAAAAAAAAAAAGATACTCAATAGAAACTGTCTCTGAAGACTCCAATTGTGGGACATTTAATAGACAAGCCCTTTAGTTAGCTATTTTAAATATGTTTAAGTAATTAAAGCAAATGGTGTATAAAGAATTAAAGGAAAATATGAGTATGATGTCTCCCCAGGTAGAGAATTATAAAAATATAGAAAATCTGTGTGCATGTATGTGCGTATATATACACGTACAAAGAAATTCTACAGTACAATAACAGAAAAGCAGAATTCACTGCTGCTGCTGCTGCTGCTAAGTTGCTTCAGTCGTGTCCAACTCTGTGCAACCCCATAGACAGCAGCCCACCAGGCTCCCGCGTCCCTGGGATTCTCCAGGCAAGAATGCTGGAGTGGGTTGCCATTTCCTTCTGCAGTGCATGAAAGTGAAAAGTGAAAGTCGTGTCCGACTCTTCACGACCCCATGGACTGCAGCCTACCAGGTTCTTCCATCCATGGGATTTTCCAGGCAAGAGTACTGGAGTGGGTTGCCGTTGCCTTCTCTGGCAGAATTCACTAGAGAGGTTCAATAGTAGATCTAAGCAGGCATAAAATCAGTGAACTTGAAGATTGGTCAACTGAAATTATATACAATCTGGGGAACTGAAATAAAAAAGAAAAACAGAACCTCAGAGTCTTCTGGCACATCAACAAGCATACCAGTGTCAACATAATAGCAGTTCTTAAAGGTGACAGACAAAGGAAAGACTATTTGAAGAAATAAAACCAGGAAAAAGAATATCTAGAAAAATAAAGCCAGAAAACTTCTCAAATTTGATGAAATACATGATTTTATGTATTCAAGAAGCTCAAAAAAGTCCAAGTGTAGGATAAGCTCAAAAGAGATCCATACCTAGAGACATCATAATTCAGTTTTGTTGAAAACCAAACCCAAAGACAGTCTGAAAATGGCAAAAGAGAAGTGTCTCATATCATTTATAAGGAGTCTTCAAAAGGATTATCAGCTTATTTTTCATCAGAAATGATGAAGGCAGTGGCACAAGGCAGTGGGATGACACATTCAAAATATTAAAAAAACTGTCAATCAAGAACTCAATATCCAACAACATTATTCTTCAAAAATGGGGAAAATATGATATTCCCAGGTAAACAAAAGTGAGAGGATTAATTGCTGACAATAGTTATAAGTTTCCCAGGTGGCACAGTGGTAAAGAATCTGTCTGCCAAGCAGGAGATATGGGTTCGGTTGCTAGTTAGGGAAGATCCCCTGGAGAGGGAAATGGCAACCTACTCCAGTATTCTTGCCGGAAAAATCCCATGGACAGAGGAGCCTGGTGAGCTACAGCCCATGGGGTTTCAAAGAGTTGGACACGACTGAGAGACTGAGCACATGCATGTGCACGCATGCACACACCATTCTTAGGAGAAAATATAGATGTCAGTCTTTGTGACCTTGGATTGGACAATGGGGATTTTTTGTTTCTGTTTTTAGATACTATGTCAAAAGAACAAGCAATAAAAGAAAAAAATTGATCAGTTTCATCAAGATTAAGAATGTTTGTGTTTCACAGGACGCTATCAACAAAGTGAAAACACAAACCACAAAATGGGACAAAATATTTACAAATTATGTATCTAATAAGCATCTAATCAATAGAATATGAAAATAACTTGTAACATTCAAAAATGAAAAGACAACTTAATGAAAGAAATGGTCAAGGGATTTGAATAGATGGTTCTCTAAAGACCATAAACACATGACCAATAAGTAGATGAAAAGTCTCATGAGGACATAGTCCTGAAGGAGTAAAGAGCACTGAGGGAACAGGTGAGATTTTAGGTGGCCTGTTAAATTGCTTTAAAATGAGGCCATTAGGAAGATGAAGAAGCTCTTTTTGTATTGATACGGAACAATTTCTAAGATCTTTTTAAATTAAAAAAAGAGATGAAGTACAAAGTGTATACAGTCTGTTACTATTTGCATAAAAGAAGAAAAATTATAAATTCAGTTACCTACATAAGTATGAACTTTCCTAGTGACTCAGATGGTAAAGAATCTGCCTGCAGTGGAGGAGACCCTGGTTCGACCCCTGGGTCAGCAATATCAAACCAGTCAATCCAAAGAAAATTAACCGTGAATATTCATTAGAAGGACTGATGCTGAAGCTGAAGCTCCAATACTTTGGCCACCTGATGCAAAGAGCCAACTCATTGGAAAAGACCCCAATGCTAGGAAAGATCAAGGGGAGGAGGAGAAGAGGGTGACAGAGGGATAAGATGGTTGGATGGCATCTCTGACTCAACAGACATGAGTTTGAGCAAACTCCAGGAGATAGTGAAGGACAGAGAAGCCTGGTACACTGCAGTCCATGGGGTCGTGCGAAGTCGGACATGACTTAGCAGCTAAACAACAACATGAGTATAGAATATCTCTGGAAAGAGGCAAAGAAGCTGAAAACATTGGTTGCCTTTAGGGACAGGAGTGGGATAGAAGGGACAGCGGTGGGGAATGTGGAAGACTTTTCACTGTGGGGTCAGCAAAGATCCTTCCCGTTAGATAACTAGGTCCTTGATAAACTACAGTTAAAATATCATTTTTAATCATTGCTAGGCCCTCAAAAACATGAAGTCTCTAAACTTCCCTCATTCCTATCCCTCCCTGAATTTTTTTTAAAAAAAGGAAAAATAAAGTGAGTGCAAAATGAATTGGGAAAAAGAAAAAAGAGTGGTGGAATGAGATTAGAAATCAACCACAAGAAGAAAACTGGAAAAATCACAAATCTGTGGAGACTGAGAAACATGCTATTAAATAACTTTACTCAACAAAGAAATCAAGGGAGAAATTAAAAAATTATCTGAAGATAATGAAAATATGACATACCAAAATTTATGGGATACAGCAAAAGTGATACTAAGAGGAAAGTTTATAGCAATAGAGGTCTATCTCAAGAAATAAGAAAAATTTCAAATAAATAATCTAATGTTACACCTAAGGGAACTGGTAAGGAAAGAACAAGCAAAGATGAAAGTTAGTAGAAGGAGGAAAATAATAAAGATCAGAGCAGAAATAAATGAAATGAGAATAAAAGACAATAGAAAAGCTCAATGAAACTAAAAGCTGGTTCTTTGAAAAAATCGATGAGATTGATGAACCATTGGCAAAATTAACTAAGAAGAAGTAGAGGATCCTGATAAATCAGAAGTGAAAGAGAAGAAATAACAATATACACCACAGAAATAGAATTATAAGAGCATATTATTAACAGCTGCTGCTGTACACCCACAAATTTGGCAATCTACAAGAAATGGACAAATTCTTAGAATCATACAACTTTCCAAGACCTAATCAGGAAGAAATAGAAAATCTGAAGACTGCTCACTAATACAGAGATTGAAACAGTAATCAAAAAGCCCCCCAAACACTAAAGTCCAGGACCAGATTGCTTCCCAGGTGAATTCTACCACACATTCAAAGAATATGTAATACCTATCCTTCTCAAACTGTCCAAAAAATTAAAGAGAAGGGAACAATTCCTAACTCAGAAAGGAAGGAAGGAAGAAAACCACTGTCTTACACCATACACAATTAACTCAAAGTGGATCAAAGACTTGAATAAAAGACCTGAAACCATAAACCTCCTAAAGGCAGTATGCTCTTTGACATTGCTCTTAGCAGTATCATTCTAGGTATATCTCCTCAGGCTAGAGAAACAAACGCAAAAATAAGCAAATGGGATTACCTCAAACTGAAAAGCTTTTGCACGATAGAGAAAACCATCGGTCAAGGACAACCTACCAGATTGGAGAAGATATTTGCAAATGATATATCTGATAAGAGATTAATACCTCAAAATATATAGAATTCATACTCAACAACTAAAAACAACCCAATTTAAAAATGGACAGAAGATATGAATAGACATTTTTCCAAAGAATATATACATATCTCCAATAGGTACATGAAAAGATACTAAACATCACTAAGTGTTAGGGAAGAGAGGTGAGCAAATAAATGAATAAACTTTCCTCTATGAGTCTAAATGAACATTTTATAAGAATGATGTATAATTATGGAATTTTTAAAAGACAATAAAAATCCCAGACAGCAATAGCATGTGGATCTAAATGGGGACATTTGAAGTAACAGGCTTCCCTGGTGGTTCAGCAGTAAAGAACCCACCTGCCAATGCAGGAGACACAGGCTGGATCACTGGGTCAGGAACATACCCTGGAGGAGGAAATGGCAACCCGCTCTAGTATTCTTGTCTGGAAAACCCCATGGACAGAGGAGACTGATGGGCTGCAGTCCATGGGGTCGCAAAAGACTTGCACATGGCAGCAGCTGAGCGTGCGTGCACACACACACACCACACCCCCCCCCACACACAAGTACTGCTCTGGTTGGTTGAATCCTCAGATGTGGAACCTTGGATTCAGTCTGGAAGGCTGACAGTATTATTTAAAGATTTACCCCTGAGCTGGGGAGTCGAAGGATTGATGCTTTTACCCCGCCATGCTGTTCCACAGTCAACTATACATCCTTCTTAAAGCACATATGAAACATTTTTTCAAAACAAAACAAAACTTGAAACAACTAAGGAAGAGATTGGTGATGCAGGTAAAGTGTAATACAGATAGTGCAGTTTAGTTGCTGAGTCGTGTCCGAATCTTTGTGACCCCATGGACTGCAGCACTCCAGGCTTCCCTGTCCATCACCAACTCTGGGAGCTTGCTCAAACTCATGTCCATTGAGTCAGTGATGCCATCCAACCATCTCACCCTCTGTTGTCCCCTTCTGTTTTCAATCTTTCCCGGCAACAGGGCCTTTTCTAATGAGTCGTCATCAGGTGGCCAAAGTATTGGAGGTTTAGGTCCTTCCAATGAATATTCAGGGTTGATTTCCTTGAGGACTGACTGGTTTGATCTCCTTGTAATACAGATAAGATGGGCTTTTAAAGATTTTCCTTTTAAATCTCTATTTTGAGCATTTCTAGCACTAAGTGAGCACAATACATGTAATCACTGATTCTGAAGCCTTGCTCATCCTTGTGAAACTCATCTATATTTTAAATTTGCAGACACTGCTGTGAATTGAGAGGGAACTGCTTGTGTCTTTGACAACATAATTGAATTGTATGAGCAATCTGATTTCCTCTGTTCATCAGGCTTAAATTAGGAGAATGCCAACTCATGCAGCAGCTGCAGTGTTAGACAAGGGCTTTGCATCTAGTAACAAGAATGAGAGGAATAGAGATTTTTGAATTTTGGGTATACTGCCCTTCCTTCAGCATTCTTGATTCCTGAATTGTGACTTCTTTGCTTATTCAAAAGCAAAGTAATTTTTGACCTTTCCGATATACCCCATCCCCAGGTAGCCAGAAGTAATCTCCATCTCGTCTGAGTCACTGCAGTCTTTTATCTATGCACATTGTTTGCCACAAAGTGGTCAGCTAACAAATGTTTGAAAGAGAAAATAGAAGGGAAAGAGGGAGAAAGAAGATCCGTGCTTTCCAGGAGGAGGTTTTGTTGCAGATAGCCCAGGAAAGGAAAGGAAACCTGACTTGGCAGAACAGAGGCTTGCTCTAGGGCAAATCTTGTGCTTCATAAAGAAGGGGAAAGCCTCAGAAGCTTCTAGTGAAACAGTCCATAATATTCTCCAAGACCTTTAGCTATAGAATTAATATAGCCACACTTGAGAGTTTTCTCTCAAGATTTCTGGAGAACACATGGGCTCTGTTATAGTACAAGGAAACTTTTCTAGCCTGGTTTGAAGGGAGACTATTTATTATTATTATTATTGTTATTATTATTATTATTATTATTATTATAGCATGTGATGGCTCAGATGGTAGAGTCTGCCTGCAGTGCAGGAGACCCGGATTCAATCCTGGATCAGGAAGATCTCCTGGAGAAGGAAATGGCAACCCACTCCAGCATTCTTGCCTGGAAAATTCCATGGACAAAGGAGCTTTTGGTGGGCTACAGTCCATGGGGTTGGAAAGAGTCAGACACAACTGAATGACTAACACACACGCACACACAGTTACGTATTATTATTCCAGACCTATCTTGCCACCTTAGCAGATGCTTTGAACTCATACAGTTCCTATACTTGGTAATGGTTTGTTGTGTTAATTTTCTATTGCTGTGTAACATCCATTTTTTAGTTCACAGTACTGTAGGTCAGTAGTCTGGCAGGGTAGCTAGGTTCTCTGCTTAGAGTATTAAAAGGTCAAAATCGAAGTGTCTGGCTGGGCTGAGTTCTCGTCTGGAGAAATCTGCTTTTTTTCTCATTCTTGTGGCAGAATTCAGTTCCTTGTGGTTGTAGGCCTTGTAGAGCTCCTTGTTTCCTTGCCAACTGTCAGCCACAGGCCACTCTTAGCTCCTAGTGTCCACTTGGATTTCTTAACATGTGGCCTTCTCAATCTTAATCCAGCAATGGCACATCAAATCTTAACTGTGTTTCAAATGTCTGACTTCTTCTTCTGCCACCAGCTGGAGAAAACTGTGCTTTTAAAGGGCTTGTGTGGTTGGATTAGGTCCGCCAGAATAAATTCCCTATATTAAAATCAGTTGTGCCATAATAACCTATTCATGGAAATAAAATCCATCATATTCAAGAATCCTGGGAAAGCTGGAGCCATCTTAGAATTCTGCCTACCACATTCATATGTGTTTTATCTCATTAGGTCCTGAGAGTCTTGAGGACAAGTTAATGCCTTGCACATAACAATTCTTAGAAAATACTGGTATTCACATCAGCAGCGACTAAAAATTAATATTCGAAGTTGTATATGAGATTTATAATCTTATTCATGTTTAAATCCCTAGTATCTGACATATTGTATGATTTAACTATATGGCTCAGATGATAAAGCATCTGCCTGCAATGCAGGAGATCTGGGTTTGAAAGCACATTCCTGGGTGGGGAAGATCCCCTGGAGAAGTGAATGGCAACACACTCCAGTATTCTTGCCTGGAAGATCCCATGAACTGAAAAGCCTGGTGAGCTGGTGTCCATGGGGTCACAAGAGTCGGATATAACTGAGCAACCAACACTTTTAGCATTTTAGCAAATATTTAGATGAAGTAATGAAAGAATGAATAACTAATTGTATAATTCAGGGCTGTGAACACTTCTGGTTATTATGTAGCATGATATATTTTCCTAAAATCATGTGTAATCCAGTTTGTTATATTTTTGTAGTTTTAATGAATTGATAGGGTACAGATAGAGTCTTCTAGATATTGCTATTTTTAATGGCTATTTTAAAAGCAAAACTTTGCAAGTTGCTCTTTCACAAAAATATCTTCTATATTCTAAATCCTGATAAAGTAATGAGCACTGGAATAGGAAATGAAAGTTAGATTTATATCTTGACCCTACCTCTAACTACAAATTGGTAGCTGGTATGCGTGTATGTTCTAAGTGTGGGGACACTTTGGCTTGGATAATCTTTTACGTTCCAGTGTCCAGTTCTACTACTGCATATACTATTCAAACATAATAGTTTACATAACTCTGTGCCTTAAACATTTCGATTTCAGACGCCCTGCAGAAGTATTCCAAGTAAAGAAAGAAATACTTGGAGTTAGGTATCAGAAAGATTAACCATTTCCTTCCAGCATCCAGATGGCTACCAACAATGTGTTCCAAGACACATTTATCTTTGGAATTGAAAGTCTATTACCCTGGGACTCTCTAAATGTAAATGTTTTCCTTCCTGCTTGAGTAGTTTTCTAATCTGTAGTTTTGAGTGATGGGTATTATTGTTGCAATTTAATGACATTAGCTCAGCCCTTATTGATTATCTGTTTAAAAAATGGATTAGTGGATACTTATTCTATCAGAGAGCTTCTCTGTATAATGATGTCACTGTAATCAGACTGGGTAATGTAATTTTCTGCTTAGGTCAGTTGCTAATCGTCATCCAGAGAGGTCGTTCCCATTTGAGATGACTCATGCGGAGGCCTGGAATACAACACTGTATTTCAGAGAATGCCATGTAAAATTATGGAAAATTATGGCTTTTTCATCATCTCTGCTTTTTCAGTGTAGGATGGGTCTTAAGCCAGCATTTCCTAAAATCATTTGACTACAGAAGAGCTTCCACCTAACACCTAATAAATTTCATAGAACACAACTTGGGAAAGGCTGATTTTTTATAATCTAAGACTCTAAGACTAACTCTAGGGAGCATTATAGAGCACTTTTTTAGAAGCAGCTTTAGATGTCATTTGCTTGAACTACCATATTACAGGGCTTCCCTAGTGGCTCAGACAGTAAAGAATCCACCTGCAATGCAGGTGGATCAAAGCTGGGTTTGATCCTTGGTTTGGGAAGATCCTCTAGAGGCAGGCATGGCAATCCACAGCAGTATTCTTGCCTGTAGAATCCCTGTAGAATCCCATGGACAGAGCAGACTGGCAGGCTACAGTCCATGGGGTCGTAAAGAGTCAGACATGACTGAACAACTAAGCTCAGCACACAGCACCATATTACAACGGGAGAATCTGAGTTTCCGGAGGATTGAAGAGACTTGTCCAGGAAAACTGGTGGCAAAGCTTGGATGAAAACAGTCGAAATGTCTTGTCTCTCATTTCTGGGCTTTTCTTACTATGATGCATTTCTTAACAAACTGATAAGCCTAGCAACTGTGAGTCATAACCCCCTTTTTGCTAAAGATGACCATACCTTTAACATTGACTGGGCTTCAGCTTGGGGGTAGGATTGGGAAGAGGGCTTTGACTAAAAGAATATACTGAAGTTTTTGTTTTGTACAGACTGTCACAAGGGACTTTCTTGGTGGTCCAATGATAACGAATTCACCTTGCAGTACAAGGGATGTGGGTTCAATCCCTGGTCAGGGAATTCAGATCCCACATAATGCAGCACAGCTAAGCCCTCAGGCCACAACTACTGAACCTGAGCACCGCAAGAAAGATCCCTCATGCTGCAACTGGGACCCGAGGCAGCCAAATATATTTTTTAAATGTTATTCCTCTAAAAAAAAAAAAGAATTGCCATTAAAAAAAATGTTATGAAATAGCTCTTTTCAACTCTAGTTCCATTCTTTTTATGTGCAGGACCCTTGTCTTAAGTAAAACCTTCTTATCTTCCCTTCTCCATTCAGAAGTAAACTGTTATTAAGTTATCAGACTCCAGCCATCTTCTTTTCTAACTTCTGCACTATAGTACTGCATGTTACGAGTGGAAACTTGCATTCTTCATACTTTAGTGTTTGGTTTTGGTTGTTGTTGTTAGTTTGTTTGCTTAGGTGTTGTTTTTCTCTTTTTTTAAAGATATAATCCATTTAGAAACCGATTTTCCCAGAGCTCTTCCTGACCATCTACTTAAAAGAGAGAGGGGGGAAATAGATGCAAAGTGTCGGGAGAGAGATTATATGGAGAAGATGCAAATACCTATTTCTAATATGGAGCTGTTCAACTGAAAAAAGCCATAGAGACCCAGTGAGGTTTGCAGGTTGTTCCTGCTTATAGCCTGTAATTCCATTCCTAAATAGCTTTACCTGTTGAAGATTTTTCATTCTTGTTTTCTCTTATCAGAAAGTGCCATTATCAGAAATTAAGGGAGTATTTTATAGGATTGGAGTAGGATGGAGGCAGGATAGGAACAAAACTGGGGTCTGGGAACTTGGAGAAGTGTTAGGCAGGGAACCTGCACAGAAGATACAGTTGCCAGAGGCACAGTACTGAAGTTACCGGGACTTTGAAGTCACCATGCTTTCTGGTTTTGAACCTTGTCCACCTTGGACAAGGTATTTAATCTCCCTAGGCTTTTATCTATCTCTAAAATGAAGATAATACTACCTATCTTCAGGATTATGAAGATTACAGAAATCAAAGTACAAGTGTTTATTATTACATTATATTTTGTATTCATCAAACCAGTTAGAGTTTGCCTTTGGGAAATGAGATTGAGAAAGTTTTTTACTTTCTCCTTTTTACTTGAGATTTTTATGATAATTATATAGTATCAGAAAATCAATAAATACACTCTTGTTTTAATGTAAAAGGAAATATATGAAGTGCCTGATATTTGCTCAATAGTCAGTTAGTTCTCTTTTCATCTCTCCCATCCTTCCTTCCCCATGGCCAAACGTCTTGATCTTTTTTCCTGGTACTGTCTTTTTTCTCTGTAAGGAAGAGAATAAGACCCAATGATACGGGCAACTCACCTCCAGGGTTTGAGGTACATATGAGATGAGAGAGGTCAGTTCTGCCTATCTAAGTGTTCTGTAAGAGGCCACAGAGTGTATAGATTAAAGACTCAACCTTGGGAAAGATTCAGATACGAATTTGTATCCTGGCTCCTATCATTTACTAGCTGAGCAAGCTAAGGCAAGTTATCTTGATGAAACTTCTGTTTTTCCTTTTCCCAGGCAAGAATACCGGTCTTCCCAACACAGGGATCAAACATGCGTCTCCTGTGTTGGCAGGCAGATTCTTTTACCACTGAGCCACCAGGGAAGCAATAATTATAATACTTACCTAATAAGTTGTGGTGTGTATATACTTAGCATACTATTTGGCATGTTATGATGCCCAAATAGATGTTAGTTGCCATTGTTGTTATTATCATCATCCCATCCAGGTCTCCTTCATGTCCTTAGACAACCGTAAATGAACTTTTAAAGAGCTGGTAATTCCTAAGCAGCCCTATAGAATACCTCAGAAAAAGTCATCTTCCTCTTTTAGTAGGTCTTCTTTTCTCTGGTCTTTATCTTCATCTTAAATGGGACTTCTAACTCAAAAGCTTTGAATTTGCTTTTGGTGTCAATTTATTGCCCACGTTACCAGTCTACCGAGTAGTCCTAGTTAGTGGGCTTTTTTTTTTTTTTAAAGAAAGAGAAATCTGGAACTTTTTAGCCATGATTCACTGCATTGAGTCATTTGTCTCTGGGATATTGACTACTGTTCACTGTTGAAGAATCAGAGAATCCTTGACATTGACAATGTTGTTCATCATTGCCACTATCTAACTCCAGGACATTTCACCACCCCAAAAGGAAACCCTGTACCGTTAAGCATTTGCTTTACATCTCCCCATTTGCTAACCCTCACAACCATTAACCTGTTTTCTATGAATTTGCTTATTTCAGATATTTAATATAAATGAAATCCTCCAGTGTGGTCTTTTGTGTCTAATTCATTTCGCTTAGCATGTTTTTAAGGTTCATTCATATTGTAGTATATATTGGTACTTAATTATTTTTTATCACTGAATAATATTCCATTGTTTGGATATAGCACATTTTATTTATTTATTCATTGGTTGATGAACTTCAGGGCTGTTGCCATCTTTTTCTAATTGAAATAGTGCTGCTATGACATTCATGTAAAATATTTGTTTAAATACCTATTTGCCATTCTTTTGGGTGTATACCAAGCAGTAGAATTACTGAGCCATATGGTAACTCTATATTAAATTTGTGAGGAACTGTCAAACTGTTTTCCAAAGTGGCAGCACCATTTTACATTTCCACCAGCAATATATGAGAGTTTCCATATCTCCACAAGCTTGCCAACACTTACTGTCTGTCTTTTTTTGTTACAGCCATCCTAGTGGGTATGAAGAAGTATCTCATAGTGGTTTTGATTTTCATTGCCCTAATGGCTAATGATGTTAAAAATCTTTTCATATACTTGTTTGCCCTTTATATGTCTTCTTTGGAGAAATGTCTATTCAAGTCCTTTGCCCTTAAAAAATGGGTTGTTTTCTCATTGTTGTGTTGCAAGAGTTCTTTTTATAATCTGGCCCTAGGCCCTTATCAGATATATGATTTGCAGATATTCTCTCTCATTCTGTGGGTTGTCTTTTTACTTTTGATGATGTCCTTTGATGCACAAAAGGTCTTCATGAAGCCTGTTTTTTTGTTTTGTTTTTTTTTTTTCCTTTTTGGTTACTTATGCTTTTGGTGCATATCTAAAAAAATATTGCCTAACCCAAGGTAATGAAGATTTATCCCTCTGTATTTCTTAAAAGAAAATTTTAAGAGTTTTACAGCTTTTATCTTACACTAAGGCTATGATCCATTTTTAGTTAGTTTTGAATACAATGTGAAGTAAGGGTTCAGCTGTACTTTTTTACATGTTGATATCCAGTTGTCTCAGCACCATTTATTGGAAAGGCTATTCTAGCCTTGTCTAACTCAATGGAAGTATGAGGCATGCTGTGTAGGGCCACCCAAGATGGATGGGTCATGGCAGAGAGTTCTGACAAAACGTGGTTCACTGGAGAAGAGAATGGCAAACCACTTCAGTATTCTTGCCTTGAGAACCCCATGAAAAGTATGAAAAGGGAAAAAGATAGGACACGGAAAGATGAACTCCCCAGGTTGGTAGGTGCCCAATATGCTACTGGAGAAGTGTGGAGAAATAACTAAGAAAGAAAAAGAATTAACAGAAAAAGAATTAAGAGATGGAACCAAAGCAAAAACAACGTCCAGCTGTGGATATGACTGGTGATAGAAGTAAAGTCTGATGCTGTAAAGAACAATATTGCATAGGAACCTGAAATGTTAGGTCCATGAATCAAGGTAAATGAGAAGCGGACAAACAGGAGATAGCAAGAATGAACATTGACATTTTAGGAATCAGTTAACTAAAATGGACTGGAATGGGCAAATTTAACTCAGATGACCATTATATCTACTACTGTGGGCAAGAATCCCTTAGAAAAAATGGAGTAGCCCTCATAGTCAACAAAAGAGTCAGAAATGCAGTTCTTGGGTGCACTCTCAAAAACGACAGAATTATCTCTGTTCGTTTTCAAGGCAAACCATTCAATATCACAGTAATCCAAGTATGCCTGAACCAGTAATACTGAAAAAGCTGAAGTTGAATGGTTCTCTGAAGACCTACAAGACCTTCTAGAACTAACACCCAAAAAAGATGTCCTTTTCATTATCAGTTCAGTTCAGTCGCTCAGTCATGTCCGACTCTTTGCGACCCCATGAATCGCAGCACGCCAGGCCTCCCTGTCCATCACCATCTCCCAGAGTTCACCCAGACTCACATCCATCGAGTCCGTGATGCCATCCAGCCATCTCATCCTCAGTCGTCCCCTTCTCCTCCTGCCCCCAATCCCTCCCAGCATCAGAGTTTTTTCCCATGAGTCAGCTCTTCTCATGAGGTGGCCAAAGTACTGGAGTTTCAGCTTCAGCATCATTCCCTCCAAAGAAATCCCAGGGCTGATCTCTTTCAGAATGGACTGGTTGGATCTCCTTGCAGTCCAAGGGACTCTCAAGAGTCTTCTCCAATACCACAGTTCAAAAGCATCAATTCTTCGGCGCTCAGCCTTCTTCACAGTCCAACTCTCACATCCATACATGACCACAGGAAAAACCATAGCCTTGACTAGACGGACCTTAGTCGGCAAAGTAATGTCTCTGCTTTTGACTATGCTATCTAGGTTGGTCATAACTTTTCTTCCAAGGAGTAAGCGTCTTTTAATTTCATGGCTGCAGTCACCATCTGCAGTGATTCTGGAGCCCAAAAAAATAAAGTCTGACACTGTTTCCACTGTTTCCCCATCTATTTCCCATGAAGTGATGGGACCAGATGCCATCATCTTCGTTTTCTGAATGTAGAGCTTTAGGCCAACTTTTTCGCTCTCCTCTTTCACTTTCATCAAGAGGCTTTTTAGCTCCCCTTCACTTTCTGCCATAAGGGTGGTGTCATCTGCATATCTGAGGTTATTGATATTTCTCCCGGCAATCTTGATTACAGCTTGTGTTTCTTCCAGTCCAGCGTTTCTCATGATGTACTCTGCATAGAAGTTAAATAAGCAGGGTGACACTATATATATATAGCCTTGATGAACTCCTTTTCCTATTTGGAACCAGTCTGTTGTTCCATGTCCAGTTCTAACTGTTGCTTCCTGACCTGCATACAGATTTCTCAAGAGGCAGGTCAGGTGGTCTGGTATTCCCATCTCTTTCAGAATTTTCCACAGTTTATTGTGATCCACACAGTCAAAGGCTTTGGCATAGTCAATAAAGCAGAAATAGATGTTTTTCTGGAACTCTGTTGCTTTTTCCATGATCCAACGGATGTTGGCAATTTGATCTCTGGTTCCTCTGCCTTTTCTAAAACCAGCTTGAATGTCAGGGAGTTCACAGTTCACGTATTGCTGAAGCCTGGCTTGGAGAATTTTGAGCATTACTTTACTAGCATGTGAGATGAGTGCAATTGTGCAGTAGTTTGAGCATACTTTTGCATTGCCTTTCTTTGGAATAGGAATGAAAACTGACCTTTTCCAGTCCTGCGGCCACTGCTGAGTTTTCCAAATTTGCTGGCATATTGAGTGCAACACTTTCATAGCATCATCTTTCAGGATTTGAAACAGCTCAATTGGAATTCCATCACCTCCACTAGCTTTGTTCGTAGTGATGCTTTCTAAGGCCCACTTGACTTCACATTCCAAGATGTCTGGTTCTAGATTAGTGATCACATCATCATGACTATCTGGGTTGTGAAGATCTTTTTTGTACAGTTCTTCTGTGTATTCTTGCCACCTCTTCTTAATATCTTCTGCTTCTGTTAGGTCCATACCATTTCTGTCCTTTATCGAGCCCATCTTTGCATGAAATGTTCCCTTGGTATCTCTAATTTTCTTGAAGAGATCTCTAGTCTTTCCCAATCTGTTGTTTTCCTCTATTTCTTTGCATTGATCGCTGAAGAAGGCTTTCTTATCTCTTCTTGCTATTCTTTGGAACTCTGCATTTAAATGCCTATGTCTTTCCTTTTCTCCTTTGCTTTTCACCTCTCTTCTCTTCACAGCTATTTGTAAGGCCTCCCCAGACAGCCATTTTGCTTTTTTGCATTTGCATTTTTTGCATTATAGGGGACTGGAATGCAAAAGTAGGAAGTCAAGAGCTACCTGGAGTAGCCAGCAAATTTGGCCTTGGAGTACAAAAACGAAGCAGGGCAAAGGCTAATAGAGTTTTGCCAAGAGAATGCACTGGTCATAACAAACACCCTCTTCCAACAATACAAGAGAAAACTCTACACATGGACATCACCAGATGGTCAATACTGAAATCAGATTGATTATATTCTTTGCAGCCAAAGATGGGGAAGCTCTCTACAGTCAGCAAAAACAAGACTGGGAGCTGATTGTGGCTCAGATCATGAACTCTTTATTGCCATTTTCAGACTTAAATTGAAGAAAGTAGGGAAAACCACTAGACCATTCAGGTATGACCTAAATCAAATCCCTTGCGCTTATACAGTGGAAGTGACAAGTAGATTCAAGGGATTAGATCTGATAGACAGAGTGCCTGAAGAACTATGGACGGAGGTTCGTGACATTGTACAGGGGGCAGTGATCAAGACCATCCTCAAGAAAAAGAAATGCAAAAAGCCAAAATGGTTGTCTGAGGAAGCTTTACAAATAGCTGAGAAAAGAGAAGCTAAAGGCAAAAGAGAAAAGGAAAGATATACCAAACTGAATGCAGAGTTCCAAAGAATAGTGAGGAGAGATAAGAAAGCCTTCTAAAGTGATCAATGAAAGAAATACAGAAAACCAATACAATGGGAAAGACTGGAGATCTTTTCAAGAAAATTAGAGATACCAAGGGAACATTTCATGCAAAGATGGGCACAATAAAGGACAGAAATGCTATGGACCTAACAGAAGCAGAAGGTATTAAGAAGAGGTGGCAAGAATACACAGAACTGTACAAAAAAGATCTTCATGACCAAGATAACCACAATGGTGTGATACTTACCTAGAGCCAAACATCCTGGAATGTGAAGTCATGTGGGCTTTAGGAGGCATCACTACAAACAAAGCTAGTGGAGGTGATGGAATTCCAGTTGAGCTATTTCAAATCCTGAAAGATGATGCTATGAAAGTGCTGCATTCAATATGTCAGCAAATCTGGAAAAGTCAGCAGTGGCCACAGGACTGGGAAAGATCGGTTTTCATTCCAATTCCAAAGAAAGGCAATGCCAAAGAATGTTCAGACTACCACACAATTACACTCATCTCACATGCTAGTAAAGTAATGCTCAAAATTCTCTAAGCCAGGCTTCAGCAGTATGTGAACTGTGAACTTCCAGATGTTCAAGCTGGTTTTAGAAAAAGCAGAGGAACCAGAGATCAAATTGCCAACATCTGTTGGATCATGGAAAAAGCAAGAGAGTTCCAGAAAAACATCTTCTTCTTTACTGACTATGCCAAAGCCTTTGACTGTGTGGATCACAACGATCTGTGGAAAATTCTTAAAGAGACGGGAATATCAGACCGCCTGACCTGCCTCCTGAGAAATCTGTATGCAGGTTGACAAGCAACAGTTAGAACTGGACATGGAATAGACTGCTTCCTAATTGGGTAAGGAGTACATTGAAGCTGTATATTGTCACCCTGCTTATTTAACTTATATGCAGAGTACATCATGCAAAATGCTGGGCTGGATGAAGCACAAGTTGGAATCAAGATTGCTGTGAGAAATATCATTAATCTCAGATACACAGATGACACCACTTCTTTGCAGAAAGCAAAGAAGAACTAAAGAGCCTCTTGATGAAAGTGAAAGAGGAGAGTGAAAAAGTTGGCTTAAAAGTCCACATTCAGAAAAGTAAGATCATGGCATCCAGCCCGATCACTTCATGGGAAATAGATGGGGAAACAGTGGAAACAGTGTCAGACTTTATGTTCTGGGGCTCCAAAATCACTGCAGATGGTGATTGCAGCCATGAAATTAAAAGATGCTTACTCCTTGGAAGAAAAGTTATGACCAACCTAGATAGCATATTAAAAAGCAGAGATGTTACTTTGCCAACAAAGGTCCATCTAGTCAAAGCTATGGTTTTTCCAGTAGTCATGTATAGATGTGAGAGTTGGAGTATAAAGAAAGCTGAGTGTCGAAGAATTGATGCTCTTGAACTGTGGTGTTGGAGAAGACTCTTGGGAGTCCCTTGGACTGCAAGGAGATCCAACCAGTCAATCCCAAAGGAAATTAGTCCTAAATATTCATTGGAAAGGCTGATGCTGAAGCTGAAACTCCAGTACTTTGGCCACCTGATGGAAAGATCTTACTCAATGGAAAAGACCTGTTGAAGCTTCAGTGTCACCCAAGAATTTGGGTGTAAAGTGAATATATTTCCTGGTAGTTACATGAAATCAATGCAGTTAGTTACAACCACATACCTCTTTCCTACCTTCATGGATATGTAAAAGGACTCACTTAAAATGTACCAGCGCCATGATTTCTCCTTGCTCACAAGCTTCGAAATATAGCATCACTGGACCCAGTTTTTATTCCTAGGGAAAACTAGGAACATTCTTTCAGTAATGACTACTGAGTCATTCAGCATATAATTTTTGAGTGACAGCTTTGGATTCAATGTTGAGAAAGGTGGATATAGTCCCTAAATTATATCTTACCAAGGTGTAGTCTTTAGGAAAAGGACTCTCCTGTTTTGTTTAAATCTCATCTCAAAATCTACAAAGAAATGCTGGAAATTACTAAAGATGTGCTGCTCTGGATTTTGTACTGTTCAGTACTGACTCTATAAGATCTCATTATTCATTGTTTACAAAGGCCCTCGGAGACAGAGAACTATTTCCCAGCCCACCCTCTCTGAAAAACATCGGGACTGGAATCAGCAGCACTCTGGATGATATAAGAAGATAGTGCCAGAATCTGTTATATAACCTGCTAAAACCTCTGCCTTGAGGTTGCAGTTAGTCAAAGCTAAATCCTCTCCTGCGTATCTGTTTTCTGCCTTTTGCCCTTCTTAAAAGGACTGAACTTCCTGCCGAGCAATCTGCAGCATCTTCTCCAGAGGCAAGCTTCACCCTTCCTGCAGTGTGTTGGGAAACAGGGATTCCCACCCAGCTCTTCCTATCTTGGCCCTGTGTACCACATTTTAAGTGTTGGTGTTCGTTGCTCAGTTGTGTCTGACTCTGTGACCCCAAGGACTATAGTCCGCCAGGCTCCTCTGTTCATGGAATTCTCCAGGCAAGAATATCGGTGTGGGTTGCCGTTTCCTTCTCCAGGGAATCTTCCCGAGCCAGGGATAAAACCCAGGTCTCTCTTATTGCCGGTGGATTCTTTACCCTCTGAGTTACTTGACTTAGTCTCAATTTCGAGTTCCTACTGATGACGGGCGTTAGATAGTATTGTGGCTTCAGATATGAACATGGCATGGGTAGCACATTCAAAGAACATAGTCTGGTTAGGGAGATGGCGCATACAGAAGAGGAGCTAAAGAGTGAGGAAGAGCATTACGACAAGTGAGTTTTGTGCAGTGACAGGCAGCATCAAGTAATGGAGACAGCAGTGACTTTACAGTTGGAAGAACCAAGTTCAAAGGCTCAGTTTTATGTGCATAAGCAAAGGAAGCTTTTCTTGACTTAGTTTACTCATCTATAAAGTGGAGAGAATGATCTTACTCTGTCTAAATCTCTAAGTGGTTGTAAATGTTGAGTGAGATATTATATGAGAAGCTTTGGGAAATGCCAATTAAAAAGCAAGGTGGAAAGTGATCTTATCTCATTTTATAGTAGAGGAAACTGGCATAGAGATGAAAAACCCTGCTGAAAGTCTCACATGCTTCTATGAAACAGCAGTCCAGTATTTAAGCACAAAATAGAATGACTTTCTTCATTTGTCTCCCTCACTCGTAGACTTTGTCCACTGCAAGAACTCTAAGTAATCCATATGCTGTTGGCACCAAATAAAGTGTGTTTTGGTAGAGTGTGAGGAAGTTTAGGGGTCCATATTTTATCCTAAAGATATTGGTCAGAGAGATACACTGTCACCTTTTTTGCTGGGCATGGCAAAGGTTTAAATCAACACGATCCAGTAGAAATAGAATGCAGATGGCAAATGTGAGCCTTACGTAAAATTTTAACTTTTATAGTAGCTACAGTAAATGGGGAAACAGAGACCCACAGAAGTGAAACAACTTGCCTAATCCACACAGCAAGCTAGTGACAGAATCTGGACTAGAACCCAGGTTTCCTTTCCAGGCCAGTGTTCATTCAATCAGTTTACTGTGGAGAGCCCCATTTCACAAGGGTAGAAGACAGTAACAATGAGTCTTTTATTATATTCTCCTTGATGAGACCTGACAGGGTCCACCTCTTCTTCTCCACTAATAAATCAGGTTCGCCCCCCTCTTGTTATTGTTTTTCTCTAGAACCCAGGCTGGGGCTTGCCTTAGCCTTTGTTCTGTTCCCAGCTTTTGCGGTGCCAAGAAGGATGGGGAGAGAGCGGATTCAGGCAGGTCACAGTGGCACAGATGTTTCCTGGTCTTTCTGAGGGAGCTGAATGCCATGGCCAGGTGTGTCTTTCAGGGCCTTCCAAGCCCTTGGAGGTGGTAGGTGTTTATAACCGCAATTTCCTGATTAGCTTCTGTTTGTCACAGGCCTCTAGCCACTACCTGAGGGAGTACATTTAAGCCTCTACTCTGGGAGTCATCAGTCACTCAGAGCTCTCTGTAGTCTGGCCATAATCTACCTCTGTATTCTTATTTCCCAGCATCCCCTTCATGCATCCTGTGTTTTCTCCCAGAATACTATGTTTTCTTTCTTCCCTCCTCATCTTCACCTATTAAAATATTACTCATTTTTCCATCAAGTTGAAACACCACTTCAAGAACCCTTCAATATTATGCTCCCTCCTTCCGTCGTATTGCTTCTTAGCCCCGTCTCCCACCATTTCCTGCCTCATATTTTATATGCAGGAACTTTGCAACCTGTTATTTTCTACTTCCATTCCTTTCTAATGCTGTCCATTTGCCTAGAATCCCTACCTCACTTTTGCCTAGCTGAGTCCCCTGATGCTGGGAAAGATTCAAGGGAGGAGGAGAAGGGGACAACAGAGGATGAGATGGTTGGTTGGTATCACCAACTCGATGGACATGAGTTTGAGCAGACTCCAGGAAATGGTGAAGGACAGGGAAGCCCGGCATGCTGCAGTCCATGAGGTCACAGAGAGTCGGACATGACTGAGCGACTGAAAAACAACCAAAGTCCCATTTAAATTTAGGGCGGGCTATCAGGCATCACCTCTTCCAGGGGGACTTCCCCGACCCTCCACGCTGAGTTCGGCTACTCACACGATAGAATCTACCTGTCTCTATCTTTGTACTACATGCTGTATTTTATCTATCTGTACCTGACTCCCACACTAGACAGTGTTCCAAGGGAGATATCTGTGCTTTACATTTTCTATCTCTGGCAACTAGCAGCATCCCACTAACAACAGATGCTTAATAAATGTTTATGGAATAGGTGAACAAATAACCTTTAAACTATAATGTGACCTTAAGGTTTAAAGGCTTAAACCTTTAAACTTTATAATGGTTTGAGTTATCCCAGGTAGCCTGGTGGTAAAGAATACAGGAGACATGGGTTCAATCCCTGGATCAGGAAGATCCCCTGGAAAAGGGCATGGCAACCCACTCCAATATTCTTGCCTGGAGAATTCCATGGACAGAGGAGCCTGGCAGGCTATAGTTCATAGGGTCGCAGAGTCAGACACGACTGAAGTAACTTTACATGCACTTTATTTTGGGGGGTAACTATTTGTCTATCACTAGATTATATGTTCTGTGAGGGCAAGGAAAGTGATGGAATCTTATTCATCTTTTTGTCCATCACAGGGCCTTATTCACAATGAATATATCAGTTAGGTTTCTGTGGAGAAACAGATCCAATAGGAGATATATAGATGTGTATATTGATTTTAAGGAATTGGTTCATGTGGTTGTAGGGGCTGGCAAGGCAGAATTTGTGGGGCAAGCTACAGGCTAGGAACTTGGGCAAGAGTTGATTTTGCAGACTTAAGTTTGAAATTTGTAGAGCAGGCCAGCAGGCTGGAAACTCAGGCAAGATTTTTCTGTTACTCTTGAGGCAGAATTCCTTCTCTGGGAAACCTGGGTTTTTGCTTTTAAGGCTTATAACTGATTGGGTGAGTTCCACACACATTATCAAGTATAATCTCCTTTGCTTAAAGTCAACTGATTGTGGACTTTAATCACATCTACCTAATACTTTCATAGCAACAGCTAAACTAGCGTTTAACCAAACAGCAGTGCACAAGAGCCTAGCTAAGTTGACATATAAAAATTTCATCATCAGTTAAGTGACCAATAAATGTTTGCTGAATTGAAGTCAACTTTTCAACTTCTTATCTGAAGCTCAGAAAAAAGCATAATGATCTTAATTCTGTTTCCAGCAGTAATTTGGACTCAAACCCCCAAATCTTCTACCACTAAACTCCCAACAGCTCTGAAAAAAAAGTAACAACATTCTAATACATAGCTGAACTTGCAGGAAAGTAAGGGACTCTCCAGCGGCTGAAAATGAAGATGAACTGAGTAGTAAGTGTGTCAGATGATATTGTATCAGGCCTCTTGAGATATCTGTGTTGGTAACCTTGGAACTTGGTTTTAAATACACACACAGGAAGAGAAAATGAAGACTTGAGTCTTCATAAGATGAGCATTAAAGCTGAAACCCACAAATGAGATGGGACTTTCAGTAACATGGTAGTTAGAAAAAAAAGTCTCCTTAATATATAGTCACAAAACAGTTGTCTTTCTCAGCCTAGTCTCTGAGAAGAAGAAAAGTCTCTCTCAGAATTCAGAATGATAGGTCTGTCTGAAGTTGGGTTCAGAGTTTATATTTCTACTACCTATGTGATATGGATCCTGAAAGTTGATTAATTAACACAAAAAGTATACTCAGCCAGTGATATACCCTGAGGTACCTAGCAGAATAAAACAAAAAACCCTCTTAAGGTGATAAAAGATCTAAAACTATAAGATGATGTTTTAATATGTAAAATTAATATATTTAAACAATTAAAAACAAATAAAAAATTAAAAATATGAGTTTAGAAATGGATACCATGTATAATGCGGCTTCCCAGGTGACTCAGATGGTAAAGAACCTGCCTACAATGCAAGAGATCTGAGTTTGATCCCTGGGTTGAGAAGATACCCTGGAGAAGGGAATGACAACCCACTCCAGTATTCATGTTTGGAGAACACCATGGACAGAGGAGCCTGGCGGGCTATAGTCCATGAGGTCACAAAGAGTCAGACATGACTAAGCAACTAATACACACACACCATGAATAATATAAGGTAGATATGACAAATAGAGTTTAAAGAGGAGATTAGACACTGCTAAAGAGAAAAGCTGGTAGACTGGAAGATAAGGTAGAACTTACCCACAATGCCTCTCAAGGAGAAGAAGAAAAGAAAACTATGAAAGCAAAGTTAAGAGACATGGAGGATAGAATGAGAAGATGTAATACGTGTTTAATAATAGTTCTAGAAAGAGAGAATAGAGAGAATGGAAAAGAGACAATACTCAGAGGTAATGGTTGAAATTTTTCCAAAACCGATGAAAGACCTCAATTAGGAAGCACATTGAATTCCAAAGGATAAATAGAAATAAAGCCAATTCTAGACATATTGTGGTGAAACTGCATGGCAGCAAAGATTAAAAGTAGGTATTAAGAACATCCAAAGATAAAAGAGATATCCTACAGGAAACCACAATTGAGCCAAGAACAGTGGCAAAATAACAAAAGAATAATGCCCTCAAAACCTGAGAGAAAAAAGAAATCCCACCCAATCTAGACTTTTCCATCTAGTTAGACCTTTGTTCAAGAGTGAGGGTAAAATAGAGACAATTTTAGTCAGATAAAGACATCAAATTTACATCTCAGAGATAATTTCTAAAAGGACTAATAAAAATGGATATTCTTCATGAAGCAGGAAATTGAGGACTTCCCTGCTGATCCAGTGGCTAAGTCTCCACACTTTTAACGCAGGGGTCTGGGTTCGATCCCTGGTCAGGGAACTAGATCCCACATGCCTTGCATCCATCAATGAAGATCAAAGATCCTAAGTGCTGCAACCAAAGACCTGGCACAGCCAAATAAGTAAAGGAACAAATAAATAAATATTTAAACAAAAGAAGAAGCAGGAAATTGAGGAAATTGAATACAGAAGGAAGTAGTGACATGAAAAAAAAAATGGAGACTAGAGAAATAGGTGAAGTGAAAGAAAGTGAAAGTGAAAGTCACTCAGTCATGTCTGACTCTTTCTGGCCCCATGGACTGTACAGGCCGTGGAATTCTCCAGGCCAGAATGCTAGAGTGGGTAGCCTTTTCCTTCTCCAGGGGATCTTCCCAACCCAGGGATTGAACCCAGGTCTCCTGCAGTGCAGGCGGATTCTTTACCAACTGAGCTATCAGGGAAGCCCAGAGAAATAGGTATACATGTGAGTAAATCTAAAACAAATGAAAATAGGAAAAATGACAGTACAGAATAACAACAAAAATAATGATTAATTTAGAGAGCATGAAAATAAGGTCAAATTAAGATACCAGGCAATAATACGTGACAGGGAGTAAAGGGAGTAAAGAGAAAAGAACCGTGATCAGTCTTGAAATATACAAACTTGGGAGGACAGTAAAGCTACTGGTTAAACTTGATAAATAAAACGTGCATGTTTAAAAAAACAAAGTTGGTGGTAACCACATCAAGGATAGAAATAAAATGTGTAATTGCCAGATAATTAAAGGAAAAAGACTTGCACAAAGGACCCCATTTAAAAGAAAGATGAAGAGGAGGTGGGGTTTGATGACCTAGTTTTATGTTTCCTATACATAAATAATAGAGAGACAGACTTTTAAGTCTTTAAGTCATTCAAGTGAACATAGACACATATCAGAACTGTTGACATGAGGAGAGAAACTACTTTTGGCCTCAGGATTTCCTCTTTATTTTGGAAAAAAATCCCCAAAGTATAATACAAAATCAAGAACCTTGGAAATAACATTTAAGTAGATATCTCTCTTCCAGAGTATGTGTCTTAAGGTTTCTGTTTCATCATTCCCAAGATTCCAAATTGTTAGCTTCACAGGTCTTCAGAGGGCCCTCTCCTGGTTATTGGCAAACCAGGGAGCAAGGAACTGGCTCCATCCTACCTTTCAACCTTACCTCACAGCCCTTCTGCCGTATGTATATCCTGATTATACCATCACAGCGCCACCACTTAGCAGAGCTTTGCGAATTACACTTTCATGCTGCAATACTTTTGTTTAAGTTACTTTTCTTTTTGAAGTGTCCTTCCCACGTCACATATTGAAATTCTACCAACTCCCAGACTGTCAGAGCCTAAAAATGCCTTTAGAAACTGTGTGCTTAAAGGAGGGGCAAGAGGAGGGAAGGGGATCAAGAGGTACCAGCTAGTAGGTATAAAATAAATAAGATATAAAACTATAATATTATAACTTTAAATAGAATATAATCTATAAAAATATTGAATCACTGTGTTGTACATCCAAAACTAATATAACATTGTAAATCAACTATACTTCAATTTAAAAAAAGAAATAAACCATGAAGTTAAGTTCAGTTCAGTTCAGTCGCTCAGTCGTGTCTGACTCTTTGCAGCCCCATGAATCGCAGCATGCCAGGCTTCCCTGTCCATCACCAACTCCTGGAGTTCACCCAAACGCATGTGCATCGAGTCGGTGATGCCAACCGGCGATCTCATCCTGTGTCGTCCCCTTCTCCTCCTGCCTCCAATCCCTCCCAGCATCAGGGTCTTTTCCAATGAGTCAACTCTTTACATGAGGTGGCCAAAGTACTGGAGTTTCAGCCTCAGCACCAGTCCTTCCAACACCCAGGACTGTTCTCCTTTAGGACGGACTGGTTGGATCTCCTTGCTGTCCAAGGGACCCGCAAGAGTCTTCTCCAGCACCACAGTTCAAAAGCATCAATTCTTTAGCGCTCAGCTTTCTTCACAGTCCCACTCTCACATCCATACATCACCACTGGAAAAACCATAGCCTTGACTAGACAGACCTTTGTTGGCAAAGTAATATCTCTGCTTTTGAATATGCTATCTAGCTTGGTCATAACTTTCCTTCCAAGGAGTCAGCATCTTTTAATTTCATGGCTGCAATCACCATCTGCAGTGATTTTGGAGCCCAAACAAATAAAGTCTGACAGTTTCCACTGTTTCCCCATCAATTACATATGAAGAAGATACAATTCAGATGAATTCCTAAGCTACACAAAATTTCTGTTATTCTCCCTGTAATAAAAATTTATCACTTCTTTCTCTGTACTGTAACACAAACAAAATCACATATGTGGAATGTCTGGAACTTTATTTGTCCTAATTTAGCAATTGAAATTTAAGTATTATAATTCTAAAAGAGCACAAGAAATTTTAATTTTTAGTTGTGGTAAAGTACATGTAACGTAAAAATTACCATCTTAACCATTTTTAATGTACAGCTTAGTACTATTAAGCATATTCATGTTATGCAACCGACTTCCAGAACTCTTTCATCTTGCAAAACAAAATCTTTATATCTATCAATCATCAAGTCCCCACCGAGCATAAGAAATTATAAAGAGATGTTTCATCCTGTAAGATGTGATAAAAGAAATAAAAGAGCTTTAACATATGTATGTCTTAACTAAAAAGCAAAACTGAAAGTTCAGTTTCAAGAGTTGTAGATTTTTCTCTTGAATGCCACTATGGGAAAAAAGAAGAGGATTTAATACTTATAATGGTTGATTACTAGTGAGAAGGTTACCAACCTGTACCTAAAGATGTTAGTTGTCTCTACTATCCTGTATTCATTTTCCATTTTTTAGGCTATATTTTTATTACAAAAATTATACTTCCCAAGAAGCCATTTAAAAATAGTAATAGAAATTGTTACTCTTAATTGCCTTTATTACAAATATTTAGTTTGAAACTAAAGTATAAAAGCATGCATGAAAATCTAAATCCTCTTTAAAACATTAAAAAATATAAATTCTTTTTTTATGGTTTTTAAAATAATTCCGTGTTTTAGAAGTAGTGTGAAACAATGATTAAGATCTGCTCTGAAGTCAGTTTGCCTGATCTCAAATCCTGAATCCAACCATTAAGTAGTTATATGTCCTTGAACAAGTTAATTATTCTCTGTGCCTTGGTTATCTTATCTCTAAGATTAGGAGATAATGCTAACCGTCTTATATAACTGATATGAGGATTAATTGAATAAGGTGAGTAAAGTCACTAGTCAGTAATTAGTGCTCCAGTTCAGTTCAGTCACTCAGTCTTGTCAGACTCTTTGCGACCCCATGAACTGTGCAGCACACTAGGCTTCCCTGTCCATCACCAATTCCCGGAGCTTGCTTGAACTCATATCCATCGAGTTGGTAATGCCATCCAACCATCTCATCATCTGTTGTCCCCTTCTCCTCCTGCCTTCAATCTTTCCCAGCATCAAGGTCTTTTCCAATGAGTCAGTTCTTCGCATCAGGTGGACAAAGTATTTGAGCTTGTTGCTGCTGCTGCTTCTAAGATGCTTCACTTGTGTCCGACTCTGTGTGACCCCATAGACGGCAGCACACCAGGCTCCGCCGTCCCTGGGATTCTCCAGGCAAGAACATTGGTATCAAGTTTACTATAGTTGATATAATTCTGATACTTGGACTTTGGGATAAATAATCTCCTGTACTTCTGTTAACACTGTTTTAATTCTTTGTGGCAGAGCTGGGTAAAGTCTGGGTCTCTAGTCTTTCATTCTCCTACCCTTCACCCACTGCTTTGCATACTGCTGGAAAAATAGTAGGTACCCACGCTGATAAATCGTTGTTTAATGAATAAATGATGAAAATATTTTTAAAGGTTTATAAGATATATTTCATTCTAAAAAATGGATGGTAGACTCTATTTCAAAGGAATGTATGGAGACACTAAGGATACAATTATTGGTTTTTAAAACTATCCTTTGGGCTTGTTGAACGTGAGGCCTGTGCATCTTCAGTGACTCATTAGAGGTGGTTGAGAGGATGGACAAATTCACTGCAGAGGAGAGAGCCTGAACAGTACCTCTGTATTAATACTTCGATACTAAGGCATGAGCTTCTGTCCAAATCCACCCTGAGCTAAACTTGGTATAACAAAAAGAACTCTGTTGAGAAGAAATCAGAGTTCCCACAGGGTTCCCACTCATGACCTTGGCCCACCTTTCCCCTTAAGCCTCAGTTTCTTCACCTATAAAAATGAGAATGTAGCATCTAAGGTCTGTTTCTCCATTCAAAACACATTTGGTTCCATGTTACTAAACTCTGGTGCACCTGGGAGCCCATGGCATGTGTCTTCCAGAACAGTGACAGTTCTCCCAGCCTGCCAAAATTCAGTCGTCAGTGCCCATTCTGGTGAATAATATCTCCTCCTGAATTGGTGCCAGTTGGAAAATTGTAGAATGGAATGTGCCACCTGGGTTTGAATTTGGAAATCCAAAGTGTTGTTGCCTTGAGGTACAAGGATGTTTCTGCCCAGCCACAGTGGTGAGTAGGCTGATAATACCAGTCGTGGCAGTTTGCACTTGGACTGAGAAAAGAGGGTCAAGTCTCCTTTGCTAGTGAGAGCAGAATGAAGAGAAAGCTTGTTCTTATCTCCTTCAGTCTGCTGTATGAGCTGTGCACCAGTGATGTAGCATCACAAACAGAATGAATGCATCAGCAAAGTGATGAAAATTAGAAGCTTATTGTGCTTCTGTGATGCTTGGAGTGAAAGTGAAAGTGATAGTCGCTCAGTCGTGTCCAACTCTTTGCAACCCCATGGACTGTAGCTGACCAGGTTCCTCTGTCCGTGGGATTTCCCAGGCAAGAATACTGGAGTGGTTGCCATTTCCTTCTTCAGTGGATCTTCCCAACCCAGGGATCGAACCTGCATTGCCTGTGTGTCCTCCATTGGCAGGTAGATTCTTTACCATCTGAGCCACCAGGGAAGCCCTCTATAATGCTTATCTGTTTATATTCTTTATTGTACTTGATCTCACAAGCACTTGGAATGGAAATCACGTCCTCAAATTCTATAATATCGTATAAATGACCATATTTCTGTCTATATTTATAAATGCCTGAGCAGCATTCAGTGAATTCATTTTGTTGAAATGCTTTTCATTTCAAAGGACTCACACAGGCACATTGTTTAACCCAGGGATTTAAAAAAAAAAAAAAAAGGGAAGAAAAGGATGTAAAATGTGTGAATGGGTGCTGTGCTAGTTACTTAACATATTCATTAGTTCTTTCAACAAATATTCTTGGGCACCTAACATGTACCAGGCATTGTAATAGAGCTGGACATACGATTGACACTGCAGTTACCACACTAGCAAGATCTCTGCTCTCAGAAAAGCTACATTTTGGTTGGAGAGATGAGTAATAAATAGTCAAGCTGATTTTAAAATAACATCTCTGATGAGGAACTAAAGAGCCTCTTGATGAAGGTGAAAGAGGAAAGTGAAAAAGCTGACTTAAAACTCAACATTCAAAAACTAAGATCATGGCATCCAGTCCCATTACTTCATGGCAAATATGTAGGGGAAAAAATGTAAACAGTGACAGACTTTATTTTCTTGGGCTCCAAAATCACTGCAGATGGTAACTGCAGCCATGAAATTAAAAGATGCTTGCTCCTTGGAAGGAAAGCTATGACAAACCTAGACAGCATATTAAAAAGCAGAGACATCACTTTGTTGACAAAGGTCTGTCTAGTCAAAGCTATGGTTTTTCCAGTAGTCATGTATAGATGTGAGAGTTGGACCATAAGGAAGTCTGAGCCCCAGAGAATTTATGTTTTTGAACTATGGTGTTAGAGAAGACTCTTGAGAGTCACTTGGACTAGAAGGAGATCAAACCAGTCAATCCTAAAGGAAATCAGTCCTGAATATTCATTGGAAGGACTGATGCTGAAGCTGAATCTCCAATACTTTGGCCACCTGATGCAAAGAACTGACTCATTGGAAAAGATTGAAGACAGAAGGAGAAGAGGGTGGCAGAGGATGAGATGGTTGGATGGCATCACTGACTCAATGGACATGAATTTGAGCAAACTCCAGGAGATAGTGAAGGACAGGGAAGCCTGGCGTGCTGCAGTCCGTGGGGGTCTCAAAGAGTCAGATATGACTTAGCAACTGAAAAACAACTACAAAACAAGCTTTAGGATACATGGTATAATAATTCATAAAATTTTTACCAGAAAAGAAAATGGAAGCCTCTCCATTCAGTTTTCTTAAGTCAAGGATAACCTTGACAATAATTTGCCCCAGAGCAGTGCACTTAAAAATCTAGATACATTCACTCTTTGTAATATATTAACTAATTGCATCCAGTTAGGTATTAAAAAGCACAATATATGATAAAGTAATATTTATTCCTGGACCCAAAGTAGAAAGTCTATGATTGCTTCACAGATGAACACTCCCAAACATTTATGGTAGCGATAATACAAGTTCCACAAAAATTCTTATTTCCCAACTCCCTCCATGAAGCCAGAATTATTACTCTGCCACCAAAGACACCACAAAAAATAGAAAACCACAACCCCAAATCCTCAGTAAACATAGTTGCAACAATTCTTAACAGCTTTTTAGCAAATTGGATTTCATGATACATAAAAAGGATCGTGTGTCATGACCCAATGCAGTTTCTCCCAGAACTCAAGTTTCATGTAACATTTGAATATCAATCAGTACAGCAAATGTAAAAAGAAAAGCACGGCCTTTGAGATTACCTCCTTCTTCTCTTTCCGCTTTTTCTCCTCCTCTTCCTTCCTCTTCCCATTCTTCTCTGTCTTCTTTGGCGGGAACTCCTAGGAGATTTCAAGTTTTACAATACAGTATTGCTTACTCTTATGCTGTTCATCACCTCTCCAAAACTCATTCACCTTGCATAATTGGAACTCTGAACTCTTTGCTCGACGTCTCTTCATTCCCCCCATACCCCCAGCCCCTGACAACCACCATTCTATCCTCTGCTTCTCAGTTTGACTATTTTAGATTCCACATGTGAGTTCATGCAGTGCTCATCTTTCTGTGTCTGCCTTATTTCACTCAGCATAATGTCCTCCAGGTTCATCCACGTTGCTGCACATGGCAGTATTTCTCTTTTTTTAAAAAATGGCTGGATCATCATATGTGTATATCACATTTTCTTTATCCGTTTGTTTGTTAGTGGGCATTTAGTTTGCTTCCATATACTGGATACTCTGAGAGAAGGGTGATCTCTAAATGGACCAACACACAGAAGCGGTAGTTTGACAGGAGGTGGTTGGGAAACAGTGTGAATGGCAGATTGACCTACTGGTAGCATTCGGTGTGTGAATGACGGCGGGACAGGGCACCTACATATGTTTGTGCAGGGTGTTGACTGACAAGGGCATCTGACTAAGGAGATAGGAGGGGTGAAATGCAACCCCACATTCCACCTGCCAAGCTGCATACCCTGAAGCAGGAGTGTCCAACTGGAGGAAGGAATGCCTTTTTCTAATTCACGCAGAGTCTTGGGGCCCTCTTGCAGGAGGGAAACACCGAGAGATTAGTTTGGCATAGAAGAATGGGGCCAGATCACGGAGGACCTGTCTGTGTATCTAGGAATGGATGGCTCTGATGGCAGTGGTGATCGTGGGTATGATTTTTGACCCGACACTGGAGTTAAACCTGGGTATTTGTCAAGGCTAGGATCCTGGTTTTTCTGGTATAAAAACAATCACAGCTTTCAAAATTATATTTGCTTGAAGTTTTCTCCAGAGCCTACATTAATACCGACCTACTTTAATATCAAATCAGCCTGATTTAATTGTATAAGCTAGTCAGGACTGTCCTATGACTCCAAAGCATTCTGTTCTGTAGCTCCACTGTAATTACAGACAAATGCGTCTAATCTTCCCATCACGTGTTGTCCTGAGTTACAGGATTCTATTCCCCCCCCACCCCCCACCGCCCGCAACCAGTGTTTGATAATCTTGTTATCTCGTGATACTGCATCATTTAATTATCCCCCAAAATAGAGATCTTCAGAAAATCTGCTCAGAGAAAGTGATTTTCTGTTCCCAACTGGTCACAGCTGGTGTGTTTACTCAGGAATTAGTCATTTTCAGAACTTGGCTTTTTTTCCTGAAAGGATCTCATCTGCCATCTAAATTGGTTAAAGCGTTCCTGCACATCTCTGGAGGGAATTTTATAAACTCCAGAGAAGAACTCAATAGGTGTCCTCAGAGATCTACAAGCCCAGGACTCTTGTCAGACTGAGCATGGTTACTCTCTCTCTACTATTAACCTCCAGATGCCTAGCTGTATTCATTTCAATAACTCCATAACCGTCTCCTGAGCATCTACAGTGTGCTCAAGAGTCAGACAGGCATTGAGGCCACAAAAATGAGTGGAGCACAGTTCCCATGGATGTCCAGTGGTTAAGATTCCATGTTTCCACTCCAGGGGGCACGAGTTTGATCCCTGGTCAGAGCACTCAGATCCTGCGTACTGTGCTGCACAGCCAATATATATTAATCTTGGGCTTCCCAGGTGGCACTAGTGGTAAAGAACCCACCTGCCAGAGCAGGAGATCTAAGAGTTGTGGGTTCAATCCTTGGGTTGGGAAGATCCCCTGGAGGGGGGCATGGCAACCCATGCCAGTATTTTTGCCTGAAGAATCCCATGGACAGAGGAGCCTGGCGGCTCACAGTCCATAGGGTTGCAAAGAGTTGAATATGACTGAAGCTACTTAGCATACACAATTCCCATGTAAACGAATATATAGTTTCTAAACTTGATCATCCCAAGTGCTGAAATTTAATTTTATTAGCTCTGCCTCCTACTAACTGCTGCTTTTAAGCAAGTCACTTCATTTACCTGATCTTCATTTTCCTACAAAACCAATAACATTGAAATGAGTTCCTATAAGGCATAAAATATTGGGAGATTACTTTGGTTGTCTGGGATAAATGATGCGTATAGTATGTCATCTCTCAAGATCTCTTTCCCTCCTTTAGACCCTTCTCTCCCCTTTGGACCTTTACGTTTATAGACTGAAGAAGACTCATTCTATCAGCCCTTCCTAAAGCCAGAGACTTTTCATTTTGTTTTCTTTTTCTCTGGGCCATTTCTGCTTCCCTCTTGTCATTTGTGTTTAGACAAGTGGACCTGATATGCCGTATCTCGAATGTGAAAGTACTGTGACTTGTACAAGATGAAGTCAATGTGAAAGAAACCCTTTATGCTGAGTTTCCAGTAAACTTTCTAATGATGATCAACATTTTTTTACCTTTCAACCTCTCAGTCTTTCTGTGTTTTTCTCTTACATCTCATAGGACCAGTGTCTTAAGGAAACAGTTTTCTGTTATTTCTTTTTTTGAATTGTAGTTGAACACTCATGATCCCCTGATAAAATAATTTTCCACTGAATATGTTTTCTTACACTTAGTCACATTAAAACTCCTCTGCCACTTTACTGCCCACGTCCACCTCTTTCTTCACTTTATCCCTAATCGACTTGGCATTTTAATCCCTGGAAGAGCTGAATGCCATCGCAAACTTGGCATTGCATTCTTTCCCAGATCATTTATGTGACTGTTGATGGAGACACCATGCAGCTTTGCTTTCCATCTAGGAAGTTGCAGAGATTTTGATTTGACTACTTAATCACTGAGTTAATAATAATACCAAGGACCAGCTGCAGAACATTGCCTTTATCCAGAAAACTATTTGCTTTTTCCTATTTGTTTCTTATTCCTAAACCACTTATCCATAACAGGCATTTTTCCATGTACTAAAAGAGTTTTATGACTTATGAATTAGATTACAAATCCAAATTGGCTTTAAGGACCCCTTTCCCTGGGTCGGGAAGATCCCCTGGAGAAGGAAATGGCAACCCACTCCAGTATTCTTGCCTGGAGAATGCCATGGACAGAGGAGCCTTGTGGGCTACAGTCTACGGGGTCGCAAAGAGTCGGACAAACTGAGCGACTTCACTTTCACTTTTACTTTACCAACTAAGTGACTTCCCTGGTGGCTTAGATGGTAGAGCATCTGCCTACAATGTGGGAGACCCAGGTTCAATCCCTGGGTCCAGAAGATCTCCTGGAGAAGGAAATGGCAACCCACTCCAGTATTCTTGCCTGCAAAATCCCATGGACAGAGGAACTTGGTAGGCTACAGTCCATGGGGTCGCAAAGAGTCGGACACGACTGAGCGACTTCACTTTCTTTTCTTTCTTTACCACCTATTTTACTTCTCATTTATGTCTTTGTTCCAGAACATCTGTATGAGGTGTCTGTCTTGTACCACCTTCTGTCACATAATTAAATCCTATTTCTTAACATCAGTGTCGTTTGCCAGCTGGCTTCTAAGTTCCTAGGCCTAATCAGTCAGATGCTCCATTGAGTTGCCTGAGTGTTGTGCAGTAGCTGTTGGTCTGCCATGTACCAGGAAGACAGCAAATCTTGACATCTCATTACTGCAGCTGCTTCCCAAATGATCTGGAGCCCTGGTTGGCTCCCTCCCATCTCTTCTGCATCCCAAACAATGTGGCCTCTCAGATCGTAGGCACATCTGATCATGTCACCTCTGCTTAAAAGCTTTGGCAGTATCTTGGGAGACAGTTGGGAAAACTTGAATATAGACTCAGAAAAGACACTTAATATTCAAGTTTTCCCAACTGTCTCCCAAGACACTGCCAAAGATTGTAAGCAGAGAGGTGACACAATCGGATGTGTGTAAGATCTGAGAAGCCACGTTGTCTCAGAGACCCCGGTTCGATTCCTGGGTCGGGAAGATCCCCTGGAGAAAGGATAGGCTACCCACTCAAGTATTCTTGGGCTTCTCTGATGGCTCAGACCATAAAGAATCTGCCTGCAATGAAGGAGACCAGAGTTCCTGGATTGGAAAGATCCCCTGGAGAAGGAAATGGCGATACACTCCCGTATTCTTGCCTAGAGAATCCCCATGGACAGAGGTGGGCTACAGTCCATGGGGTCTCAAAGAGACAGATACAACTGAGCGATGAAGCACAGAGATGCTTTACATTATTATTAATTATTAAATAATGATTGTTATTTAAAAAGTTGTTACCCTAAGATAGGCAAATCTCCTTAAAAAAAGAAAAGTAAATTAGGTGTGACCGGAGACCATGGGGTTGGGAAGGGGTGAGGGATGGACAGTTACTGCTTAATGGCAGCAGAGTTTCTATTTTGGATGATGAAAACATTTTGGAAATAGTAATTTTGGTTGCACAACACTGAATACCCTCAATGCCACTAATTGTACACTTGAAAATGGTTAAGATGGCAAATTTTGTTATATATATATTTTGCCACAGGGGGAAAAAAAAGGTTTTTAAGCCATTACCAGTTAGAGATATTACTTAAAACTTTGCAGGAAAAATAACATGATATTTGGGATTTGTCTTAAAACACTTAAACAGAGAGTTCCCTGGTGGTCCAGTGGTCAGGACTCCAGACTTCCACTGCTGAGAGTGTGGGTTCAATCTCTGGTTTGGGAACTAAGATACCCCCTGCTACACTGCACAGACGAAACGTTAAGAACAAACAAAGGGCACGCAAACAGTCCCAACAGCAGGGAAGGCGACAAATGAAAACCATTGGCCGAATGTTAGTTACTGAGGATAGAATTTTCCATAGTAAAAATTTTTTTAAAAGATCTTTTGAAGGCTAGCTCTTACATCCTAACTTCTCAGCCTGAAGTCTAAAGTCCTTTGATGGCCTTCCCTTTTTCAAGGAGCCTCAACTCTTGCTGCTCAGCCTGCCTGCCCTGCCCCCAAGGCAGCTAGGCACTGCAGAGCTCTGTGCGCAGGCAACCAGTGTGCTCTCTCCTTGTGTGGCAAATTCCTGCTCATTCTTTAAGGCTCAGCTGCATCCTGGAGCCTTCCCAGGCTCCTCCAGGCAAAGAGAACTCCCTCCTTCGGGTTCCCACAGCGCCTTGTCTGCACCCCTGTGACCACTTGCTTATACCACGTATTATCATCTTTTATTCATGCTTCTGTTCTCTGCTAACCTGCAAGCTTCATGAAAATAGAGAAAACTTACTTTTCACTGTACATCTTCCTGAGCTATGTGAAGCTTTCATTGCTGTTGTTTTATTTGTGTGCATTAACTATTTTTAAAGGAAAAGATTGAAAGGTGGGGATGTGAATATTGGTTATAAATCTTAAAAGTTGAAAGGGTCCTTAGCGATTACCCATAGGAATATTGGTCTCTTTCTAGACTGTGCTTTCTCTACTTGGCAACTACTGATGCATTTTCACATTTCCAGTACCTACCACTGGGTGTTCAGTACATTGTTGCTGAATTTACTCACAGATCACATCCTTTCTTTCTACAG
The DNA here is from genome assembly GCF_014754425.2 of Oryx dammah. Lineage (NCBI taxonomy): Eukaryota > Metazoa > Chordata > Mammalia > Artiodactyla > Bovidae > Oryx > Oryx dammah. Next base: position 3,654,490 of record NW_024070193.1, read on the forward strand.
ATGGCAGAAAGCCAGCTCTCTAGCTTGGGGTATGTGGACACACACTTTTTAGAAGAAATGGTGAATTTTCAGACATGATTTGTCAGGGCAGCAAATAAGCACTGGCTGTCACTGGGCCAGTGGAGTTGGCTCAGTGGGTGGCTGCGCTGGGAGCCAGGCATGTCTGCAGTACACTTGCTGCCAGGGGGTGGCGGCAGGCACTCACAGACTCTCCAAGACGGGCAGGCCTGATTCACCCTTTGAGTGTAGGGTGGGAGATGGCCTCCTCTACTATTCCTAGTTTATTTTCTAGCTTCTTGATGCTTTGAGATGCTTGGCCCAAAGAATAGGGCCCATGTTAGAGACAGGAAGAGCCAGAAACTAAGCGTCTTGTTGGAGGTAAATGTCTGGGTCAGTGCTAGGCACTACTGGGTACACCGTTTGTTTTAGTTGCTCATTCGTGTCCTGCTCTTTTGCGACCCCATGGACTATAGCGCACCAGGCTCCTCTGTCCAGGGATTCTCCAGGCAAGAATACTGGAGTGGGTTGCCATTTCCTTCTCCAGGGGATCTTCCTGACCCAGAGATCGAACCCATGTCCCCTGCAATGACAGGCAGATTCTTTACCACTGAGCCAGCTGGGAAGCCCCTAGGTACTTCGTTAGTGCTCTCATCTTCTAGCTTGAAGTTTTGATCCCTGTAAGAACTTTAGGCGCCCTGGGGGGATTTACACTCCAGACTGTTTTTAGGTCCTTTAGTTCCAATGTGGATGGAAACTGAAAACGGATTTTCATGTGGGGAAGAAGAGGGAAGAAAGAACACGACACCCTGGGACGTACACATGCGAGAAGAAAGGAGAAGACAGCTGGACCCGTAGAGACACAGTCCCCTCAGTCCTGAGGTGGCCCATTCTGGCTTTCTACAGCTCTCCAGCCACCACCATCACTCCTAACATCTCAGGTGAAGGAACAAGCCCTGACTGTGAATAAGGAGGAGTTGGAAGGCGTTGGAAATCTATAGATAGGACGATTCTATTTGTACAGGTCTTAACTCAGAGTACATAATACGACAAAAGAACATCATCAATATTTAAAATCCAAGATGATGAAAAATCCAGGTTTCTATTCATATTCCTTGCTTTGAAGTATTGCTCTATAATCTAATGGTCTGAGGCTGGAGTTGGGGAGTGGTGACACAGGTTATTAGATAACTGAGTTTGAAAGGTAATATCAGATGATGAGGCCATGAGCCAAATATCATGAGTAGGTGATAAATGAGACAAAAGTTCAGAAGAGAAAGAATCCTGTTGGCTGTGGTGAGACAGCAATAATACCTGGTATGTGACTGTTGCATTTTGCCAATAGTCAATCCTTAAAGAAATTCAACCCTGAATGTTCACTGGAAGTACTGATGCTGAAGCTGAAGCTCCAATACTTCGGCCAACTGATGTGAAGAGCTGACTCACTGGAAAAGACCCTGATGTTGGGAAAGATTGAGGGCAGGAGGAAAAGAGGGCGACAAAGGATGAGATGGTTGGATGGCATCACCGACTCAATGGACATGAGTCTGAGCAAACTCCAGGAGATGGTGAAGGACAGGGAGGGCTGGCTTGCTGCAGTCCATGAGGTCTCAAAGAGTCGGACATGACAGAGTGACTGAACAACAACAACTTTATATTACCATAATATTTCAGAGTTTCCAAAACACTTTCATGTCATTTATTTTCATCTGGCTTCATTAACTCTTCACAACAGCAGGTATTATTAAATGAGGTAAAATACATAGAATATTTGGGGCTTCTTAGAATAGTGGTTAGTACATAGTGAATGTTTACTATTATTATGAAAATCATTATTAGCCCTATTTTATACTTGACAAATCTGAGGCTCAAAGAGGCTGTTACTTGCTCAAAGTCACACAGCTGAGAAGTGGTAGAACTAGGCCTGAGCTCAGCTCCTGTTTCTAGACCTTTCTCTATTTTCCCATGCGCAAAGAGAGAGTATTTAAGCTGGCCTTGCCAAAGTTGGGCCAAGTTTTGAGGTGGCCTTAGCGGAATCATCTCTGATGAGGTCTCCTCAGCCTCATGAGCCCTAGCTGGCCAGTGAATGGGAATTCCTGAGAGTGTTCTGTGCCTTGAGTAAGAAGAGTTAAATCTCCTCATTTTAGCAGTGAGGGGAGATGGTTCATTGCCTCATCCCTCAAGGAAGCTGCAGGCCATTAAACTCACATAGATCCTCAGCTGGTAGGCTTGTTAAGAAAATGTGACAATAGGGGGAAATTGACAACCCAGGCACTATAGATATTTTTAGTCTGTGCTTCAAGGATGTACATCTTGGTTTCTGTTTAGATTGAGCATGAGGGAGTGAACTAGATTGATTTGGCAAGACTGGCAGTCCGAAAGCCCTTACTGAGACCCTTCTCTGTGCCCAACTTAAGCAAGGGACTGAGGGGAGTAATTAAGGGAGGCGAAGTGACTTTCCCAGATGCTCAGCTGCTGTGGAGCATGGTGTGGTCCTTTTCTTGGGTGGGAGGCAGTGTGCTGACGGCAGGAACCAGTCTGTCTCTTCCGCACCAGCACTTCTGCAGCACATTACCCTCCTAATGCACAATGGCTGCAGCTACCCATAATGCATCATGCACTTCAAGTTTGCTAAGAGAGTAGATATGAAGTGTTCTCAGGGCACACTCACAGACACATACACACACACACACTCACGCACATACACACACACACACGGTGATAATGTGAGCTGATGGGTGTGGCAGTTAACCCGATTGTGGTTATCCCATTTCACAAAGCAGACATATATCAAGTCATCACGGTGGACACTGAAAATATTACAATTTTATTTGTCACTTATTCCTTAGTAAAGCTGGAAAAAATAATCTTATGAGTATAGTTTTAATTGTCAGCCATTGTAGCTCTGTTTGTAATAGCAAAAACAGTCCAAACACTGGAAATGGAATTTCATGCAACTATTAGAAAGAAAGAAGTCTTATCAATTTTATGTGCTGAAAGCATATCACTAAGATATGTTGTTGTTTTTTTAATTGAAGTAGAACTGACTTGCAATATTAGTTTCATGCATACAACATATTAATTCAGTATTTTTTTGATTATACTCTGTACAAAGTTATTATAAGGTAGTAAATGAAAAGATATCCCACATTCATGGATTGGAAAAATTAATGTTTTAAAATATATATGCTACCCTAAGGACTGATATATTTTTAAGTGCAATAAAAAAATTATGGGCAAGAAAGAAAGAAGAATGTATATAGCATGATGCCATGTGTATGTTCGAAGCATACATGAAAGCAAATATATGCATACATTTTCCCCACACTGGAAGGATATACTTGCAACAGGTAATGAGGGGTATGTGTGATAAGAGGAACAGGAGGGGAAAAAATGTGGTTTTCGCCTTATACTTTTAAGTTCTTTTGAAAATAGAGTTTTTGGTTTAGCCATCTGACGTACTTTTTTTTTTTTTCTCATTTAAGCCACTTGCCAGAAGTCACAGAACCAAAAAAGTGTACAGCTAGGATTCCTACCCAAACTGTAATTCTAGGCCCTGTGATCCAGAAGCCCTCTGGATCCTAGCACACTGTTTCCTAACAGTGCTCTCTTAGGATCAGGAAGTAATTTTGTCACTTGTTTGTAAATTACAAAAAATTTTCCATGAAGACACCTGGGAGCATGTGCTCATCCTCAAGAACGCTCCGCTGCCTGACGCCTTGGCTCCTGTTCTATAGGGCGTGGCACAGCCAAGAGAGGTCTGTGACCTGGAGCCAGGAAGCACGAGCCCAGATTCCCAACAGGGCAAGTCACCTTCAGGAAGAGACATTAGGGTGATCGGAGAGGTGGGGGTGGGGAGAAGGCATGAAAACAGGGTCATTAGCCAGCTTGGTCAATGGGCAGGTGCAGGAAGTGGCAGATAAACACAGCCAGAATCTATAATTGTGCTTCAGTATCAGTGTTCAGAACCCACAAAATAAATGAGTGAATTAAACTTGGCAGCGTCTACCTAGATATAAACTACTAGTGTTAGCCTTAACTCCTGTGAACTTCTCTGTGATTTTGAACATATTATTTAGCTGCTCTGGCTTTCTTTCCCCATTAGTCAAATAGACAGCACCGTCTATCCTGGCCACTTCACAGAGTTGTAAGGAACAAATAGGGCAAGAGATGTGCTTTGAAAATGCAAAACATCATACCAAATGAGAGGTTATTGTCTATGCCTCTGGGACCTACCTCACAGAAGGAGACCTCTTTTCTCATTAAACTTTTTTTTTTAAACTGGATCTCAGATCTTGTGACGGATTTTTTTCAAGTTGTTTCCATTAAAAAGTACTGATTTTTAAAAACTAATAACTTAAAACTGCCACACACAAAACAAATGGTCCACGAAACGTTTATTCTCCTTTCCTGCTGAAGGGTTTACGATGCATTGTTCTCATTAACCAGTCTTTTACTATTAAACTGAAATGACCAACTGAGACGAGCAGTTCTGAGATCATTCTTCCACCACTGGTTAAGACTGGGGTGGCAGGTATTTAGAGATAGGAAGCTGGGAGGAAGCATCAGGAAAGCATTGCTGGTAGCAAGGTAGACACAGCTCACCAACACAAGCGAGGAACCTCATGGGATCATTTTTTATTCCAGTTCCTTCTGTTTAGAGCCGTGGACAAAGACCTACAGAGTCCACAAGATCCCCAGAGCAGTGATAGAGCAGTGCGTAGAGTATTACTTAAACCCACAAATAAGATGGAACCATGAAAGGAACTGGATGTGCTACATGCCCTTTGCCTGAGGGGCTTGCTGAGCTATGAATGTTGAACAGGACTCTGGAAGCAAACTGATGAAGCACAGTGAGGAACTGGGGCAGAGGTAGGGAGATGAACTTCGGTGATCCAGTTCTAGGATGGCTGAGTGCCTCTGAGGAGCAATTTGAGGGTAGCCAGGGACTTGGACAGGACAAATGACAACTTCCTGGAACAGACTGTTCCAGGACCAGAGAGGAAAAGAAATAGCCTGGCCCCATCCTGGGCAGTTCACAGGAACTAGGGCGGGAAGTATTTGAAATGGAACTAGCGCTCACAACTTCAAGTGCTTTCTCAGTGGAAGAAGGAAAATGGGACAAGAAACTTGTGACGCAGCATACACGTCAAGTCAGTTTTCGTGATGCTGGGATTGAAGATGGCAAGAATGAACGAGCGGAGGGAGTGCTGTGCGAGGCCGACAGCTCTGGGCTCAGGCTAACGTGTGATTATTGCTTCTGTCACTCACTTGCTATGTGACCTTGAATATTCCAGTTTTTTCTCTGAGTCTTGGTTTCCTCATCTCAAAAATGAATGCCCTTCTTCCCATCTCATAAGTAGTTATGAGAGTTAAATGAGATGTTCTTGAAAGCAACTAACATATAATTCCTAGAATATGAGTCCTAGTAAATGTTAGTTTATCCCTTTGTTTTGGAGAAGGACTTTAGAAAACCTCCAGTGAGACATGCTGATTTGAAATTTCAAGCACTGGGAAAGCAAGGCCAACCTAGGTACGGTGTGGAAAGGCCCTTTTGACAGATGGAGAAGCAGCCTAAAAAGGCAGATAAGAAACTCTCATGAGAGGAAGGGTAGGTGAAGGGCAAAGTAGCACTGGCTCTAAGTACAAACACAAACTCGGTGCTCTTACCAGCAGCTGAACTGCGAGGTTCCTCTGGCTTGTGACAAAATGGGAAGATAATAAGTACGGTCTGTCTAGGCTTGACTCATTCCCTTGACTGTTCAGAAACACAGGAGAGGTTTTGTGTTCGATTATAGTTGTTTTCCTAAGCCTCTCCCCCCCCCAGCCCAACACTATTTTTCTGGTATAATTAACTCTGCTTCATTCATTGACTCTCCTTTCACCCTTGTTTCATTGGTTATATTTGCTTTTTACATTATCAGTTGCCTCAAATCCTTTCTGGAAGTATGGGTATGAAGGGGTAAAATAGTTTTAGTTTCTTCAGAAACTAAAATTCCAAGGGTGGAAACCAACTAGAAAACCAGAGTGAAACGCAGGATGGGGAAAGATAAGGAGACCACAGTGAGGCATAAACTGACTTGGTTTTTACCAGGAGTCTCATCAGGGAAATCCTACTCCTGGACTTCTCTTATAGCCAAAACATGACAGCAGCTATTTTCACAAAAGTGCACAGCCTGAGAGTGAAAGGCCTTTTGGTTTATTTTAGAGAGGAAAGGCCATGGTTTGCCTGGAGGCTCTCTCATGGTGATCCGATAGCAGACTAAGGTCTAACACTGACCCACGTCTCTTGACTCTCATTCTGGGATTCTGTGTGCCGTGGTCCTCCTCATCTTTGTGAGAGTGAATTTCTGATGACAAACACCTGTACAAAACTAATAGGTATGGTTTTTTTTTTTTTTTTTCCTTTTTTTCCAGGGCCAAGTGCTTTCGGGGCAAAAAAGTCCTTGGAGATTATGATATCAAAGTGGAACAGGTAACCACCCTGGAGCCCAGGATTGCATCTGCATCATCGTGGGGCCCTCTTGACACTCTGGAGTGAACCATCTGGTGCTGCCAAGTGAAAAGATCAGGGTCTATCGCTAGCTTCTAGGCTCTCTACCTCCTCCCTGTACCCTTTCCAGGATTTCTCCCTCTATGAGACCCGGTCTTGAAGGCTGCATCTTTCAACTCCCCTGACTTCTCTTCATGGCTCTGGGGTCTCTAGGGAGGCAAGCAGTGTAGCTCTTAGGGCCTCTGGGGGTGCAAGGTCCTTGGGCTGAGGAACACTGTAGAGGAATGTCTTCCGAGGACACGGCCACACCTCCACTGTGGTGGCAAGGTCTTGCTTGGTAGATACATGTCTGCCACTCAGGTGTGCAGCCTCCAGTGAGGCCTCCTCTGTGCCCAAGGCTGCACTTCAGAGAGAACTTAACTGGTTTTAATGCAGTGAAGTCTTGAAAGCCTCATTGTTTTTATCTTCCTGTACCCTTTGCTTCATGATAAATAGAGATTAGGTCCATTTGAGTCGGGGAGAGGGGATGTCCAGTTTACAAAGAGCATGTATTTTCTATGTAACGATAGAAGCTACTCATCATTCCTTACACAGTGTGCTGGGATTTACAGATTTACTCTTTCTATCCATTGCTTCATTCAGTTCTTAAAATAACTTGTTAGGCAAGGTTGATAAAAATTATTTCCATCTTATTGATGGGAGAAACTGTTCACCCAGAGAGAATAAGTAAAACATCTTATGCATCTCACTGGGCCAGAGCAGCACTGAAACCCGATTTCCTAAATGAAATTTTAGTGCTTTATGAGACTGAGAAAGGGCGTATTTGCCTCAGTTTGTATTCCTACTCTGCAGAGAGGCAGCACAAAAGATGCTGGGTGGGGAGTTGAAAGCCCTGAGTTTTACTCCTGTCTCGGCCAACAGTAAGCTTTGTTTGTCCAGAAAAGTCACTTAACTGCTCCTTTGGTAAATAAGGATAATTATTTCTGTCCCTCCTGCCTCATAGAATGGCTATGAGAGTAGATGGGATCAGTTTGGGGAAATGCTTTGGAAACTGTAAATACATGTTTGGTGGAAAAGATACTGCTGCTGCTGCTTTATGGGGGGCGCCTCTCAGAGTCAGGACTGTAGGGCTCACTCCTCTACTGCTAATTTTATTTAGTTATGTTCTATCATAGTAAGAAACACAGAAAGTGAAATCCGTGCTCTTAATCCCCTCCTGTTATTTTCCAGGCGGAATTTTCAGAGCTCAACCTGGTGGCCCACGCGGATGGTACCTACGCCGTGGATATGCAGGTGCTCCGGAATGGCACAAAGGTGGTCCGGTAAGGTCCTTTCTGTCTTCGGGGTCACTGCCACTGTCTCTGGCGTGCCGTGTGTAGTGTACAGACCTTGATGACATGTGCTGTGTGGTGGTGGTGGAAGGAGGCAGAGAAAGCTGGCTCTGGCCCTTAGAGATGTCTTAGTTCCATGGTAAAGGAAGCTCCGTGGACGCAGAGCTCACTTTGCAGTCACTGGATGATTCCCGTCAGAGGTGTTGGAGGACTCCAGCCCCACTTCAGCCAGTGCAGCTCTGGACTTTTATCTCTCAGTGTATTTCCCCTGGAAAACACGATTCCATTGCTTTAAAAGAAAGGGCCCGGGGGGAGTTTAAAAGCCTCTGCTCCGGCCCAGCCTCCCATGTTACCTGGATTTGCTTTCGTTCACTCAGCGAGCTGGCAGCGGAGCCCTGTGTACTATGTCAATTCTCTCAGCGCCCTTCCCAGTGCTCTGTACACCCCTAAGTCTTGATAGGAAGGCCTGGGTCAGAGGGACATTGTAAGTGGAAGAAAATTTGTAATTACAAAGCACTTACGCTGCAGGTGGGTGCTAGGTGACATGTAGACGTCATCAATTGTAATGAAACAATTCTGTGTGGGAGGTGATGAAGATTTCAGATGAGGGAGCGTGGTTTCCACATTGTTATTCTTTCCCAGGACTCAGCGTGGCCTCAGGGTTCCAGGCATTAGGGTCTTGGTCCAGGAAGAGTCCTCACTTCACCCTTTTCCCTTTTTCAACTTGCACTGCCCTGACCCCAAGGCCACCAGCATCCAACCAGACCTGGTCTGTGACAGGGAAGGCAGCACTCAGGCGTCTGGAGCCAAATGTCAAGGAGTGTGAGCTCATCCATCCTGGAGACTGAGGAAGACAGAAAAGAGCTGCCCACCCATGGTCGGGGAGCACTCAGGAAGCTCCTTCTAGAGACAATGGTGGGCTCCCCCAGCTGCAAGCGGAGTAGGTCATGGGGATCCGTGACACAGATGGGTGGCAACAAGAGGGCCCGAATCAGCATGCTGGAAGGGATCTGGCAAAATCAAGGCAGGCCTTTCCCATCACCAGTGTGGGGACCCGGCACTGACTGCAAGCCTGGAGCTCAGTTTCAGTAACCGGGATATAAGGTTTGATCTCAGGCATTTGACGGAGCCAGTTTCCCAGAACTTGGACGCAAGGAGGTCGGCCCACCTCTACTTTGAAAGACTGATCTCTGAGCCCAGGTAGGGCTGGAGCTGTAGGCGGGAATTGGGTGGGTCCCAGGGCAGAGAACCAGGTCCGTCACTGCACGTGTGTGAAATGGCCGAGGCCTGAAACCTTGAGGGGAGATGCTGCCACAGAACTGACTGTCTGGGAAGGTGAGGTTCCTCAGGCGTCAGGGCATGAAGTCGGGGCCCTGATCCTGTGGAGCTCTGCTGTCTGGAGGTGAAACACAAGGAGCCTTCCTGTGCCTGGGAACACACTGTACTCTCAGCTTCCTGTAGCCAGTTGCTCAACCTCAGCTCTGTGGAAACGTTTGTGCCCCTCCCTAAATCTGCTTTGGAGGAGTAACACTGGGGTGTCTGGCATCTGTTCTCAGCCAGCCTGGACCCTGGCTCACCTGGGGAGCTGCTGAGGGCACGGCATCTTTAAGGAGCAGCTTGAGGAGTCAGGGCAGAACACTGAGGTCAGGGATCTTTGGGGCAGGGCAGTGAAGCCAGCCAAGTGTGGTATCTTCAGAGTCTGCTGGGACCCCCTCGGGGTGCCAACTCCAGAGCCACAGGAGCTTCCACTCTCATCCACAGGGACACGGAAAATTCTTGTCAACTTAAGGTGTGGCGGTCTAAAAGGGTTTCTTGCCCCCTCCCCGAGGGCTTCTGCACCTTAGAAAAAGACAGTGCTTAACCCAAAGGAATTGTCCCATCGCCAAGTCACGTCCGACTCTTAGCGACCCCACGGGCCGCAGCAGGCCAGGGTCACCTGCCCTTCCCCATTTCCTGGAGCTTGCTCAAACGCATGTCCTTTGAGTCAGTGATGGCATCCAACCATGTCATCCTCTGTCACCCTCTCCTCCTCCCACCCTCAATCTTTCACAGCATCAGGGTCTTTTCTAGAGGAAAAGAATTTCAGAAATCTGTTCAAATCTCCTTTGAGAAGCGCCTACATAATACCGCATTGCCTAGTCCATAAGAAAACAGTCATGACAAAATGAGGGTCTTGGCTCAGGTAACCCCTTCCCTGTCTTGGGCTTTGGAGATGGGAGACAAGAGGATATGTGACCTGAGGTGCTGGTTGGTAGCAGACTTGCTTCTACACTCTTTCCAGGTCCTTCCGGCCAGACTTTGTGCTCATCCGGCAGCATGCGTTTGGCATGGCAGAGAATGAGGACTTCCGCCACCTGATCATTGGCATGCAGTACGCAGGCCTCCCCAGCATCAACTCCCTGGAGTCCATTTACAACTTCTGTGACAAGCCCTGGGTGGTGAGTGAGTCCCTCTCCCCTCAGGTAAAAGGGCAGCATCCTGATCTCTGTCTCCAGGCCCCTAGAAGGACCTCTGTTGGTCCGGACACCGTGAGGGGCCAGCTGAGAAGATGTGGGAGGAGCTTCAGCTGGGGCATGGGGTGGGGCAGGCTCTCACAGTAGGACTTTGTTGTCACGGGCTGGGCTGCCTCTGCTGCAGAAAGGACCTTTGGCCTCACAGCAGAGTCACACAAAGATTCTGTGAAGGAGCCCTCCCAGGTCTGCAACCATCAGATACAGCAATAAAAACACCTACTTCTTGCCTCCGAAAGATCTAACCATTGGAAAGGCCTGAGGCCAGTGGGGACCAAGGTGATGGTGCACCTCAGAGGGATGTCACTGTCAGAGTCCTACCAAGTGTCTCAGCAACCTTAAAACGAGATTCATCCACACACGTACCAAATCAGACACTTTCATGCTCTGGAAGTGCCCTCTGAGATAATCGGCTCTCATTCCTTCATGGCAGAGATGTGACCATTTTCAGAAGGAAAGTAAGGAGTATAAGACCACTTACGATGTGATGCCAGCTTCAGAGGTTTTCCTGCATGAACTTCATTTAATCCTCATAATAGCTTTACAAGGAAGGTGTTATTATCATTATTATCACTTTTTACAGAGAAATGAGACCCAGAGAGGATTCAGTAACTCACCAAAATTTCAGAGCCAGGATTTCTCTGACACCATCCCTCCCATAAGCTGGGTTACCATGTGAGGAAGAAGCTGGCCTGGTGTTCTCTTCCTGGGATAATCTGGAAATCTTGGAGGCAGTGGAAGCCTTTGAGCAGAGAGAAGAGTGCAGCTGGGAGAGGAAACGGCCTGAGATGGTTCTAGGCTACCCCAGCCTTCCCTCTGACTGCCGAGGGGATCCAGCTCCTAGAACTCTGCCGCTCCAGGCTGCTCCTTTCAGAAGGAAACACCTGCCCCTAGTCACATCCTTCTCTTCTTGTTTTTCAAGGGTTATTTCAGCTCTCACACACTGGCTTGCCAAGGGTCATGGCACTGGTGGCTGATTGTGGAGTTCCCAGACCCCAAGCTTCTCCCACTCAGGGAGTTGGAGTGGGGGTGTTTTTTGTTTTTTTTTTTTAACCAAAAGGACCCATCACCTCTGCTCTTACACCTGAACTCAGTTTTCCTATTTCCTCGGAAGCCAGGGAGACCTGACAGTGTGAGAGGAAGACCAGTGAGCGAGGAGTCAAAAGATCTGGGAGCTGCTGTAGCGGCCCCTTGTTCAGCCTTTCCCTCTGTCTGGCCTGAGGACTTGGAGTCCGAGAGTTCTGCAGAAACCAGCTGTGGGAGTTGTGTGATTTGAATGGGTTGCTGTTCACAGGAGAGAGCATATGAGGCCTTCAACAAGATTCCCCTTAGTCACACGGCCTTCCGTGCTGTACTCATGCCCTAGCCCCTTCCTCCCTCACCCCTTCAATACTTGCTAGAATTTGGCTCCCTCATAGCCACACAGGGTGGTTCCGCTAGTATCAGCTTTTCTTCTGGGCAATCTCACTAATCAGCCTCCTGACTAAACCACTCTGTGCCCTGGTTTCTTTGTCTGGAAACTAGGAGTAGAGGCTTCTCAGGTGGCTCAGTGATAATCTGCCTACCAGTGCAGGAGATGCAGGTTTGATCCCTGGGTTGGGAAGATCCCCTGGAGAAGGAAACGGCAACCCACTCCAGTATCCCTGCCTGGAAAATCCCGTGGACAGAGGCACCTGGTGGGTTATAGTCCATAGAGGGGCAGTCACAAAGAGTCAGACACGACTGAGCGACTGAGCGTGAGCGTGAAACAAGGAGCAATCGCAGTGCCTGCCTCCAGTCCGCCAGCCTGGTGTTGCAGCCCCCAGTCCTGGGGATCTGAAAGGAACTTACTCCATGCTGTATGTTCCAGAACTGTGCCAGCGGCCAGGGAGAGGCGGGGCAGAGAGCCTAGGCTGGGGCTTTGCCCCTCCTGGGACCTGGGATCTGGTGAGGGTTCACATTCTCACCCGTTCACAGTCCCAGCACATTGCCGTTGGCGTCACAGGGGAACTGCAGGGCTCCCTGGCCACACACCAAGTTCTCCCTTCATTTTCACTAAGCAGCTGGCACACTAATGGCATTTTATATATTCTTTGCCTGTTCATGGGGATGAACAAATCTGGTGTCCGTGAAGGGGGCTTCCCTCTGAGACGATGACTTTGGTGTGTGTTTTCTAATGCTGTGGCTGCTCCTGGCATGAGGAGAGGCCTCAGCCGTGTTGTGAAGGCTCCAGCTTGTCTCTGAGCACATCGGCTATTTCATAGATTGCTCAGGGCAGGCACACGGGGAGTTTGGAAGCAGAAGTAAGACCTATCAGTGAAAGTAGCATTCCAGGGAGAGTAAGAGTGCCGCCTGCCATATTGCTGCAGATTTATCTGAAACTCCTGTCACTCTATGTGGGTTTTTTTTTTAGAGGCAAATGCACAAGAGTTGAATTGAAGCATTTTATTTCCAGGAGGGATAAGGGTAACATATTAAATTCAGACCGATCTTGAAATCCCATTTCATCTGAGAAATCTTTCCTGATACATTGGATAAATGGTTATGCTGAGCATTATCTTCCTATTCATTGCCAATACCACCCCCAGCTCCAAATGCATTCTTTTGTCTATGTGGAGAGGAAATAACCCTTATCAGGTATTACTTTTGTTTAGTTGATGACTGTGTGCTTGTGACTGAGGCTGAGCTTCCAAGGAGGCAGGGGTTAGATGCCAAGCCTAGTGCTCTGAGCAGAAGGGACTACAGAAGGTGGAGGAGGGTAGCGTGAGCTCCCGGGCAACCAGCTTAGTGCATGGGAACTGGCTGCCATCTTAGTCTTGACTGTGCCAGGACTCTGGGAGCCTGCCGGGGGCCTTCTTGGCATCAGCATGGTGTCTGTGTAACTCTCCCACATGTTGGGAAGATAGGGCCCCACATTGCCTTGGTGCTGTGCCAGGGTGTGGGCTGCAGCAGGACAGAGGTTGTGAGGCAGAGCTGGCATCAGCTGGCTGGGGAGGCTGGAGGGCCTCGGGAGCTCAGGCAGGTATCCAGACACCAAGCAGGGGTCCAGTCATTCCAAGTGGCCAGCCAGGACCTAAAGGTGAGGTAGTGGGGAGAATTGGAGAATGCAGGAAAGGTCTGAGGGGTGGTCTTGACAGTCAGAGAAAGTGGAAGAACCAGAGAATACCAGCAGGGACGGCAGGGTACAGTGAAGAGCGCACTGGGCAGGAAGGGGTCCGGGCCCTGTCCCAGCACAGCCCCAACTCCAGGCGTGACGTGGGAGCCTGTGCTCCCCTTTGCTTCTCTGGCCTTGGTCTCCTCACTTGTAAGATGAGATGTCTGGTCTAGAGACTCTCTGAAGTCTCTTCCAATAATAAAATCTTAGGGCCTTGGGGGTCCATCAATCATACTTGCAGCCCCGGAGGAGGCCTTGGAGATCTAGAGCCACCAACTGTGTGTCACTGAGGAAAGTGACCCAGAAACTCCAATGTTTCTCAGCATTTCAAAAATAACAGATTCTATCTCTACTCACAAAAAGACCACAGCCAATGATCACTAAACAGCAGTCTCATCATGGAGTTTGGGAGGAAATATAATGAAAAGATTTTTGTGTGTGTGTGTGTGTGTGTGTGTGTGTGTGGTTAAAAAGTCTGAAGAACTGACCAAATTCAGTTGTCTATTTTATATATGAAGAAAATGAGGCCTGGAGAGGCAACATCATTTGCCCAAGGACACCTAGCAAGTTCAAGGCAGAACAAGAAGAATCAGAAGACTCTGGTTTTCTAACAACCCAGTTCTGGCTTTTATTGTCTCCCCGTACCAACACACGTGCTAACATCACTGATTGATTGAAAACAGGAACTGGGCTTTTGAAAAATGTTCTATCTTTCCCTTCTTCAGTAAACAGAAGGTCGGTTTGCTCTGGCAACTCTTCCTTCCGGCAGTTCCCGGTGTCAGTGGCTTAGAGTGTGAACCCAGTAGCACTAGAGAGAAGATGCTGGATCACTGCTGCTGCCAGTGCTCTGGGGTGGGTGTGTGTGTGTGGAGGTGAGGAATGAGTGTGAACAGAGTGAACTGGAAAGTTTCCTGTGGGAAGAGCATGGTCTCTTTAGAGCCTGAAAGGCAGCAACATGAAGGAGAAGGAAGAGTTATGGGTTAGGACTAAAGGGGTCTGGCTATGAGTCTGGCTCAACTACTTTTTGACCTTGAGCGAGCAACCTCTCTGGGCCTCAGTTTCTCCACTTATAAAGTAGAGGGGTGGGCAGGGGACACCAGGGACGCTACATGTTCGCCAAAGGCAGACCCTGACATTTAAGTACGTGCACTTTACCCCTTTTCCCTGGAGCTGTTGGGGCTTCTCACAGGTGAAGGGTCCAGTGAGTTCAGTTCTTAGATGAGCAGTAAGTCCAGAAGACGGGGTCTGTCTTTGCTGCATTCCATGATTTCTTTTCCTTGGCATTTGAATTTCCAAGACTGGGCCCCTTGTCCCCCCATCCAGCTTCATCACTTGCCATCTCTAGAGATGATGGTGGTTAGCGTTTTAGAGACCCAAATTTCAACCCCACCTATCCCTTTTTTTGCAGCTCTGTGGCTTTAGGCAGTCACCTACCCTTCCTGAGCCTCATATGTAAACTGAAGATGATAAAGACCCTAGCTCATTAGTTTGATATGAGGATTAAATGAAATATCTTTAACACTGAGTAGGCACTGAATGAATAGTAGCTCACTCTCTCCCTTCCCCAACAGAAGCATATGTTCCTGGAGAATAGAGGGTGGGACACCTCTTTTATATCCTCAGAGCACTTTGCACAAAGCCCTCAGTGGAGCAGATGCTCAATAAATATTTGTTCAATGGATCGCCATTTTGTCTGTTCCAGAAGCTGTCTGGGTAAACTGAAACCTTTGCTTCTCTTTTGCAGTTTGCCCAGCTGGTGGCCATCTACAAGACACTGGGAGGAGAAAAGTTCCCACTTATTGAGCAGACTTACTACCCCAACCACAAAGAAATGGTAGGTGACTGAGAGGGGCCATCAGTCTCTGCTGTCTGCACTCTGAGCTTAGCCGTGTGCTGACTGTGGGCCTCTGAGGAAGGCCTCAGCCTCTCAACCCCAGAGAATCTATTGAGGTTGAACTGCAGACCTGCTTTGTGAGGCCACAGTGGCGGGGTTGTAGCTGACAGCCCTCTATCTCCGAAACTTGGAGACAGACTAGGAAAGAGCAGAAACAGGGGCGTTTTATCAAAAGCTGAGAGTAACAACCTAGATGGATCATCAGTCAGAAGATCCTGCTGCTTGGATTCTAGCCACAAGTTGCGGACGGTTACATTCCCTCACCACGTGTCAGCATCCGAATCCGAAAGGCAAGTGGGCTTAACGATTCCTGGCCAGGATAGCTAATATGGCACTTGCATGATTTCAGTGAGATCCTTTAAGCAAATAGTCTGTGAGGAGTATGGAGTGCTCGTCACATGTAAGCTATTGTTCCTGATATTATTCAACAGACACTTCCATTCCCTGGGCTTCCTCAAAATTCAGATAAGACAAGGGTTTCACTGCCTTCTCTGAGGCCGTCCCAGGATGGCAGAAGGAGCAGAACAATGGGATAGATAACTGGTACGGAGGCCGCCTCCAGTGTTTATCCCCCTTCTTCTTTGGCCCCACATTCTCTGCCCCAGGCCTGTGTGGTCAGTGGGTAATCCTACTTAACCCACCAGTGGAGACTCTCTGCCTTAGCTTTCCAAGTCTTGTGCTCCAGGACAGAGATCTCCAGAAGGAATCTCCATTGGCACCATTTCTGTGGAACCTTCTTCTGGTGTTTTGTGCATGCCCCAGCTTATCAGCAAGCCGTATAGGACCTTGGGGCCTTGGAAAGAACTACCTTCTCCATCTTTGCCAGAGCTTCCCCAGGAGAGGCCCTGGAACTTTAAGCACTTGTCTCTGATAAATGCTTAAGACCCTCACCAGGGCTTTCCCTTTCAGGACAAGTCAGGAAGGCTTAGGCAGAGGAACCCTCAGGGGCTATGCTTGTAAGTTTCAGGGCATCCGAGAGAGGACTGAGCAGAAGGCTGGGCGGGGAGCCCTCGAAGCTGGCTTTGTCCTGCTGTAGCATCTAGCAGGCTGACTACTTGATCTGTAACACTTGCAAAGTATATTCCTCACTTACCTCCTTTCCCCCAAGGGCCCTTGAATTCTTTTTCTCCTGTCCTCTAGCCTAAAATTTGCCCTCAAGAGAGGACACCCACCCCCAAGATCTCTGTGAGGCTTCAAAAGCTAAGGGGGAATTTCAACTCTATAAGAGAAAGGCTTTTTTTTTTTTTTTTAAGCTTAAAAAAGATTTTGAAGCAGTAATGAAAACAGGACTTTCTAAAAGGAGACAGAGGAGAAGCCTTTTGGACAGCAGTTGAGGACATTAAGTATAGTTAACCTGGAGAGACAATGCCCAAGTCTGTTCTTGTCTTGCTAACTGGGCCAGGCCCTGTGCCAAGAATGGCATAGAGGGGATTACACTGTAGGCTTCACATTGAATGGCTCCTGTCCCCCTTTGCCACTCCCCTAAACAGACTGAAAGTTATCAGAGGGTCAGAATGAGTTGGGACAGGAAGAGTACATGAAACACAGCCAGACGATATTGTTCTTTCCATTTCTCCAAACCAGCCTGTTTATGATACTGTCACCCACCTTCTGGTCTTATATCTCACAAGGCCACCCCATCTCATATGTATAACAGTCATCATTTCTCCCCTGTCAGATCAGTTAAGATAAAAAGAAAACACATTTATCTAGGGAGAAAAAGGAATAGTCCTAGCTTTGAAAAAAGAAACTAAGCCAGAATCAGTAACAAATACCAGCTCAACAAGAAGGTTCGGAGGCAGGGATAAAGGGCTGAGGGTGGAGGAGAAAAGTCCTGCTACTTTCCCTAGCCCTTGGCCCAACGTGTTCTGGACTGGGGTCCTGGACACAAGCTGCCACATGCCCCATCCCTGCCCTCATGCTGGCCACACCGTCCACCTGGTACTTCCCCTTGTCTGGCATCCCTGAAGCAGGTAGGGACAGCCAGCGCCCTGCCAGGAAGGAAAAGGGCTTGGTCTTCGGGATTCTCAAAGGGTTGTGGTGGTCCATCCTAGGGCTGGATGATGTCAACAAACTCCTTCCTGAGGGGCAAGCGTCCCTGGTACCAGCTACAGGTGCCGTCAACATGCTTCATGCAGACATAATGCTGGGCCTGGTACCCGTAGAGCTTCCGTTCCAGCAGCCAGTCTGTCCAGAGGCACTCGCTGGGAGCCGAGATGGTGCAGGGCACCGTAGAGCAGGGGGTGATCTAGAGCCATAGCCACACAACATCCAGGTGAGTAGGGTGTCCTCTCTCTACTCTTGCCTTTCAGACTCCTACATGTTTACAGCCTAGCTCAACTGCCCCTGGCTTATAAGGCCCTTCCAGGTCTCCAGATTTCTCCCTTAGTTCTCTTTCCCCTGTACTCTCCACATGCAGTATTGCCTCCCAAAAGGCACGAAGGCCCTTACTCTACCACTGACCTAAGCAAGTCACTTCACTTCCTATAACATGAATTTCTTCCCCATAAAATGGAAATCTTAACTCTCCATAAATTTGTTTTAAAGACTAAATATCTTAAATAAATTAACTATTACAGGTCCTGACAAAAAGAGTAGACTCTCTTTAAGTCGTAGTGTATTATCCCAGTCTGTCTTATATGATGGCTGCCTTCTCAGCCAGAATGCAAGTACATTGAGATCAGGGACTATGGACCTTGTTGCTTTCCCACCCCCGGCTTTGAATGATGCCTGATCCATCACAAACCTCAAGTATAGTACAGCAAGTGAATAGATCACACACACGGGAAGGAAGGAATACACGAAGGGTGAGGCTGCACGGCCTTTCCCCCACCCCGGAAGACCTTGGAAATGGACAGTCCTTACTTGGCAGCCACAGTTCAGATGGTAGTGGTGATTCAGACTTTCTCTCTGCAGAAAGGACAGGTTCTCCCAGGGCTCAATGTAGTTGCACAGATGGACAAAGACTTTCCCATCACTGAGGATCTGACCTTAAAGAGGAGATAGAGGAGAGCCGACATGAGGAGTCTGCTTGTGGAGCTCCAGGAGTTCTTGAGGGAGCCCAGAATCACAGCCTCCTCGGTATCTTGTGGTGGAAGTGGTGACATGGGGCTCAGTGAAGGAGCCAGAAAAACCTCTACTGTCTTTATATCAAAGCCATTACCAGATGATGTTTGTATGAAGGAGAGTTGTAGGGCAAAGGCCTTTCCATTAGCATGGTGCAGACAGAGGGATGTGGGCTTTAAGTCAGAATCTTGGCAGAAATCCCTTCTTTTCTATCATTTACTAGTGTGTGACCATAAGAAATCCATGTAACTTCTCAGCTGAAAGATGAGAATAATAAGGTTATTGTCAAGATTAAATGAGAGAATGTCTATGAAGTTCCCTGCACAGTTGTGGACCCACAGAAGATGTTCTATACATAGTAGGTCTCTCTTCCTTTTCAACCTTTTCCAACCTTTCTCCTGCTCCAGTGATATCTTGTGAGTCTGTCCCCTTCCCCT
Source organism: Oryx dammah (assembly GCF_014754425.2). Classification (NCBI taxonomy): domain Eukaryota; kingdom Metazoa; phylum Chordata; class Mammalia; order Artiodactyla; family Bovidae; genus Oryx; species Oryx dammah. The sequence goes on from NW_024070193.1 coordinate 3,673,351, forward strand.
TCTTTACATATCACACTCTTTCCTATTTTCCAAATACCCTTTTTAGTACCACCACAAAGCCATCCCTGGCCATACTAGCCCTCACCTCTCTTAGAACTTCATTCAGTCATTTACTGGCTGAGCAACTACTATGGCCTGGTACCAGGAATATAGGAAATAAACACAACAGGATTTCTACCCCTAAGGAGCTAAAAATTAGTAGGGAAGACAAATTGTTGTTGTTCAGTGGTCAGTTGTGTCCTGTTCTTTGCGACCCCATGGACTGCAGCACGCCAGCTTCCCTGTCCTTCACTATCTCCCAGAGTTTGCTCAAACTCAAGTCCATTGAGTTGGTGATGCCATCCAACCACCTCATCCTCTGTCCTCCTGCCCGCAATCTTTCCCAGCATCAGGGTCTTTTCCAGTGAGTCAGCTCTTCGTGTTAGGTGGCCAAAGCAGCGGAGCATCAGCTTCAGCATCCGTCCTTCCCGTGAATATTCAAGGTTGACAAACAAGCAGCAAATGATACTGTTGTATGATTCTACACAGGATGTGGTATAAGAACAAAGGAAACACTGTTATCTCAGTCTGTGGAAGGGGTGGGGGCAAGAAGCGTGTCTGAGACGATGCTTGGGTTGGGCGTTGAAAGGATGGGTAGGAGTCAGCTGCCAGACAAGTGCGGAAGGACTTTTGGACACTGGGATGGACGGGCACCGCCTGCAGAATACCTTTTGCAACTGCAAGTAGTTCAAGCTCCCGGGGGAATGAGGGGCTGGGAACAGCCACTGAGCAGTGACAGGAGGCAAGGCTGGGGAGGTCAGCTGGGTCTGCCCTTAGGCAGAAGGGCTGCATCTTCTGCTGCAGACCATGGGCACCAGGATGAGTTTTCAGTAAGCCTCTGCTTTGTCATTTAACCCCACCTTTGGGTGGACTTGACCTCCCTGAGGCAGCCAGCACGTGTCTGCATCCCTGATGCACTACAGCCCCTAGCAGAGTGCAGGTGCTCAGGAAGGAGGTGGTCCCATCAGCTAGTCCCGGGACCTGGAGGTCCCAGGGGCCTGTTCTGCCCCTGCTCTCCCATCCAGAGGTGCTCGGATCAGCATAGGTCCACATCCTCAGACCTGGGGGATCCCACCTGCGTGGCCTCCAACACCTGTGACTTCTTAGAAATTGGAACTGTGAGAGAGCTCCTTGAGGACTGTGGCGTGTTTAATGCATCTCCACTTGAGGAAGCGGTCACTCACTGCTAAAGGGATGGACAGAGAGTGGAATTCCTCCTTCTGTTCTCCCCATTGGCTGTGGTTTTCTTTTCCTGGCCTTCTTTCTAAATATGTTTTATTCCTTTAGGGAAAATTTAGATCCCACTTACACAATGAAGGCTTCCCTAGCGGCTCAGATGGTAAAGAATCTGCCTGCAATGTGGGAGACCTGGGTTTAGTCCCTGGGTTGGGAAAACCCCCTGGAGAAGGAAATAGCTACCCACTCCAGTATTCTTGCCTGGAGAATCCCATGGACAGAGGACCCCAGGGGGCTACAGTCCATGGGGTCACAGAGTCAGACACGACTGAGCAACTACACTTTTACTTTTGCCTTACCCAGTGAGGCTTCCCTGTCTATAACCGCACAGATGCCTTCCCTGAGCAGCAAAGTAATTCACTATTGCATTCATTCAGTTATGGATTAGATTTTTGTGAGGTACTTTACCTATTTTATCCCAGTCAGTGCAGGATGAGGAGATCTGCCTGGGCTCAAGGTCTTGGAGACAGAATCATATTAGAATCAAGGCTGCTATTAGGGCCTATGCTTTACTGCACTTCCAGAATAAGGCCTTGGGTGTGAGTCAGTCTCGAGCCAAGAGTGTGGCCTATCATGGCCACCTAAAGCTGATGCTGTCATAGGCTAAGTGACTATTATGTGTGTGTTGTGTATGTGTGGGGGTGAGGTTGCGAATGCACCATCCTTACTCTGTGTGACTAAGACCTCCCCTGCAGTGTGGTCCCTGGTTCAGGGTCCAGTGCTGGGGAGGGACGGGGACAGGCTCTATCCCGCTGAAAGTGGCCAGGACAGGAAGGGGTCTGAGGACCATGGCCAGCAGAACCTGGAGCTAGAGTGCAGGTATCTGTTGTCCTCAGGCCTCTGAAGGGTCATCCTGAAACAGAGGGCAGAGCTGAACCCACCAGGGGCAGTTTCAGAGTAGCATAATTTGGCTCGAGATACCAAAAACCTTAGGCTTCCCAGATGGCTCAGTGGTAAAGAATCTGCCTCCCAATGCAGAAGATGCAAGAGAAGCAGGTTCGATCCTTGGATCAGGAAGATCCTCTGGAGGAGGAAATGGCAACCCGCTCCAGTTTCCTTGCCTGGGAAACCCCATGGACAGAGGAGCCTGGCGGGCTACAGTCTATGGGGTTGAAAAAGAGTCAGACACGACTGAGCACCCATGCACCAAAAATCTTATCACTTAAAGCTGTTTGGAAATGGAGCCAGCTGCCCTAGGCTGGGACAGCAGCCTATGAACTAGGAAGGCAGTGGCACTGACAAGGAGGTTACCAAGGCTTCTCCCAACTCAGGCTGCCTTGAGTAACGCAGCTGTTTGTGCCCAAGAAAATGGCTCAGCTTGCTGCCCAAGGTCAGCCTGGCTCCTCCTTGCCTAGGGCAGAGACTCATAGGGCCGCTGCTGGTCTTTAACTTACCAGTCAGGAGATACTGCTTCTGGCTGTTAGCTTCTAGTTTCACCCCACAGAGGGAGGAATCAAAAGGCGTATAAATATACTGAATATCATTGACCTTCTCAAACCCTTTGAACATCTGAAAGGCAATTACGAAAGAGCAGTATTGAGTCAGTGAGTATACTTTATATCTTAACAGGAAAAACTTTTTCTTAATCTAAAAAAGTTAAGTGAAAGTCTAGTTCAGGACTCATTGCACACAGATGGCACAACTGGGTCTTATCTCCCTAAAATATTTAAACCTTGGTTTATTCCAGTGAGAAGGGAGGCTCCTCTAGCAGCCCCACGCACAAGCACAGAGGGCCTGTCCTGCACTGTCCTCTGGCTCCTATGGCCTGTCCCCTACATGTCATCCACTCTACTTCAGTATCTGTACCCCTAGCATCACTGAGCCAGGCCGCCCGAACCAACAGCCCTGCAGCCCCACCCCTCCCAGATCACAGCCCCCAACTCCTCCTAACAGCCCAAGAGGGTGATGCCCTGTCCTGCCCCCATGTACCTTTATCTGTTTGATTTCATACCGGATCATTTTTTGAGGGTCAGCAGGGTCTGCGCTGGCAGGAACTACCTTCTCACTGGAGATCTTGGCCCGGATAGCTGCACAGGAAGAGGAAAGGAGGACCTTCAGCAGCCGATGGGAGTGATCCTCCTGGGATCTGGGTGACCTGTGGCCCCCTGGAGAATTCTGCAGGGGGGTTCTGGGTTTAGGTCTCGGTGGGTTGTGAGGAAGATGCTGCATGTGAGGGATACTCCTCTGCAATCCCTGGAAGTTCAAACCCCTCGGGCCTACCAGGTCCTCGAGTTTCTCCGCTCTGCCTGCTGCTCTGGGGAGTCGAGTTCTCCACAGCCCAGAGTATGGCGGGGTGGAGACGGGCAGGGTGGAGGAGCCGCTTGAGGGCAGTCAGTGTGTAGTCATCCACTGCTGTAGCCCAGGACCTCAGAGAGAGCTGGACCGAGCTGACGTTGGCAAATGTTTATTGAATTAATAAATATCCTGACTGTGCACAGAGGTAGTTCATCTCTTTGTTGTTCGGGTAGTAATCAAAACCTGTTTATGAAGTTCTTCCTCTGCCTGGTCTAACACTGGGTCCTAGGCCCCCAAGCACAGTTAGGAAAGGGCCCCCACCCTGCAGAACTCTTGCTTTAGTGGAGAACACTCTTACAAAGACAAACAGCACAGCACAGTAGGAGCACAGAGATGTTGGAGATGCTGTGGTAGCACCAGGAGTCAGGAAGCCTTCAGAGAAGAGGAGACCCCCTGGTTTTGAAGGATGAATAGGAGTTTGCCAGGAAGTTAAGGGTTTTTGAGGAAGGGCATTCCAGGCAGAGAAAAAGGGTAAAGGGTGTGTGTTGGGGTGAGGCTGTGGTGACAACCTCAGTTATAGGCTTGGATACAGAGGGATGTTTATCATGAAAGCCCAACCCCCTGAACCCCCTCCTCCTCAATCCCCCTAACCAGTGGATCAGAATAATCACTGGATAGTTCCAGAGACTTGTTGTTCAGTGACATCCCATAACTGCAGTAGGCAGGGGAGAGGGGATCGCTGTGGAGCCCTTTACACTGTCTTTGTGCTCATTCTCTCAGTTGAGCCAGGCCGCCCGAACCAACAGCCCTGCAGCCCCATAGACTGTAGCCCGCCAGGCTCCTCTGTCCATGGGATTTCCTAGGCAAGAATATTGGACTGGGTTGCCATGCCCTTCTCCAGGGGTCTTCCTGACCCAGGGATCGAACCCATGTCTCTTGAGTCTCCTGCATTGGCAATTGGATTCTTTACTACTGCGCCACCTGGGAAGCCCTACACTGTCTTTGATTCTCTGGCAAGTCAGCGGGTCTCTGCGCTTGCAGGGTTGCTATGGCGCCGGCCCGGCCCAACCCACCCGTCCCTGCAGAAGGCAACTGGGGCGGGATTTGAGCTCCACCCCTTCCCTCGAGACTCCAGGTCTGCGGCCCCGCCCCACCTCGATCCCACGGACCCCAGCCCACTGCTGGGGCCCTCGAGGGCTCCCCGGACTCACCGAGCGCCGAGTGGCAGACGTGCTGCTGGGGGTGCGCGGGGGCGCAGCTGCACGCCTCACCCAGCCCCGGCGGCCGCAGCAGCGCCAGCAACCGCAGCAGCAGCGCCCAGCTCGGCGCGGGCCGGGGGCTCCGGGGCATGTCTCCGCAGGGCTGCGACTGAGCCTGCGGGGACTGTCAGGCCACACTGCCCCTCCACGGCTTCTCCAGAGCGCAGCGCGCCCCTTGCCCCTGGCTTTATGAGGTGGACCTAGAGCCAATACCGCCCCAGTGGGCTCCGCCCTCCCTTGGCCACAGGCCACCCTCGGGCTGCCGACCCGCGGCCCTCCGGGCCGGCAGGCTCAGTGAGGCGCAGGAGAGAGCCGTGAGAGTCCTCGGTGCTGTCTCCCTGCCTGAGCCTTCTCGAAGTACAGGGAAGGCACCGGGAAAGGGGATGGCGTCAGGACAGAAGGACAGGGCCACAGAGACAGATGCTTGGGGAGCACAGAGACCAAGGGGCTGTGACTCAGGCAAAAGGAACAAGAGTGCGGAGAGGCTCAAACAGAAAGAGTGAGACAGGCAGAGTAAGAGAGAGGCAGACAGAATTACAACAGGCAAGAGAGACAGCGACAGAGAGGGCCGGACCTCTTGCTGAGCTGCACACTGGGAATGAGACAAGCTCCTCGGGGCTTCTTTCAGCTGCAGGAAGTGTTTTCAATGCCCTATTTATGAGGCTCCAAAGCAACAGCAAACAGTAATGGAACAGGACAGGGAAAGTTGGGGTGTGTGTGTGTGTGTGTCTGTGTGTGTGTGTGTGTGTGTTTTGGCTCTGTCGGCTGGGGGTGGGGAGAGAAAGCAGCCGGTGCCTTAGAAACACTTTCCCGTTCCGGAGCCCACGCAGATGGCGTGAGGACAGTGCTCTTTGAGGGACTCAGAGCATGGGGTGGCCCATCACTCGGGGCAAACCTGGGCCCTCAAAGCCCTTTCTCTGCTCTTGGCCACCCTGATGTCCTGTCTCAGGGCCCCACTCAGCCGAGAGACTGCGTCTTGTTGTAGAGGGAGGGGCAGCTTGGAAAACGAGTGAGGCTCGTCGTGGACTGGAGCTGCGTGTGCTGTTTGACGGGGAGCATAGTGCTCCGGGGCTGAGGGTAGAGACCCACGGGCTGGTTGTAGGGTGTCTCCACACAGTCTTGCAGCAGGCAGTAGGAGGCTGGATGCCGATTCTGCCCCTCAGGGGCTTCGCAGCCTTGCCTCAAACTGGATTTGAAGCTCCTTGCCCCAGCCTCAGCTGGCCGCAGCCAGGAGTGCTGAAATCCTCAGGTCAGGCACTCCCAGTGTCTGGTCACACTCAGGATTCCCATGGGACTCTGACTTTTCGTCCGAGTCAATAGGGTATCCTCTGAAAGACTTCTTTTCGTCTCGAGGTGGTCATGATGTTTGCAAAGAAGGCAGCTGAGAGAGCACTGACTTGACGGAGAAAGGACAAGGTTTGGCATCCAGATTGGCTGTTCGTGCAATCCCAGCCAGGGTACAGTCTGATGTGTGATTGGACAGGCTCTCAAAAGCGTCCCGTTCGGCCTCTGCACTTGGCGGATATGAAGGCTGAGGCCCAGGGAGGCAAAGGGACTTGCTGAGAGACTGGGATGCAGGTCTTCTGACGTCTGGTCCCCTCTACCACGTTATTTCTCCCATGGCCATCGTGTGACAGCTTGAAATCCTGCCTTTGTGGGGTGGCTTTTCTTCTTCCAAGTGTCTGTGGTTTCTCTGTTAAAAACGGCTATCTTAGGGTAGTGGTGAAGGACAGGGAAGTCTGGCCTGCCACCCCCGTGGGGTAGCAATGAGTCAGACACGACTGCTGAGCCACTGAACAACAAGGTAGCGTTTACTCTCTTAAACATCTCTTTTGAATGGTAAACATGCTGAATTATTATGTTAGCTGTCTTCCAACCCAAACTGGGCAGAAATATGCCTTTGCATTCTGAGCTGTGTTCAGTGGTGAGTTTGAGGTGTTGGTGAGCAAGGAAGAGAGTGTGAGAGGGGAGGAAAGCCAGGTTCAGTGCAGGAAAGTTGGGGACACGTGAAGGCTGAAGCAATGAGTCTTAAAGATGCAGAGAGTACCAAACAGGAGAATGGGCTCCTTGCAGTTCTGCCTCTAATATGCTGTGACCTTAGGCAAGTCACTGTCACTCTGTTTTTAAATTTTTAAATTTCTGATGCAAATAGATTGCACTGGTTCTTTAAAGAGCCCTTCCAAGGGTGTTCCCAAGAAAAATATTTGTAGGATTCCCCAGAGAGACAGGTACACTCTGACCAAATCATTCCTTTCTCTGCTTTCAGCTGACTCTGCCCACGTTCCCTGTGGTGGTGAAGATCGGCCACGCTCACTCGGGCATGGGCAAGGTAAGGCCAGAGCCACTGTGCTCTGGGGTTGTGAGGCCACAATGGGACCTTTTCCGGGAGCCCAGTTGTGGACTGTTCTTCTGCCTCAGTTGCTGATGAATTCTTTCTGAGGCGAAGGTGATATGGCCCCTCTGAAACCATGAGTGTTACCCAGACAGGCCTCTTGCAGCAAGCAGAGTGCAGGCCACCAGACTGTCCCTGTGCTCTTTGCAGCAGATGTGGCTCCCGAGCCCTGGGAAGGGAAGCTCAAGAGTGGGGACCTCCTAGGGAGATGTGGCACCCAGGTTTGCCTCTGGGTGTGAGCATCATGATGAGCCTGGAGGCCCAGGGCTCTTGTGACTCTTAGTGTGTGTATGTGTGTGTGTGTGTGTGTGTGTATGTGCATGCGCACCTCCCTTTCTGCCTCTCTGCCTTCCTCCACCATTAGGTCAAAGTGGAAAACCACTACGACTTCCAGGACATTGCCAGCGTGGTGGCCCTCACCCAGACCTACGCCACTGCAGAGCCTTTCATTGATGCCAAGTATGACATCCGGGTCCAGAAGATAGGCACCAACTACAAGGCTTACATGTGAGTTGGGTGGGGGCCGCTGGACACCCGTCTCCTCAGCTCAGGGACGATGTTCAGCCTCCAGGCAGCAGCCAGCTCTCAGTTTCACCTCCCCTGGCCCCACAAGGTAGAGAACACAGGGAGGGCGCCATGCACGTCAGGGAGTCTTGGCCTGGCTTCCTTTCAAGGCAGACGAGGGGTTATTTTCATTTGCCTCTAAGTGAAACCCGACGCTTTCCTCAGTTGTGAGCAGACTGGAGTAGTTGCAGTAGTAGACAGACGTGTGGTTTGTCACCAGCGGTCATCACAGAGGTTTTTCTATCACATACACTTGTGGCAGATGTCTCCAAACCAATTACTTTTATCACTACTTACAAGTCATGGAGTTAGACTTGCAGCTACATTCATACCTGTAAATACATTTGTTACTTACAGAAAAAGACATATTTTTACACTAATCAGAGATTTATTGTTTTTGATAACTTTTTTGATAATTACTTTAAATCATTGAGTTCTTTTGCTGTCCTGTGTATTTTATTTTACACTTATACATCTTCAGTATTTCATACATCGAAAGGAATCTGTAGGCTTCACGAGGGTGCCAGAGCACAGAAAAAGCTAAAAAACTATAAATATGTAGCCCTGTAGACACTACAGAGCGTGAAAAGCATTGTGGTTATGAGAATAGGTGACTGTTCCATGTACCTGGGTCCGTTTGCCAAAATGAGAAGGGAAAGGCTTCCTGCAATAGAATTGAGAAAAAGAAAAGATTTCAAGACTACTCAATCTTCTGAAATATACATCCAAACACAAATGACTTACAAGTTCAATTTTGGAAATAGTAACTTCACATTTTCCCTGATAACTCAGTTGGTAAAGAACCCGCCTGCAATGCAGGAGACCCCAGTTCGATTCCTGGATTGGGTAGATACCATGGAGAAGGGAAAGGCTACCCAGTATTCTGGCCTGGAGAATTCCATGGACACGGGGTCACAAAGAGTCTGACACAACTGAGCAACTTTCACTTTCACTTCAACTTCACACTTTAAAAAAATTTTCAGGTAGTATTTTCCTTCCAAAGAAAGAACATTACAATCTATGAATGTGACCTTTGCCACTCTGGACTTGAGCTCACAGAGGGTGGAGCAGTTTCCCTCCCCCTCACCCACCTATTTTCATTTTTCTTCCCTCGTCTTTCTTGTTAGGGATTATACTCCTCGCCCCGCGAGAGTTAGGAGCCCTGTCCCTGTGCGCCCTTCTTATAACCTCTCACACACCTCTAGCTGCGCACTCTTCACACCTGGGCATTTGTACTGCCTCTTCTGCGCTCTCTGAGTGGTAATGACAGTCACGCTGCAGCCCTGCTTCCTTGTGCAGCAGCAGACTCGTAGGGGGCACCCAGTAAGCACGCAGAGAGAAGCCCTGTGGGGAACTGAGGCCCAGAATCCTTTTTGCAACTTTATTGACCAGATTCCTACTTTCTGAGTTTATCATTTTTTATTTAAAGCTATTCTGCTTCAGAAAGGAATTTAAGGTTGCTTTAAAATTACACACAATGTGGGACTTCCCTGGTGGTCCAGTGGTTAGGACTCTGCACTCTCACTGCTGAAGGCCTGGGTTCCGTCCCTTGTCAGAGAACTAAGATCCCAAGTGCTCTGCATGGCTGAGTAAATAAAAAAATAAGGAAGTATGCACAGTATAAGACAGGAAGATACAGGTTCAATCCCTGGGTCAGGAAGATCCCCTGGAGGAAGAAATGGCAACCCACTCCAGAATTCTTGCCTGGGAAATCCCATGGACAGAGAGGAGCCTGATGGGGTACAGTCCATGGGGTCACAAAGAGTTGGACACAACTTAACACAATTTAAAAGACCATTATAAAAACTAGCTAAAAGTAGTAGGAAAAGCCATGATTTTGGCATTGATGAAAGCGGATTTCCTATCCTTTAATTTTAAAATTCCATGAATAAACAGAAAGGCATTGATGATAGCAGAGCAAGAGTGTCTTGATCCTTAAAAGGAGGCACCACGTTTTTAAAGACTGGGGTTTCTGAAAACAGCTTAAGTGGAGCGTAAGAAAAGAGAATCCCCAACCATTGATGAGGGGTAAGCGATGAGAGCAGCTTTAGAAAATATTCACTTACCTTTTTTACTTGTGAGGGACTGTCAGTTATTTGGGAGAATGTTTAGGTTCTCTCAGCTCCTCTTCCCCAAACGTTTGGCCATCTTCTTGCTCTCAGAAGAAGGAACTGACCTGACAGTAGCCAAGGTAAGGTTTGAGATTCTTCCCTTCTCCCCAAGCCCTCACCTAGAGACCAGGAGATGGCTAGGCTTGGTGGGAAGAGTGCACTGCCCCTGCTGTCTGACAGTCAGCAATAATGTGGGTCCCTCTATGGACGTCGGATGGCCTCTGAGTCCTGAGTGGCCATTAATCTGTCCCTGAATGGCTTCTCAGGTTCCCCTCTGCTCCCAAGTGCCCCCTGTCATGGATCTGTGCCTGGCATCCCATTGTTAGATAAAGCTGTGAAGTATAAGGGGCTTTACTATTACTCACTCAAAAGTTTCTGACACCCTATTATGGACCATGGCCTTGTGCTGTGGACAAGGAAGTGAGGGACTCTGCCGAGCCTGGTCACAGGGGCACACCTATGAACCGCCAGTGCTAGGAAGACAGCATTATTTTTACTCTGATCTGTCTTTGTGTTTCTGTTCACATAGAGCAAGCCACTCAACTGTGAGTTGTTCATCTTTTCTGAACTAGGCAGTGGGGTGTAGGGGAAAGCAAAACCCAATGAGGGAACCAAGAGGCCTGGGCTTGTTGTTTAGTCACTAAGTCGCGTTCGACTCTGCGACTACAGGAACTGCTGCACACCAGGCTTCCCTGTCCGTCACTATCTCTTGGAATTTGCTCAGACTTATGTCCTTTGAGTTGTTGATGCCATCCAAGCATCTCATCCTCTGCTGCCCGTTTCTCCTCTTGCCTTCAGTCTTTCCCAGTACCAAGGTCTTTTCCCATGAGTTGCCTCTTTGCATCAGGTGGTCAAAGGATTGGAGCTTCAGTTTCAGCACCAGTCCTTCCAATGAATGTTCAGGGTTGATTTCTTTTAGGATTGACTGATTTGATCTCCTTGTAGTCCAAGGGACTCTCAAGAGTCTTCTCCAGCACCACAGTTGGAAAGCATCAGTTCTTTGTCACACAACCTTCTTTATGGACCAACTCTCACATCCTTACATGACTACAGCAATACATACACACCTTGATGTATGGACCTTTGTCAGCAAAGTAATGTCTCTGCTTTTTTGATATGCTCTCTAGGTTTGTCATAGCTTTTCTTCCAAGGAGAAAGCATCTTCTAATTTCATGGCTGCAGTCACCATCCACAGTGATTTTGGAGCCCAAGAGAAGAAAATCTGTCACTGTTTCCACTTTTCCCCATCTATTTGCCATGAAGTGATGGAGCTGGATGCCATGACCTTACTTTTTTCAGTGTTGAATTTTAAGCCAGCTTTTTCACTCTCTTCTTTCATCCTCATCAAGAAGCTCTTTAGTTCCTCTTCGTTTTCTGCCGTTAGAGTGGTATCATCTGCATATCTGAGATTGTTGATATTTCTCCCGGCAGTCTAGGTTCCAGCTTGTGATTCATCCAGCCTGGCATTTCACATGAGGTACTCTGCATATAAATTAAATAAACAGGGTGACATACAGCCTTGATGTACTCCTTTCCCAGTTTGGAACCAGTCTGTTGTTCCATGTCCAGTTTTAACTGTTACTTCTTGACATACATACAGGTTTCTCAGAAGACAAGTAAGGTGGTCTGGTAGTCCCATCTCTTTAAGAATTTTCCACAGTTTGTTGTGATCCACACAGTCAAAGGCTTTAGTGTAGCCAATAATGTAGAAGTAGATGTTTTTCTGTAATTCCCTTTCTTTTTCTATGATCCAACAGATGTTGACAATTTGGTCTCTGGTTCCTCTGCCTTTTCTAAATTCAGCTTATACATCTGAAAGTTCACGTTCTGGTTAAGCGTAGCTTGAAGGATTTTGAACATTACCTTGCTAGCATGTGAACCTAGTTTGACTAGATATACAATCTTGGATGAGTCAGCTAACCTTTCTGAGTCTCAGTCTCCACGTCTGTAAAGCGGGGGCAAAAATTGCAGCCTACTCACACCAGGGAATTTTCAGTGAGCCTCTCATGAGGGATTTGGGATGGAGCAGCCTTGGGAGGGAATCAGCACTGTACAGATGTGAGGTGTTGTCACTGCCCTAAGGGTCGGCTCTCTGGGCTGGCACAGGGCTGGCACAGACCTGCCACGTGTCTTGGTTTCCCAGTGTCTGGTATTGGATCTCCAGGGAGGATACTCCTGAGAACTGCTGAGCAGAGAATCACATCATCAGTCTCCAGTCATAGTGAGTGACAAGGCCAGCATGTGGTAGGGAGTGACCGGGCTTTGTCAGTGGATAAGCTTGGCTTTTCTGTCCCTGGGCCATCCCCTTCCTCTTGACTGTGTCTCAGTGAAGACTAATTTATAGTTTACTTAAAACCTGTATAATTTGGTCCTCATGGCAACTCTGTGTTTACACAAGGATAAAGAAGGCTCAGAGAGGTGAGGTGATTCACCCAAGGTCCCCCAGCCAGTCAAGAGCAAATCCAGAACCAGAAACCAGGTCAATTGCCTCCTCCTTAGTCCAAGACCAACTGAGTCTGTCTGACACGTGGCCACAGATGGAGGACGCAGGGCAGAAGAGAAGGCTTGGGGACTTGACTCCATGGGCTCCACATGAGGGATGAGGCAGCTTAAGCCTGAAGAGGCCAGCCAGCTTGTCCAGAGCCACAGTACTGATAGGGTAGGCCCTCAGTGTTAACTGTTAAAAGAATAAGTGAGCTAGTAAGGAAGCCACAGGAAGATACTCACTGGAGCCTTGAGGGTGTTTCCAGGGTCAATAGAATTCAGCTTGTGCATACCAAGTCAGCCCAGATACCAAGTGGGTAGGCTGATGGGAATACTAGACACAATTTGTTGTTGTTGTTTAGTTGCTCAGTTGTGTCTGACTCTTTGCAATCCCATGGACTGCAGCATGCCGGGCTTCCCTGTCCTTTACTATCTCCCGGAGTTTGCCAAACTCATGTGCATTGAGTCAGTGACACCATCCAACCATCTCACCCTCTGCCACCCTCTTGTCCTCCTGCCCTCAGTCTTTCCCAGCACCAGGGTCTTTTCCAGTGAGTCAACTCTTCGCATCAGGTGGCCAAAGTACAAGACACAATATATATCCTCAAGTGGTTAATAGATTTGTGGACAGAAGACTTAGCTCAGATAACTAAAGTAAAAAGTAGACACAGGATTTGAAGAGTGGTGGAGGCAAAGTCCTCTAGGAATTGTAAGGAGAGCAAGTGCTCATCAGGTTGAAAAGATCAGGGAAGACTCCAGGGCACCAGGGCAACCTGGGCTGGACCCTTGTAGAAAGGAGGAGAGTATTACGGTTGAGGGGTTGGCAGCGGAAGCCAGGCTCTCAGGTCAGCAGACAGGCCCCCAGGCTCTGGGTGGGAGAGGAAGGTGGGGACAGCAACCATGAGCTGTCACTTGGTGGGGCCTTGTTGCAGGAGGACGTCAATCTCAGGGAACTGGAAGACAAATACTGGCTCTGCAATGCTGGAGCAGATCGCCATGTCAGACAGGTGAGTGAGGGGAGGGGTGCAGCTCCCCTGTCTGGGGAGAGCGGCTTCCATAGAAGAGGAGGTGTAAAAAATGAGTCCGGCCCAAAGGGAGCCTCTTGTCTAGCCAGACAGATGGAACACAAAGGCCCAAACACCCAGTTAAGAAGATCAAGCAGGACTGGAGATATGATGGAGAATGATGGAGATAAAGACTGGACTTGCCATCGATGCTCCAGGGCAGGAGGAGTTACTGTGGGCTGAGCAGCTGAGGGAGGCTGCCTAGAGTAGGTGAGACCTGCTCTAAGCTTGGGAAGGTGGAGAGGGCCTAGAAAGCAAAGCAAGAGGGTGCGGTAGATAAGGCAGTGTGCTTGATTGACAGGGGGAAGACTGGGGGGTGCAGCCAGGAGAGGTAGAGGCCGCCAGGATCGCTTGACCACAAGCGGGCTAGGTGGGAGCTAGTGCCCCAGCCTCTGGACTCTTTCCCCTACCCTACTCCAGGTACAAGCTGTGGGTGGACACCTGCTCTGAGATGTTCGGTGGCCTGGACATCTGTGCCGTCAAAGCTGTGCATGGCAAAGATGGCAAAGATTATATTTTTGAGGTAAGTCTGGCCCAAAGAGTATCTCAGCAAGAGAGGAGCCCCAGGGCTGGAGGCCAAGCTCTTGGCTTGAGAGCTGCACGGGTGCACGGACTGCAGTTAGGTTAGAGTCTCCTGAGCCACGGGAAGGTTCCCAGGTGACACAGCTGGAGAGTGTGCAGAGCCAAACAGCTGCCAGTAGAGCTGTGGACTCAAACCAGCTGGGCTGACCCACACCATTGGTGAGAGATGTCAGACCCGCGTTTCTGGGTCCTAGCCTGCCACTCCTCCAGGAAGCCTTCAGTGGTTTTGCCATTCTTAGTCTCAGGAAGCTGGCCTTGGGAATCACTGGGTCCAGTCTGCTCTGCCAGTGAGAGAATGGAGGCCTGATGCCACAAGCAAAGCCACACAGTGAGTTGGTGTCTCAGCTTGGCTAGAACTCAGGTCTCCTGGATGCAGGAGATTCTTCTTAGCTCTTCTCTGAGCCCTGGAGACACTTGACTCAGTCTGGGCCTCTGGCACAACCTTGCTGACCCTTTTCCAATGTTAAAGGGAGAGTCAGTGGCCATATGTGTCCTTCACACACATTCCTGTCCAGTCTTCCTGAGAGCAGGAGAGGCTCCTTGCCAGGAGTGGGTAGTATTTACAGAGGATTCATGTCTGGAGCCCAAAGTGGGCTTCAGAATCTACTCCATGGCCTGCTCAGCATGTAACTTCTACATGGTCATACCACCCTCCTCTTGGTGGGCCTTGGTTTTCTTATCCCTGAATGAGAGAGGTGAACTACGGAGTCTGCGATCCTGGGCAGGCAGATACTTCCTAAAGGAGGAAAACATCGATCTGGACCTTGAGGTACAGGAGGAATTGGCTCGGAGGTGAAAGTAAAGGCATCCCAGGTCATGAGCAAAGGCAGGAAGCCAGTCGTTTAATGGACAGAGTATCAGTGGGGACAGAGGTTGTGTGGGAGAAGAGTCACAGAGGAGAGAACTGCCTTCTAACCAGAGTTAAGGGCGTGGCCTTCCGTGTTCCTGCTCCCCTGTCTGCCAGCCTCAGAGCCCGGAGCTGGACTGTCTGCCTGCCTTCTGCCTCTCCCCACCACCCTCAGTCGCCAGACTAAAGTCCCACTGAGCCCTGACCTGCCTGAAGTCTGGGGAGGCCCAAGGCCAAGGCTGCAGGAGAAGGGAACGGAGGCATGCAAAGGAGCATGCCTCCAACTGAAGACACAAGCACCCACTTCACCCCAACCTACCTCTGCTGGCTTAAGTCCTGCTTGTTCTGAAAGACTGTCCCAGGCCGTGGATGTCTCCTTTCCTAACCGGCTTCCCTTCCTCCCCCAGGTCATGGACTGTAGTATGCCACTGATCGGGGAGCACCAGGTGGAGGACAGACAACTCATCACTGAGCTGGTCATCAGCAAGATGAACCAGCTGCTGTCGAGGACCCCTGTCCTCTCTCCTCAGAGACCCTTAACCACCCAGCAGCCACAGGTAAGCAGGGAGGAGACACAAGGGCAGCCAGGAACCCTTGCCTAGCCCACTGCTCCAGACGGCAGTGGCTCTAGGACGGAGCAGAGGTCAGATGCCCACAGGTCTGGGTGGGCTCTCTGGAGTCTTTTCCTTCTCCCTCTTTTTCCCTTCCCTCCCCTCTGGACACCTGATTATCGTCCATCACCCCTTATAGAAACCTTCTCATTAGCAATCTGCAGGATCAGCTGTATAACTGTCCAGAGATGGAGTATCAGATCCCTCCCCTCTGAACTTGAGGACTCCAAGGAACCAGACCCTGTTCCCTCTGGGACTTGTAACCTGGAGTTCTCTGAGGAAGGGCTGGGTCAGGTCTCATTAGCTGCTCAGTGCCTGAGAGGTCTGTCACACTTGTAGAGAAAGAAGGGTGTTTCTGAGACACCTGCTGGTCTGGAGAGGGGGAGAGTCGGGTCCCTCATTCTGGGAGAGAGTGACAGGTAGAACTCAAATAAGAACTCTGCTTTCCTCCCTAGGGGAGACGAGGCAACTTCCTAGTTGCCTGTGGTGTGTGACTCAAGTCAGTCACATCTGCAATGACGGTACTCCAGCCACAGGTCTAGTGGGAGATCCCCACTGAAGCTTTTGTGGAACCTCAAGCCCTGTGGCTCTAGAGTGGGCCAAAGAAAGGCAGGGACCCTCAGCCTGAGGGCCTTTAGTCCATCTAGGATGTAGCTCCTTTTTCAAAAATATTGCCAAGCTCTTCCCTCCACTGTGTAATAGAGTTGTAACAGCTTGGAACAGTGAATCCAAGAACTGAGTCCTAGTCTAGCTCCAAACCGCTGTATGACTTTGGGGGGAAGTTACTACCCTTTCTAGGGTTCAGGTTTTATCATTTGTAAATGAAAATCTCTCAGCAGTCTTGCTTTCAAGATCCTACCTCAAACATTCAAGGAGGTGGAGTCGGACTCAGAGTGTGGGCTTTGCTGCAAGAACTCTCCACGTTTGATAGTTTACTGGCTTTGTGACCTTGAGCAAGGACTGCATCTCTGACTCAGGAGAGACCTGAACAATAGCACCTGTATTCCAGGGTTGTTATAAGGATCAAATAAAGTAAAGAATATAAACTATGGCATAGCATATCATAAATGCTCAATAAAGGCTACCTGTGTTATTACATAAGTAGGCAGCCTCTGGGTGTAGGTTCCCTCCAGTCTTCGGGTTTGAGGTCATCT
Source organism: Oryx dammah (assembly GCF_014754425.2). NCBI lineage: Eukaryota > Metazoa > Chordata > Mammalia > Artiodactyla > Bovidae > Oryx > Oryx dammah. The sequence goes on from NW_024070193.1 coordinate 3,689,929, forward strand.
CTCCCTTTTCTAAAGATTAGTGCTTTGCTGGGATTATGCTGCAATCAGGAGCCAAGTAATTGGATCCTTGAAATCGTATGGTAAGAAAGAAGAAAAGGAGGGGGAAAAAAGTATAAACTTGTCTGGTTTATTTCATATAGAAGCAAATTACCTCCACATTTATCTTCTCATCATTTGAGCATGACCGGATCATAGCGTAGAAACACAGTTTACAGTCATAACAATGGACCTGAACCCTCAGGAAAGGATGCATTTTAGTCAGTGTTTCATACTCTGGTTAAGAAGGCCAGAAACATAATGCATAAGAAGTGTTTCTGTAGAAAATGACTAAGATAAAACAACATGACAAGCGGTAAGTCAGTACCCTCTCTCCTCTGTCTCCTCCGCCCTTTCTCCACCCCTTATTAATACAAGATGATATCTAAATACCTTTTGAGCTTTAAAGATCTCTCTGAGTAGAATTCTCCTTCTACCCTGATTGATGCTGGATAGATGAGAGCTTATGGGCTAATGTATGTCTGTGCTGTCTTTGTGCCCAAGTTGAGAGTAGCCCCATGAGGCGGGATGTTGCCACAGATCAGCTCTTACGAGATACACACCTTCCGTAGGGTTTCGCTGGTGGCTCAGATGGTAAAGAGTGGAGGAGATCAGGGTTCAGTCCCTGGGTCAGGAACACCTCGTGGAGAAGGGAATGGCTATCCGCTCCAGTATTCTTGCCTGGAGAATTCCATGGACAGAGGAACCTGGCAGGCATCCATCTCCATGGATGGCAGAGTCAGACACACTGAGCCACTAACACTTTCACATCTTAGATGGCTCATGCTGTGGGGGCCTCTAAACAAGTACAAAAATCTGTTCCTGTGCTTTAGGAATATAGTCACCAGATAATTATATAGGGTAATTAGGGTGACACACCTTAGTTGCTTGTTAGAGATACAAGCCCATTATTTAAATATTGTGCCTAACTAGAGGTGATAGAAAGATTTTCCTGGTTGAAATAATATCAGGCCTGCAGTAGATTTTATGATTTAGTAAATCTGATGGCATCACTGTGTCTTCTGGTCCTAGCTGTCTCAGGGATGGGATTGGCAGATGGTTGCTCATTCCTGCTCTATAGGAAGAGTGACAAGAGTCCCCTTTCCCCCTGACCCCTGAGAAATCTGAGTATCTGGTAGCTGCTTAAAGAATTTATGACAGAGTAAGAGAGCCAATGTTGCCCAGGCAAGATAAACAAAAATGGGCTGCTCTGGGACCCTGTGAAGATCCCTTCAGGACTTTTATATATGTGTGCACACTCTCTTGGCTCCTAGAGCAAAATCCTTCTGACTAGACTGAAGGCTATGCCGAGGGTCAGGAGATCTGAGTTCAGTCTGTCCTTGCCACTGACTCATGAGGTCACCTTGGGTAGATTTCCTTTTCTTTCTCCGTCTCAGCATCTCTGTGTGTAAAAGGAAGGGTTGAACCAAGAAATTCACTAAGATCTTTTCTAGCAATAAAATTTAATTATTTGAAAATTATAAAATTTTAGTAACAAAGAAAGACTTCTTCCCTAAAAAAGTGTTTTCACCCAATGAGAGCATTGATTCTTCTTTCATGTGATTCCCTTACTTTGTGAACATTAAATACTTCAACTTAAATATTTTAAAGAGAAACCCTTCAGAGTCAAGGCAGGAAACCTGGTAAGGAATGAGCTTCCCTAAACACAGGGACACCTGTAAAAATTCCATACAGCAAAGCCCTTGTGGCTTCAGGGTGAGTTTTTATCCACTGAGCTTCACAGTTGAAGTTACAACAGGATATTGCAGAAAGCACAGTGTGCTGGGAGTCAAGACACTGAGGGGCCAGTCTCCCTCTGCCAGGATGTTATGTGACTGTGGGTGAGTCACTTCCCACCTCTGGACCTGCTTCCTCACCTGTGAAATGGAACTGGGATAGACGATCTTTAGATCCCTTTCAGTTCTGAGGTCACGTGAAACCTGAAGTCAGCCCACCTGTGAAATCCGAAGGCAAGTCCTCCACAGACCACCCTTACTCCTGCCACGAGCAGAAAGTTTAGACACTCCCCCAAACCACCCTCAGGTTCGAGAATTCTCTGGAAGGACTCACAGAACTTCCTGAAAGCCACTGTACTCACAGGTGCATTATGGGAAAGGATACAGGTGCAAAAATAAAGGCCCAAGAAGGCTGCCGAGGGCAGTGTTTAGGAGAGTTCCGAACCCAGAGCCTCTTTTGTCCTTAGGATGTGTTAGTCTCTGGCTTCAGTCACTGTGCGGCACAGGGACTGTTTGTTGCCAACCAGGGAAGCTCACCTGAATCCCAGTGTTCAGGGGTTTTGAGGGTTTCATCTCATAAGCTTGCTTGCTTGATTGATCATTTCCTTGAGCTCTGGACTTTCCCCTCCCTGGAGGTCAGTCTAATACCACAGGGCCTGAGGGGCCCACCCTGAGTCATCTCATTATCATGCACCATCAAGGGTGGTCTGAGGGGCCCCCACCTTGAATAACAAAGACACTCCTGTCACTCAGGAAATTCCAAAGAGTGTAGAGGTTACTTCCCAAGGCAGGGAGGGGGGTTGTGAATAAAGGCCAGATCTTTCTTTGGACAAGGCCAAATTCTTTACTGCATACATAATTAAATTAATTTAGCAAATGTCTCTCAAATACTCTCAAGCCTTATTTGTCTGTGTTTTCTCTGACCAGCATAGGCCTAGGCCAAAGTATGTGCTTAAAATTAGTTAGTAGACTTGGGGTGACAGGGGTAAATGCAGCATCTTCGTAGCGTCCTAGCTCATGCCCACCATGCCCTCACCACACTGGTACAGGCCTTTATATTAGCTGCGTCCTCTCTCTGACGTACTCTTTCTGTATTTTTGCATGGCTGGCTCCTTTGAGATCATATAACTGATTCTTCCTCAACTGCTGTGTCTCAGGTCTGGCAGAGGCATCCTGGCTACACGAAGGAGCAGTATAGGCGTGGTCTGCCCAGTACAGTCAGTCGTGGGTAGAAAAGTCCAACAACAGTAACAAAACCGAGTCTGTCTACTTTTTTATTATCACTATGTGGTAGCCATTCTATATCAATGACAGTGATAAACCACTCCCACTTACTTCTCCCTTGATCTGCCAGTGCAACACATGTTTGTTGGATGAGTTCCTGGTTGGCATGAGTGTCTTTAGCAGCCTTAGCAGCGCACTGGGCTTGGGCTGGGGGTCTTCTGCGTGCGTTTGGCAGAGTCCGAATGGAAGAGATGCACAGCAAAGCGAGTTCGTTCGGGCCTCAGCCAGGGCTTGCAATGGCAGTCTGAGCCCACGGGTGCTGCCACTCTTGTCCGCTCCTCACCATCAGGCTCCACACTTCTGGCCTCTTTCTTCCATGGCTCTGGCAGCTCAGGCTGAGAGAGCCTCTAGCCTGTGTCACAAGGCCCGGATGCTGCTGCTTGCCCATATTCTAGGTCAAGACCAGGACAGACTTCAGTTCAGTTCAGTCGCTCAGTCGTGTGTGACTGTTTTCACCCCATGGACTGCAGCACACCAGGCTTCCCTGTCCGTCACCAACTCCCAGAGCTTGCTCAAATTCATCTCCATCGAGTCAGTGATGCCATCCAACCATTTCATCCTCTGTCGTCCCCTTACTTATGACTAGCCGTTATCGACTTTTCTCCCTTTCTCCCTTCCTCTCCTTGCCTACAGCTCCCCCATTAGAGCTTTTGTTTGTTTCCGTGACTCTAAAAGAAAGCCTGAAGGAGGTTAGGGGTGGGGGAGGTGAGCAGAGAGCCTCCCTTACCTTGTCAGCCAGCCACCTAAGTGGAGTAATTGTAAGAAGCAGAGAGCCAAGTCATGGGGCTGGGCCCAGGCCAGCTGCCGGGCCCAGTTGAGAGGAATAGGGGCAGGGGTGTGAGAGGCACGCAGTCGCTGAGAGCAGGAGTGAGTGGCAAACCCTTTCCGTCTTGGCCTCACCCTGGCTGGCCTGCCAGCTTCAGGGCTTCCCCGAGAGACCCGCTACTTGGAGTGCCGCTCTCAAGGTGGCAGTGACACCTGGTGGCCAGTGCCGGCCAAAACCTCCAGGCTCCATGCCTGCAGAGCCGCCCCTCAGGCCTGCTCTCCTCTCCCCTCCTCACTCCCTGTCTGGGGGCCTGTCATCTGGGATCTGAGCTGGGCCTCATCGCATCCTGGGTCCCTGGAGGGGGTCTGCTCCTGAGACCCCAGGAACCACGGGCAGGACTGCAGGTGGAGAGAGCGTTCGGGTCACACCCGCAGAGAAGGTGTCCTGGGGCTCTTGTTCATGTGTCTAGTTGTTGCCATTTCCTATCACACCGCTCTCCTTTTTATTCCCCAGTAAAATCTTCCGGAGCCAAAGGACTGAATTGGTCATGAAGGGATTTCAGACGCCCCTGGTCTTTCTGTCTGGCTGTGGGTTAGACCCCTGACCGTCTAAGATGCTAAGGTTCAGCCTTTGGAAACAGGAATGCGTGTAATGTGTCCGGGAAGAACAGGAGGCTCTGCCTCGATCTTGAGCTGATCACAGCACACCTTCAGTGTCGCTTCCCATCCGGCAGTCGCAGCAAGGCAGGTGCTCAGAGGAGAGAGACCCAGAGGTTGGGGCATTTGGTAGATCTGTTCTATGAGCAGAAGTTAAAAGGGCTGAGCAGCAGAATTCTCAAGGAGTCTGTGACTCCATATCCTCAGCTCTCTGACAGCTGTCATGGGGCAGACCAGATGCCAAAGGCAAGCCTATTGGAAGACGTGAGTAAAGTCTCTGATGCTGAGAAAGGAAATGGCTGCTCGGGGAAGCGGTACGTGGCTGCCATGTCACTGCTGATGTCCAAGCCACTCCTCAGGCACATGGTGAAAGGCTGGGCTGGGGGCTAGGGCTGTTGGAGCAGGTGGCTCTTAACAGTCTCCTTCCAGGTCTGAGACACTGTGATCCAGACCGTGCACTAGCCAGAGACCTGGGAAAGTGACGAGCATCCCAAATTGAAGGACTGGGGCCCGATAACCTCTGGCCTGGGGCTTCTGGTGGGGCATTATGCAAGTCCTTTTTCACTGATTCTCTGGCCTAGAGAGATTCTCAGAAATGTTTCCAGCTAGGCCTTTCCAGCTGCAAAGGACTCTGAAGTCTCTCGAGAACAAGGAGACCCGAGATTGAGAAGGGGTCCAAGATTGGAATCTAAAGGGCCAGGCAGTTAGGGAGGAGACACAACTCAGACCCCAAACACAGGCCTCAGAGGGCTTCACTCAGCTCAGAAAAAGTAAATTTCAGGCAAAGAAAGGCCTTCCTGCTTCCCACAGTTGGACCACTTTAGGGAATTTTTTTCCCCAGTGAATGTAAGCTGAAAATGTGAGATTTGAGGCAGGTTCATATAAAGTCACTAGTGACCAGATCCCTTAACAGACTATTCAGGGAAACTGACTATTTTGAGGCTGTCTTAACTTGTAAGGGACATCTTTAATCACTTGTCGCTGACATTCTGACCTTGGGTGACCCAGCCCCCGGGGCCCCCTTAGGTCTCATGGACCACCCCACGGGACCTTTCTTGTGTCCATAGGAAATCACTGATCATGGGGGGACTGCAGTCCAGGACATGCCTCTGCCCTCAGAGCAGCAGCTCCCCTCACATGAGGAGGAGGAGCAGGTCCCTGGGTGCCTTTTGTAACCTCTCAGCAGAAGGAAGGTGGGCTCTAGGGACCGCAGGAGTGATCCTAGAAAGGTCCCAAGGTGCCTGGAAACATGCTGTCCCCTTTTCTCTGGCTGAACCTACAACCTCCCGACCACATTCCTTCCTGCTGCCTCATTCCCCCTGGGGTCCTGGGCCGGGGTGGGGGCGGGGAGGGCAGGGCCTGGGGAGCTGATCAGAATAGCTCAGTGGCGTGTCCAGCGAGAAGCTTGGCCTGGCCTCTCTCCTGGGGCCAGACCCTGAGACCCTTTCCCAATTTCCTGTCTCAGATATGCTGAGCAAGCACAGGCTTTCCTCTGTGGTGGGGGCCGCTGGACTCTGGCCAGCAACCCTCAAGAGTTGAGTCACTCAGTGTCTTTCCTTCCTCAGCTCTCCAGCCTGCTGGGACCTCCGATAGGAGCTCCTCTCTCACAGCTTGTCTGCTGAAAGCCGCAGGCTGGCGAACGAAGGGTGCCTTTGGCACAACCCCACAAATCTTCCTCCATGGACTTGGTTTCTCTCCCAGACTAGTGATTTCCTTTCCAGTCAGCTCAGGAGCTAACATTTACTGTTTTTGAAATGACTTTACTGCATCTTCGGGGACCTTGCTGGAACACGTCAGTGATACACAGAGGGCAGCCCAGCCCCGAGTCCACACCCTACCGTGCCCACCCTGAACTACTGTGCACTGCTTGAGCAGCTGACAGAAAACCGCCAGCAGTGTCTTCTCCACTGATGCGTGAAATCCTACCATTAAAGCTTCGCTCCTCTGGGCCGATAATTTATTATTATTCAAATAATAGTAATGATGCTCAGATCATTACTTCACCTGGCACTTTGCAGTTTACAAAGCACAGCCATTATTCTGAGCCTCACAGCCTTTCTGTGAGATGCTTTAAGCTGGTGTTTCTGTCTCTGTTTTACATATTAGTAGAGAGAGTGCAAACAATCTGTCCAAGGTCACATAGTTTTTAGGCAGGAGAGCTGGGTCTTCTGGCCCCTAGTTCCACAGACACTCTGCAGCGCCCTGCACCGTGCCCTTTGGATGCTCCTCCGGAGCTCAGGGACAGTGAGAAGTGGGGGAGCTGGCCCTGGGGATCCTGTGCAGGGGCAGCCCTTGCCCTCCTCCTCCTCAGACCCACACTGAGCCTCCCAACGTGGAGACACCTCCACACTTCAGCTCTCTCTTGCTGTCCCCTCGCTGGCTTCTCTGGTCACCAGCGCCGGTCGCCTCAGCATAGCGGGACCCGAGCCCAGCTGGCTTGGATGGAGAGCAGCAGCCCACTCTCCTCAAACCCTGCGCCTGCAGGACGCCTCTGCTCACACCCTGTAGCCTTGGCTTCTTGCTGGGCTCGAGACTCCACAGCTAAGAAAGGCTTGGCTCTTACCTCAAAAAAGTACACAGAGGACCTAATTGGGAGCCCAGAGCCTGTAGAAGTTGCCAGAGCCTGTGACTGCAGAACCCCAACTCCATGCCCCGCCCAACCCCGCTCCTCGGACAAGAGTTTGTCCAGGCTGTTTTGAACACTGCTGCCAGGAGGCTCACTCCTTCCCACGCCAGCCCTTGACCTTGATCAAATTCATGTCTGAGTGACTTTGAGCTTCTACCTGGTCCTCGGGGTTTCCCTAGTTACCACATTTACTCCTTTAGACTTGGCTCATATGAGAAACTGAGACTCAAGAGATTAAGTAACTTGCCCACAATCACATGAGGGGAGATGTCATTTTACACTGCTCACCATCCTGTCTGCTCCACGTACCCATTTTATTGCGCTGGTGTCCACCTTTACAAGAGGCACCCAGACCTGGTGATCACTGCTCTGTCGTGAGGCTTATCTGTCCAAAGAGCAGTGGACCGGTGACCTCCCCTTGTTGGGACACTGATGCACCTCCAGCTGCAGCGTTGCCCGCTGACACCCTCTGAGCCTCTTGTCTTTCTGTCAGCCCAGGCTTGTTTGGGGGTTTTCCTTATGCTGCTGCAAGGCCATTTATCCTCCTTCTTTGTGTGCAGCTGAGCACAAGCGCTGGACCTCGCATTCTTACCTGTTTGAGTCAACCCAGTTTCCTGAGGGAAATGCTGTTGCTCAGCCTGGCCCCGAGTTCCTGCTGTGGGCTGGCCACAGGCCAGGCTTTGGCAGTGACGCCAGAGTGGCCAGACTTCTGTGGAATTCGGCATCCCAGGCGGCTCTTGGTGACTGGAGACAGATTCCGTGGTAGCCAAACCCCACAGGGAGCAGGCCCTCAGCCCCAGCAGACAGAAGACTTGAGGGTGGGGCCAGAGAGTCTCAGCCTGGCAAGGGCCAGTCCTGGGGGACTTTCCTCCCTCCTCCCATCACCCCTGGGAAGTCTTCAGTCCACAAGCTCCATAGGGCGGGGGCCAGAGAAGCTCCCCAGGCGCCAGACCAGGGTGGCCCAGGCACATTCCCAGGCTCCAGCGTGAAGGATAGCTCCTGGGAGTTCTTCCTCTGCAGGCTTTAGAAGGGAACTTGTGGGCTCAGGTCACCATTGGGGGTCTCAGTCGTATAATTCAGAGGCTACAGAGAGGAGAGGCAGGGCCAGGCTTCGTGGTGTCATTACCCTGGCAGCTCATGCTGTGAGTTTTACCATCAGAACTTAATCTAATCCGTGGGTGTTTTCGTTTTTCCTGGAATCATATGTTCTCAGAGTTGAAAGGTGAAGCGTAGTGTTCTTCTAACCTATCTCGTATTTCATAGAAGTGTACTCCCTGCTGTATCTCTGTGAGGTAATTCTCTAGCCTCTGCATGAACATACCCACCCTCCCAAGATGCCTCTTCCACTGTTTTTACAATAGGAAGTTCTTCCTGTCGTTGAAAGTCTACCTTTCAGAGCTTTTGCCCACTGGCCCTGGCTCTGCCCTTGTGCCCTGTGGTCTTCCATAACTTTCTCTGAAAATAGCAATTCTCCAGGAGGAGAGCGTCTTAAGCTGCTCTGAGCAGAGTCAGGTGTTTCATAGGCAGCTGTCAGGGGGTACAAGGTGAGGCCCTGGGGGAGGGGACCAGCAAGAGTCAGTCTAGTGGCTCCACAAACTGAATGAGTTTCTCTTTCATCTGAGTATCCATCTCAGGCTGGGAAAGATCGAAGGCAGGAGAAGAAGGGGACAACAGAGGACGAGATGATTGGATGGCATCACCAACCCAATGGACATGAGTTTGAGCAAACTCCGGGATATGGTGAAGGACAGGGAAGCCTGGCGTGCTACAGTCCAGGGGTTGCAAAGAGTCGGACACGACTGAGCGACCGAACAACAACACTCCACTCAGGCAGTGAGACTGTGACACCAGTGGCATGTCAGGGAGCTCAGAGGAGACTGCACCATCACCGCTGAGTCACGTTCCCCAAAGCCCAGGAACAGGAGCACACCGAAGGGGGTGTTCCGTAATGAGAGTGAGACCTAAGAGATGACAGAGTTTCAGAAGGAAGGACGCCATCGGCATCACCATTACCGTCACCTGCCGTGTCTTCTGTAGCACCTGCCAGGGACAGGCACTCGGAGATGTCTCAGTAGATGGGTGCACAGGCAGTAGACCGATCGGTGGATAATATCCCTTTATATCATAGAAACCATCTGAAGAAAGATAGATGCAGAGGGGGAAATAATTTGCCCAAGGCCACCAAGGTAGTAAGTGGGAGATTTAGGTTTAAACCCAACATCTTCCAAACCCCAAAGGCCCAAATTCCACTGTGCTGCCCAGTCTTAAAGACTTACTGTTAGGGACCCAGTGGAGTGTGTGTGTGTGTGTCTGTGTGTGTGTGTGTGTGTTTTGGGTGCTAGGGTTGAAAGGCAGCCCTGGTGTCCTGTGTGTCCATTACCACGCACCCCCCTATAATCTCCTCTTCCAGTTGGCAGCCAGGCCAGGGGAAGGAAGCGCTCACGATGGCAAAGAACTCTGGGGCCTGAAGTGTCACTGACTTGACTGGATTACGCAGTCTTGGTGGAGACCATTTCTGCTTCTTTGAGGATTGTTTTGAATTTCCCTTCTGCACCGAGTGGGCAGGCACAGGTAGCAGGCCTCATGTTCTAATTCTCTAACCTGAGCATTTTCAGAGCTGTTCATCAGAGTTGATCCCAGATACGGGGTGGTTTGACATCTATGGTTTAATGACGTCTTTCTCTTGAAAGACTTATACCCTACTTCATTTTGGACTTTACTGTTGTTGTGTGGTTATTTATCTAATAAGCAGTCATTAAGGACCTCTTATGCGCTCAGACCTGTGCTTGGTGACATTGGTAGAATGACGATAGTCTTAAACTTTCCAAAATAGTCCCAATCTTAACTATTTTACCTTTTAAATAAATAGTTACCTAATCAGGCCATATATCCTAAATTTTCTTCGGAAAAAATGGGCACTGTAATTGTTAGGAATTCATGAAAAGGTGAAGACTCATCGTCCTTGCTGTCAAGGATCTGGTGATAGAAACATCATCTCAGTCTTCAAGATGATAACAAGACTGTCTATTAAGTGCTGTTATAGCATTTCAGAGAGGAAACCACAATCAAAAGGGGCAGTCAGAAGAGAGATTTCACAAATGAGGTATAATTTGACTCAGACCTCCAGGATGTGTGGGATTGGATTGGCTGAAAAGGAAAGAAGGTATTTCTGAAGGGTACTTATCATAAACACTGGAGTGGCCTAGACTAGAGAACAAGCAGTGAAGGGTCAGGCTGGAAGGAGCAGGCACGTTTAGAACATGAGGGACAGAGGCTCAAGGGGCCAGTCCAGCCATGCTGAAGCAAGTTTCTGGTGTCAGCCTGAAGACTGCAGACGTCATCCTGTGGGCGACAGGAAGAGGTCAGACTGCCTGGGCTCATGTGCCAGCTGCCTCTGTATTACCTGACTTAGCTGGGCCTCAGCTTCCTTATCTAAAAATCAGGGATGTTGATACCTTGGAGAGCTGCTGTGAGGCTTAAGGGAAATATTGCATTAAATTGTCCATCGTGTTGCCTGGCACGTGTATAGTGTTAGCTGTAAATTATTTAGAGCAGTGAAAATGTTACTTGCTCAGTTGTATCTGACTCTTTGCAACCCCGTGGTGTAGCCTGCTGGGTTCCTCTGTCCAGGAAATTCTCCAGGCGAGAATACAGGAGTGGGTAGCCATTTCTTTTTCAAGGGGTTCTTCCTGACCCAGGGATAGAACCCAGGTCTTCTGCATTGCAGGCGGATTCTTTATCATCTGAGCCACAAGGGAAACCCATTTAGAGCAGTAAAGTGATACAATTAGAGAAGGAGTCTAGGAGGATAATAGGTATCCAGAAGATGGATTGGAAAGGAGACTAAAGAATTGAGAGACTATTCTAGTAGTCTAAACAAGAAATGATACAGGCCTGACCAGAGTTGGTCAAGAGGAGATAGTGAATTTCGGATGCAAAGAGGGAAAACTTGGTGGGTCTTGATGGCTGTGGAAGGTGTGGGCTCTAGCTGGCTGGGCATGGGGATTTCAGGGTCAGGGGTGAGACCCTCCTTGAAGGCCCCATGCAAATCTTGGAAGAAGGGAAAGGGAAGTGTGGGCGTTCTTGCTGTGATCTGTAAGAGGTCGGGATTGTGGATAGAATGGGCACCCTCTGGTGCAGTGGCACCAAAGGCGTTGCAGAGGGCCCCCCTGCCTTCTACTGCCTAAAATCCTCTTGGTAGAACAGCTGTAGGCAATGCTGTCGTTGAAAGACCGTTACCCTGGCGAGAGCGGCCCTTTTGCTCTCCCAGTACTGGAGCTGAAAACAGGCCTGCAACAGCAGGAAGGGAGATAGAGGCCAGATCAGGGGCCCATGGGAATGGGGAACAGTTTTAATGTGGGAGTGGGGCTGGGGGGGTGGCCTGTCACAAGGGAGAGGAGCGCTGAAAGAGGAAGTGGGGGTGCGGAGGACTCGCAGGGCCTCTCCTGGCCTTGCCTCCGAAGCTCCTGCTTTAACATCACTGTCAGCACACTTGGCAGTCCCCCGCCTCTTGGAGCATCTCCCCTGAGCTGAATTCAGGCTCCACACGCTCCCTGCCTTCAGTGCAAACAGTAGATAAACTGAAGTCACAGGCCTCTCTGCTCCTGTCAGGGCATAATCAGAATCACAGCTGGGAGGAGAGGAAGCCTGGGAGTAGAGCCATGGTGCTGGATAAAATGCAATTATGCTGTTAGAGAGGGAAAAACAGCTTGGCCTTGAGCACTTTTACAAACATTAATGTCTTACTCCTTCCCTCTGGGTAAGGAGGGTCCTGGGAAACAAAAGACGGCCCCCCTCCTTCAGGTCCCTCCCTGCGCGGGTTCCAGCCCAGCCCAGAGAGTGGCTCTGACCCCTGAGTCAGCCAACTCTGCAGGAGTTAGTGCCAAGGTTTAAGCCGTCACCTGGCCCAGCCCCCGCTGGCGCTGGGGTTGATCCTTCCCCTAGAAGCCAGCCGTGAGTCCCAGGGTAGCTGGCCCTCAGGCAGCCCCCAGAGAAGAAGCCAGATGCTCTTGGAAGTTTCTGTAAAGGATCTAGAAGGAAGGGAAAGGAAAAGGGGCTAAGGGTCTCAGATACTGCCTGCCAGAGTGGTTCTCAGCCCCAGATTGCCTTCACTTAGGTCCCAGCAATACACCAGAGGCAGAGAACCCCCTTGAGGTGTTTGCAGAACAGGTGAAGCCCTTGGGCCAGGTCCCAGTGGATCCCACTGCAGCCCTGCCACAGAGCCACAGGGTTCTCTTGGGAATCTGCCTGGAGTTTCGTTTTTTATCTCTTTTGCATTTTTGTCTTCCAGAGTGGAACACTTAAAGATCCGGACTCGAGCAAGACCCCGCCTCAGCGGCCAGCCCCTCAAGGTTGTTTACAGTATATTCTCGACTGTAATGGCATTGCAGTAGGGCCCAAACAGGTCCAAGCTTCTTAAAGCAATGGGTAGTTAATTTTTTTCAAAGCAGAAATTTTAAGCCAAAAACAAACAAGGAAAGAAAGGAAAGCGGGGAGGGAAGCAGCAGAGCCTCCCTCTGGTGCCGTTTCTGCGTTCTTTCAATGCTGACTGGACTCTGTTCTTCCTATGCAGTGTGCGCGCCTCTGTCTGGTTGTTCACCTGTTCCTGTTCGTGCTTGTAATGCTCACTTAACGTTTCTCTGTATAACTTGTGAATCCAGGGCTGTTTGTCAACAGTGAACAAAAGAATTGTGCCTCTCCCAAGTTCAGTGCGACTATCCTCTGGGTGGTTTGATAGTCTTTTCTTTTTTAAGTATTACACAATGTGGGGTACAATAGGACTGGGGGTGGGGTGGGGTGGACAGGGGAGAAACAAAGACCACAAGATCAAACCTGACTCCCCTCCTTCTTCTCCCAGACTCAGATAAACCACCCCTCTCCCCCAACCCCCTGCTTACCTCCTTGAGTGTGCTTGGGATCTTCAGTGCTTTTCGCTTCCTTTCTGCATGACTCGGGTAAATAGCTAGAAGTTTACGAGATTTCCAAGGTCTCATTTCCATCACTTCATCCGTTGAATCTGAAGGCGTCTCTCTTTTTCTCCATTTGCTAAACTTTGGTGCATTTGAGTTTCTGTGAATAGGCTGGCTGTGCCCGTGGAGCTTTTGTGTTTTCTAGTGATGACATAAACTATAAAGAACAAGCTTATCTCCAGGAATGTGTTCTGTATTCGACATCCCAGTGTACCTTTCGTTTTATTATTAACTAATTAGCTATGAGATTAGACAAAAACAAATGGGGCCGCTGATGTGCAATATCAAAGTGACTTTGTGAGTATTTTCTCTGTGTTCATCTCAGTCCCCCTAAATTGTTTCTGAATTGGCCATCTGTGTGCTTCTGTGGAACCGAGGCTGCTTCATTTTCCCCAAAGCTTGACCTGTGTACAGAGGTGATTCCTTAGCGATTTGGGAGCTGCTGAAAGTCTGGGAAGGACTCAATTGCGCTGCCCTTGGCCTCTTTCGAGGCATGGCAACTTGGGAGCAAATCGGAACTGTCCCGTTTCCCACGAGTGGTGTACACTGCCTCCTGAACTCTGAGGTGGGCGCCTGCTTTAGTTTTCAGCTGTTCCAGGAGCTCTCCTGAGTCCAGAGGCTGAAGAGCTTCATCTTCCCTAAGAAGGACTGTCTCAGATTTTAGCCCATGTGTGTCCAGGGCCGGGGCTCTGGGAGAGCCCTCACCCATCTTGTTCTCTCTCCTCTGACACGCATCTCCCGGGCAGGGAGGAGGCAGTTTCTACACAAGGCCTCAGGTCAGGGCCTCCTCTTGCTGTCTCCTGGCCAGGCCGGGCCGGGATGCCACGTGGCCTCCTCTAGGGCCGAGGGCCGAGGGCTTTCACGCCAGCAGTCTGCCTTTTAGAAGCGCTTCTAGCTCTGCTTTCACATCCCCCCCACTGCGGCCACAACACGTCGCCTTTCTGGACGGCCAGGTCTGAGAAGTCGCTGGTGACGGTGGTGCGTAACGCGGTTCCTGCGTCCAGGGGTCCGTGCCCTGCTTCCCGTCTTGGCTGCTGGCAGGTTCTGAGCTGCAAGGAAATGCACTGAGTGTGAATGTTCTCGACTGCGATTCCTCCCTTAGCTGATGTGGATGCCAACGGTAGTCAGTGTGCTGTAAATAGATATATATTATATGCAGTTCCGCACTCCCAGGTGGGTTGCCTAAGAATCAGGTCCTTAAAATACCTCCCAATTTGACGAAATGATAGAAAGGAGTAAAGAAACATTTCCCAGGATGGAGGAATACATTTTATTTTTTTAATTTTATTTTTGTTCAAGCAGTGAGCTGATGATGGTGTTGCTTCTTTGCATGTGATCAGTGTGAACATCCAGGTGCTTTTCATGTGACATTCGTGAGCCACAAACACAAAGTTGCCATTTGAATTCAGTCGGACTGCAGGGCAGTGTCGGCCACAGTCTTGTCAGGTGGGAAAGAGGAGAACTAGGGCTCCCGCCCGCTGTCAGACATAGCTGACTGCATACCCTGACTGTCCTGTGCCCTCGGGCAGCATGCTTAGGACAACTCTGTGGCCTGAGGCATCTGTATCACAGTAAAAGAGTGCAGTTCAGGTGTTTTGTACCCATTTCTTTTCTTGATGTTGTCCCCCTTTTTTTGTACCAATCCAGCTGGGAGAACCTCATTTAATGCTGGAAGTGTGATTGAAGTACCTCTTTTTTGTGACTCTTGTACAGCTTAATGTGCAATAAAGGAAAAGTTTTATCTGTCTTCAGTGTTAAGTTGTAGTTTCTGGCTGTTCAAGCATCTCTGTACAGGTGGGAAAGCTCTCAGGTGTCTGGTCCAAGAGACTGAGCTCTCAGCCTGTGGTACTTGACAAGAAAATGCTGATACAAACGATGCCAAGCTTTGGGAAAGGCGAAAACGTGTTCACATGAAATGATCTGCTAATCTGTCATCTTTACTAGTTATCTGATTTGAACCTAGAGCTTCTTCAACGTGCAAAATTCCATTTATTTATTTACTTGTTTATCTATGTGTAACTAACCCTGGTATGAATTGGTCATTTATGATAAAGTGGAATATGTACCATGTAGAGGGGAAACCGGCTTACAATCGTGGACGTACAGTGGTATAGATGTATGCTTCTGCCTCTCCTGAGGCCACAGGTATCCCTGTGTTTCTGGAAAACTAAGTTACAAGTCTTAGCTGTCCATTGAGTTTCTGTGAGCACACTTCTTCCAGCGGGCACATGAATGGGTACTCTGGGACTGAGACTAAGAAATGAGATCTGCAGGTTGCCAGACTGTTTTCTGTCTCATTCTGGGAGAAAGGGGATCTTAGTCCTTTTCTGAGGGCGGTGGGGGGGTGGGGGAGCAGGCTACTTTGCCAAATGGTGCCCACAACATCTCCAGGAGAGAATGGGACTTGATTTTTGGAGAATTTCACCACACACCCCTGGGAGGGACAGGAACCCCTTAAGGATGGTACTAAGAGGGAGAAGAATTGCCTAGACATGGAAGTTCCTAGTCATGGGTGTGAGTTAACGCTAAAAGAAAGCCCTGTTGGGGGTGTGGCAACCAGACACCGAGGCATGGAGAGGGTTGGGACTAAAGCCAACTCTAAAACAACACAGTGTAAGTCAGTGATGGTTGTAAGGCACAGAATACTTTCTGAAGAATGTTCTTGTCCATTGTCATCTTTGACACACTACCCTCTTGAAAGATAACTAAGACTGGGTCTCAATTGCTCACAGTTTTCTGCTTGGAAACACTGAGGTCCAGAGAAGTCAGCTAAGTTACTCAGGGACTTGCTGATAGACGGTGTCTGGGGTTTTCTGATCCCCGGGCCAGGACTCTTTCCACCACCCTACGCTGTGTGTGCCGTGTGGAACTTGAGACCCCCTAGTACCCTATGGGCCAGGTTGGCCTGCACCTGAGGAAGCTCTGGGGGAGAGGGGTGGTCCCTGTGTGTGGTCTGGGGGCTTTCTGTAGCAGAGCTCACCCTTTAAAGGGCTGCTCAGCCCCTAGTTTCTGCCCTGCGCTCCCACTTCCGCTGTGACCGCGTTGTCGTGCGTCTGAGAAGGCACACGTAGAGCCATGTCCTTGGGGTAACCAGGGACTTCAGCCTCCAGGGGTGGCTCTGAAGGGCTCCAGCAGCTTCTTGTGACAGAGTTTATCCTCTGGTAATTAAATAACCACACCCTTCGTGATGTAGATTCTAATAAGGAAACCCTTTGATATGGTTAAATTATGAAGTTTTTCTTGTACTGAACCTAGGGGGCCCTGGGCAACCCCAAGGAATGCAACCCCCAGGCAAGGTGCTGCCTCCACGCCGGCTCCCCCCGGGACCATCAGTGCCACCTTCCTCCTCCTCCTCCTCCTCCTCCTCTTCCTCCTCCTCGGCTCCTCTGAGGCCGGGCGGCCCCACCACCCACGGAGATGCGCCTTCCAGCAGCAGCTCCCTGGCAGAGGCCCAGCCACCCCCGGCCGCTCCACCGCAGAAGCCCCAGCCTCACCCACAGCTCAAGTAAGAGACAGCTCAGCCGCTCCCCGCCTCCCCTCTTCCTGGGGCTCCAGAGCTGCTAGGAAGCACCTTCAGTCAGACCTCCTCCCACAGACACTTTTGTGGGGGGTTTTGGGGGGGTTGGGTTTCGATGGGGTTTTTTTTGTTGTTGTTTTGTTTTGTTTTTTGTTTTTTGGGGGGGCATGCTCGGGTTGGCTGGGGAGGGTAAGAAAGAGGGAAGTGAAAGTCTAAGGTCTAGCTAGAAACTCAAACCCTCCCCTTTCTTCCTGGGGAGTGACAGACAATTAAGACAGTTACTACCCCCTCTCCCATTCTTGTACTAACTTAGGGTTTGCGTTTGGGTTTTTTTTTTTTTAATCCTCTTTCCCACTCTTTTTTTCCATTCCTTCTCTCTCTGTGTGTATGTGTCTCTCTCTTTCTTTAAAAAAGAAAAAAGTTCTCTTTTCTGCCTCTGACTCACAGTTCACGGTATGCCAATCAGCAAGGCTGCCCAGAAGGAAAAGGGAGAAGTAGTTAGATCCATCTCAACTTTTTACCTTCAGCTTGGTCAGAACGAGGTTGGCTTCTGGTGCAGTCATCAAAGGAGAGGCCCACATACAGACCCTGAGGGACTCCATTCTCTTGGGTTCCCTCATTCCTTACAGTGACCCCAGAGACTCCCACCACACTGTCCAGCCTCAGAAGACAGAACTGGGGGCCCCTGGGAAACAGCACAGTGGCATATGGGAGGGGTAGCGCCAGAGGACTCAGCCCTGCCTCCCCTAGACCCAGGATGTGTCTCTCTAGCAGCCCAACGCAGACTTCTGTCATCACTGTCAGGTCAGACCCCACTGCCCGGGGCATCTCAGTAAAGAGATGAGACTCTCGGGGACAGAGGTCTGGGGCTCCGATGAGCCACTCAGAGACAGTCTAGTCAGTACAGAGACGGGAAAACCCTGCTCAGAGCTCTGTGTTTCTTTGTTGAAGCCCTTCTGCTCATCAGTGACAGAGCCGGGTGAGGGCTCCGGTGGTCGATGACCACTCTCTGTGAGTCTTTCAGTCCTGTACGATGGGCAGGCCATCCCTCAGTCCAGCTCCCCAGCCCGGGACACGGGCACTTGCCTCATCTTGCCTGCCCCACAGCCTCCCCTCAACCTAGTCGTGTTCTGCTTGTGAGCCTTTTAATCTCTCCCTCCTACTCTTGAGCTGACTCTGGCCCCAGTCTGAGGGCAAATCTCTGGGTTTGTCACTGCCTCTGGGCTGAGCCAGACAACTGGGAGGCTGGTCCCGGTGCCCTCGGCCCATGTGTGCAGAGGAGTCCTCGCTGCCAGCGGCTGATGTGTTGGGGCTCATCCCCCCCCAGTGAAAGTCAGGGCGTCCATCCAGTCACTACGGGAGAAGAGTTGGGCGCACACTTGTGTAGAGGGGGATTTGTGGGGCAGCGCCCGAGTTCAGGAGAGGGCTGGGAGTGCTGAGACTCCAGAAGAGGAGTTCTGGAGGCAGAGGTGAGCAGGGAAGAGACAAGCTGAAGTCAGGAAGGAGAGCACGTGGCCACGGGCACACCAGACCACGTGTTCCCTCCTAAGCACTGGGCCTGGCCTTCCCCTCCACCTGTGGCCTTCACAGCTTTTCTCTCTGAACCACCGGTGTCTCGGGAGAAAATCAGTCCCTGAAATATGTGCGATTCGGGCTTTTTTCTCCTGAGAAAACTACCCAGTAACCTCATGTGGGCCTGATATCTAGTTCTGTGGCCCCAGACACCCTGAACCTCACAGCTCTCCCCCGAGGAAGCCTGTGAGGACCATTGTGCCCACTGGGAGGGCAGTCCATGGAGGCATTAGAGTTTGTGCCAAGTCCAGAGGTTCTTTAGGAATCAGAGAAAGAAAAGCAAACTAGAAAGAGCTGAAAAGGCCTAGAGATCATTTTACCAGACATCAATAGAACACAATTAAGAAAGCAAACAAGAAGCCGAGAGAGGCACGTGGCTTTCCAAGGTCAAGGGTGAGGGCTGGAACCAAGACTTTGACCCATGTCTTCCGACACCAGCTCCACTCGCTGCTGGACGGTTGGTGGGAGAGGGCGCACACGAGTCCACTGGCCCCTGTTCCTGCCCTTCACCCGAGAGTGGGCGAGGGTGTGAGCTTCCTGGACTGGTACCGACCCAGCTGGTGCTTTAGCATTAAGGAAAAGAAAGCGCCTCAAGCCCCTCTTTTCTCCCTGCCTCCCCCACGGCCCGTCCTTTCCTGCTCCAGCAGTGCTGCAGGGGAAGAGAAGGTGGGGCCTCCCCGGGCTGGGAGCCCTCCCCACGCTGGCTCTCTCCTCTGGCTCCCGGTCTCCCTGGGGCGGGAGCGCGCGCTCCGATTGTTGTATCCCTGTGTCACCGTCCCTCCCTCCCTTGCCTGGAACACCACCATCTCACATTCTCTCTGGTTTTTATCTTCTTCAAGCAAGTCGCAGTCCCTGACCAATGCCTTCAGCTTCTCTGAATCTTCCTTCTTCCGCTCTTCAGCCAGTGAGGATGAAGCCAAAGCAGAGACCATCCGGAGCTTGAGGAAGTCCTTTGCCAGCCTCTTTTCAGATTAGCTCTGCAGACACACAGGGGGTCCCCGGCCCAACCGGGAAAGGTGTCCAAGACACTTGCCAGCAACTATCCGCCACGCTGGGTGGTGATGTCCCGTGCCCTTGACGTGCGTGGCCCCCTCCTCCGCTCCGTTGTGCTCAGTGGCGTGGTACAGCCCAGCAAAGGAACCAGGTGACAGTCTCAGGGCAAGGTGCCTAACCAGCGAGGGGCACCTGGCATCAGAGAGGGTCGAACCCCCTTTCCCATAGTCATGAGAGTTTCCTCTGAGGTCCCCGTTTGCTGTGACTTTAGTGGCCTTACTGTGATAGCGCCGTCATGTCTTACTCTCCCTTGTGAAACCAGGGTGCCCTTCACTGAGGACATCTGCTTGCTTCACCGAGCTCAGATGCAGTGCTAAGCATGCCCCTCTCCCACTGTAGTCAGTGCTGCCCATTTGGGGAGGAGAATATTCTTACCCTCCCCCAAATATTCTAGGCTGTACGTGTGAGGGACTCACCCACACCCGGATCCCTGTCACACCTATTTAGCTGTTGGAAACACCCCTTCCCAACACACGTGGTTCCTCGACTTCTGTGGTGGCGAAGCGCCTGTGGTCTGCTGACTCCAGCGATCAAGGACCTGTGGTCTTGCCGCCCCCTCCGGCGCGGTCCTCCTGAGCAGACCGTGGTGGTCTTGAGCTCCTCTGAAGCCATGCTGTAGAGAATGCATGCCAGTACGCCAAGTTTTGTGTTCCTCTCCAAATAAATGTTAAGACTTTCGGTGTAATAAAAGCAGCAGCATTCACCAGCATTTGATTCAGCCGTGAGGTCTTCCCCAAGCCGCCCTGTTGACTGAGACCAGCGCGAGTGTGCACGAGTGGAGGGCAGAGAAAGGGTGAAGCTGTTGGTGTATATGTGACTGTCTCTGCACATGGTTGAGAACATGACTGTCCCTCAGACGCTCCCTAGGCTGCACTTCCTGACATCGCCCAGGCGAACCTTTTCCTCCAGGATGGCTGGACTCCTTCAGTAACTCAGCCGTTCCACCAGTTGTATGGGATTTAGAGACTTTCTGTTAATAATAAGCATGGCACCCTTCCTTCCATAGTGGCCAGTCCAAGCCACTTGGCAGGTCCATCCGTTTCCTCAGCTCCAACCCACACGGAGGTGCTGATGAGGCAGGACAGACCTGCTCTGGTGAATGGGGTCCCCAAGCTCCTAGCATCCTGAAAAAGTCTGCGCTGGAGGGATTTCAGTCTGGCTTCCTCATGACTCAGTGTGTTCCCCCGACCACAAGTGCTGTGAGGATGCACACTGCGTCTGCCCTGATGCTAACATCTTACCTCAATAATGTCCCGTACACGATGCCCACCCCACCAACCACTCAACCAGATAATACCCGTCCTGATGCTGTGGTCTTGCTAAACTCCTCACAAACAGTAGGTGCTGAGAGGTCCAAGAATGAAGTCCTCTGGTGCCTGGGTCTCCCTCCGAACTAAGCCCAGGCTCCCAGGGGTTGAGGATCTAAAACTGCCTCTTCTTTCTTTTTTTAAATCTGTTTGTTTACTGGGGCTTCCTTCCCTGGCGACTCAGACAGTAAAGAATCTGCCTGCAACGCAGGAGACCCAGGTTTGATCCCTGTGTGGGGAAGATCCCCTGGAGATGGGAATGGCTACTTACTCCAGTATTCTTGCCTGGGAAATCCCATGGGGACAGAGGAGCCTGGTGGGCTATAGTCCATGGGGTCACAGCTGATCGACTAACACACACATTTGTGTATTTAACTAAAAAAAAAATTCTTTTTTGGCTGTGCCACACTACATGTGGGATCTTAGTTCCTTGACCAGGGAATGAACCTGCACCCCTGCAGAGGAAGTTCAGAGTCTAACCCTGACGTCCTTCTGCCAACTTTTTACACTTAAAAAACAGCAAGTAGAACCTCCATTGAATGACATGTGGGGGACAGCCCTTCTCCCACCACAGTGCACTTAACCCGGGCACAGACAGCCAACAAAACAAACAAAAGGAGGGTGGGAGGGCAATGCCTGAGCTCAAGGGGATTGATCGTCATGGTTGCTTCCATTTCCACCCAAGTCTCCCACTGCTGTCACTTCTGTCCCCATCCCCTCCTGTTCCAAATGTGTTTTAATAGAATGAATTTGTTTCATTAAAAAGTACTTATTGAACATTTCTTTTGAGCTTAAACACTGTGATGGATTCAACGAAATATTTACTAATATATTCACAGTGGCTGCTAAGTTCTGGGCACAATCTTAAGCACTCATTTGTTCCTTGCAATGTGATAGACGCTATTGTTTTACAGATGAGGAAATGGAAGCAAATCAAGAGTCAATAACTTGCCCAAAGTCACCCAGCTGGTCTGTGGTGGAGCTGGGCTTTGAACCCAAGGAGTAGAGCCCCATGGCCTTGCTTGCTTTGTGACATTATTTTTATTTAATCTGTCAGAAGCAGCAAGATACAGTTTTACTGAACTATACATAATATGATAACAAAATTATAAATGTACACAAAAATTCTTCATATCCATACCTACCTCCTTCCTTTGCCCAGGAAGGGGTGGGAGAAGGTTAGGGTACTTGTTACCAGTGTTGACCCCTTGTCCTAGAACCATGAGTAACATACACAATGCATCTTATTCTGATCAAATATAACTCTGGTTCTTAAAAAATTACTCATTCTTCCACATGTGATGTCAGAGCAAAAGCCACAAGTGGCTTATTTAGAAGATGAGTCAGCCTGGAACTGCTGGGGTGTCAGAAGCGGGAGGCATTTACCAGAGGTCACACAGCTTCCTAGTCCAAAGGACACATGGATCCTATCCAGCCCTTGGTAACGGGGTGGGGCCAGAGGTGGGGGAGTTCCGTTCAGAAACAGCAATCTTGATGTATAAAAAGACAAACCCAGAGACTGGGAAATTTGCTACTTTCAGCAATCAGTAAGTATTTGATGAATACCATGATAAAAAAATTATCTAGAGCTTGTATCTCCAAAGGTTGGAGACAGTCCTCCATAGATGTTGAAACCTTTGGTTTGTCAGCCAGCTCTGACCACTGTACCACCTTCGCCGCAGCTGATGGGGATTCCCTACCCACATCCTCACCCCAGATGAACAGCGATAGATGCTTCATCCCTCGCCTCATGGAATCTCCATCTCCTTGAGTCAAGACAAATTCGGTTCTGCTCATCGTTAATTTGTTCACAGCCCTTTATTGCGTCCTTACTAAGCTCAATGCATTCTTTGAGTTAAGCAAGGCTTCTGCCCTCACAAAACTTATAGCCCAGGAGGGGAGGTAGCATATAAACAAATATAAAGTGGAGAACACTAACTGCCATGAGGCTAATACAGCCAGAATGTTAGTTTGGAAGACTGTTAAGCCTGAGAGGATGGGTGAGGA
Source organism: Oryx dammah (assembly GCF_014754425.2). Lineage (NCBI taxonomy): Eukaryota > Metazoa > Chordata > Mammalia > Artiodactyla > Bovidae > Oryx > Oryx dammah. The sequence goes on from NW_024070193.1 coordinate 3,712,458, forward strand.
TGTGAGAAACAAGCATATTACAAGTGTGAATGTATGTTGGCACCAGCACTTTGGGGAACCGTTTGGCAAGACCTAACACATAAACCCCCTGGCTCAGCAATTCCATTTCTGGACAGTCATTCTAGAAAATCCCTTGCACATGTAGTCAAGGAGGCAACCTAAAGAATATTAGTGTCAGTGCTGTTAGTGAAAAATGGAAACAACCAACTGTCTGCTGTGGAGGAATTAAAATATAAATTAGTTTATTCTTACATTGGGGAACTATATAGGAGATAACAAAAAGGTTTGAGGAATTCAGATTAAATATGGAAGGGAAGTGGAAAAGATGAGCCAAGGGAGTGTAACATGGACAACAGCCATGCATGTGGTTGGAGTGGAGCTTCCTTCTAGCCAGGCGGTCAGAGAAAGTGGCACCCAGGGGGAGCCGTGGGCAACGCACAGGGTTGGGAGGCCTGCCGGCCACTGGGAATAGGGGGAGTGCGCAGAATTCAGGCACTGTGTTTTTCAGCGGCAAGTTTCATCTAGTTCTATCCTCTTCATTTTACAGATGAGAAAACACAGACAACTTACGGAGCTTGCTGAGGTCAGGAAGGAAGTTAGTAATAGAAGCAAATGAGGCTGAGTCCCAGATGTCCGATGGGCCAGCTGCTCGGGACACTGTCCTTGGTGAGATAAGTGAGTCTCTTTCACTTCCAGGGGCTTCTAGCGAGGGTGGAGCTCCCGGGAGTGTTTCCCAGGGGCTGGGAAGAAATGGAAGAGTCAGTGTTGGGCAGTAGAAGGAGTTCTCAATTTACATCTGAGTATAAGTCCTTGCTTGGCTCAGTTCAGTTCAGTCGCTCAGTCGTGTCTGACTCTTTGTGACCCCATGAATCGCAGCACGCCAGGCCTCCCTGTCCATCACCAACTCCCGGAGTTCACTCAGACTCAACGTCCATCAAGTCAGTGATGCCATCCAGCCATCTCATCCTCTGTTGTCCCCTTCTTCTCCTGTCCCTAATCCCTCCCAGCATCAAAGTCTTTTCCAATGAGTCAACTCTTCGCATGAGGTGGCCAAAATATTGGAGTTTCAGCTTTAGCATCATTCCTTCCAAAGAACACCCAGGGCTGATCTCCTTCAGAATGGACTGGTTGGATCTCCTTGCAGTCCAAGGGACTCTCAAGAGTCTTCTCCAATACCACAGTTCAAAAGCATCAATTCTTCGGCGCTCAGCCTTCTTCACAGTCCAACTCTCACATCCATACATGACTACTGGAAAAACCATAGCCTTGACTAGATGGACCTTAGTCGGCAAAGTAATGTCTCTGCTTTTGAATGTGCTATCTAGGTTGGTCATAACTTTCCTTCCAAGGAGTAAGCATCTTTTAATTTCATGGCTGCAATCACCATCTGCAGTGATTTTGGAGCCCCCCAAAATAAAAGTCTGACACTGTTTCCACTGTTTCCCCATCTATTTCCCATGAAGTGATGGGACCAGATGCCATGATCTTCGTTTTCTGAATGTTGAGCTTTAAGCCAACTTTTTCACTCTCCTCTTTCACTCTCATCAAGAGGCTTTTTAGTTCCTCTTCACTTTCTGCCATAAGGGTGGTGTCATCTGCATATCTGAGGTTATTGATATTTCTCCCAGCAATCTTGATTCCAGCTTGTGTTTCTTCCAGCCCAGCGTTTCTCATGACGTACTCTGCATATAAGTTAAATAAGCAGGGTGACAATATACAGCCTTGACGTACTCCTTTTCCTATTTGGAACCAGTCTGTTGTTCCATGTCCAGTTCTAACTGTTGCTTCCTGGCCTGCATACAGATTTCTCAAGCTTGGCTAGTTGTTAGCTAATTGACTTTGTGTCAGCTTTTCCGTGAGAATAATACTATCTTTCTGAGGAGGTGAAGAGTTAAATGAGGGAGTTCACCTAAAGTCTGTTTCTAACACTGGTCAGCATGTGAGAGAATCATAAGACATCCCCTCCATCTCACACAGAGAAGAGCAGCATCAGCTCCAACCCCTCCCCGCCCTTGGCCAGGACTCCTTTGAGAACAGCTACACAAATGCCAGTCATGCCTTTCTTCCTCTCCTGTAACCAGCTGGACACCAAGAGCACTGTCAACCCATCCGATGCCTTTTCCTAGGGCTATGGCTCTTCCAGACTGAGTTGGTGAAATTGAATCGAGGGTAGACACCTGGGGAGGCAAAAGCTGCCACCTAAACATCCCACTAGCAACGAACACAAACACATACACAGGCCAGAAACCACTGTAGCTACAGAAATGACTGCACAGACCCCCTATGACTCTAGTGGACTAATTTTTAAACGCTCATACCATATGATCCTCCCTACAGTGGTGTGCTTTCCCTCAACCAGCTCCTTTGGGGAGGCTGAACACTTGTTCCAACAAACCTGCTGCTTATGCTCAGAAAATAATTACCCTCAGATCTGTAACCCTCAGAGAGCATCACCAACTCAATGGACACAAGTCTGAGCAAACTCCAGGAGACAATGAAGGACAGGGGAGCCTGGCGTGCTGTAGTCCACGGGGTCTCAAAGAGTTGGACATGATTTAGCTAGCAACTGAACGACAACAACAACAACTGGAGCCCTCAAACTGGAACTTCTGTAACTCTTGGAAGATCCAGAGTTCTTTGTCTCGGAACTTAGAAATTCCCATGCCAACTGTTCTGTGCATTGCACACTTTGGCACGTCCTCAACACACCCCCAAAATGATTAAGAATCATTGTTTAGAGACTGAATTTTGATTTAAAAAAAAAACACTTAAAATTCTTTTATACTCAGCTCTCATGATTAAGCTAGATAACATGTAAGGTTCAAAACGCAAGGTGACTATAAATTAGTGAGATCATTTTTTTGTGTGGCTTATAAACTGGTTTCAAAGGAGAATGAATCCCAGAGGAGTCTCGTCAGTTTTGAATAGTTTCTCTTTGAAATAAATGTCAAGCCCCATCAAGAGTATAAGATCAATAAGATTCTGAAAGAGAGAAGATACATTTCAACAGGCAAATTCTGTTGTTTGTTTAAAGTGGTCTTACTGTCTAATTCTCAGGTCACAGACTACATTCAGAATAATGTTTTCCTCCTCAAATAATTGTGATCATTCTCCCTTACATCTGTGTAGTAGTTTGCAGTTTATGTAGCACCTTGGACTTTAAAGGCAATTTACTGTTTGTAAAGCACCGATTCATCTCTCAGCTTATTCAGTTTTTCACAACAGCCCCCTGAGCCTACTCCTCATTATAAGTGACTTCCGAGTGTCTGAGCTTTGGGCTCAGGCTCCAATAGTGCTCTTCCTCCTACACATCTCCCTGGACTTCAAAGCCTGTTGTTTGTAAATGTGGGGAAATCACGCAATTCTTCATTCTCTCTGGTAGACCCTTCTCTTCTTCAACACCCTCTCACTGTCTGACCCTCTCACTGTCTCACCTCTCTCACTGTCTGAGAACTTGCTTTCCGTCTTAGTAGTGATGTAATCTCACACACACACACACACACACACACACATGCACATTTATGCTTGTCCACTGGTCTATATTTTCAGGAGTCTTTTCTCCTGTTTCACGGTCTGTACTCCCCAGCATGTCACTTTATTGGGGAAATAACTGGAGAGAGAGGGGAGGAGGGAACACCAGACAACTGGTTCAGGGACACTGCCCCAGATGTAAATGAATGTCCCCCAGGGAACACCACCTCTCTGGGAATTTTCGTCCACCTCCATATCCGCACACATCTCTTTTGATAAGAATTCCCACCCTCCAGCTGACTCCTCGGGGCAGCGCCCAGCAGAAAGCCACAGCCATCCCCGTGGATCAGGGATGATGGTCAGTGACAGCCTAACAAACCCTAACTGCTCTAGATCCAGTTCTGGGGGAAGGGAGATTAGTTCTATCAGATTACTGATGGGAAAGTCGGGTTTGGACCTCTCGAATCCACTCTGGAGCTCATCACTAGTTACAGAGAATTGCAAGACTGGACCCAAAGGAGCCCTGTGGGCAGTTCACACAAGCCTGACCTGTCAACATGCTGAAGACCCTCAAACTCTCCCTGAGGCCTGAGCAGCTTGCCGAGTGGACTGGAATGACAATAAATAAATAAATGTGTATTTATTTGTCCTTGGAGCCTCATTAGGCTAATACAATGCAACCCTTGGGATCTAATGATACTTTTAATTTGAATATTTAATACCAAAACAGTGATTTTTCTCAATATATTTCAATATTAGTTGGGAAAAGTCAGTAGATTATTTCTGCTTAAAGACTATTCCTTTATTCTGTCCCCACAGCTATTTTATTCATACCTTATTGTGATATCTCCCTAATTGGGTTTCCTAGCTTCCACCTCTTGCCTATTTATGCCAATTTTCTTTTTAAAAGTCTCTGATCACCAAAAAATCTTTCAGTGCATCTCCAGGCTTAGGGAGGAGAGCCTAAATTCCTTACTTTGGGCTGTAAGGGCCCCTAGAGTCTAGCCTCACTTTTTCCAGGGAGGCAGTATGTCTAGTGGTCAGGGCTTTGGACTTTGGGATCAGACTTTTGGGTCAAACCTGGTTCCGCTGCTTGTTCACTGTGTGGCCTTGGGCAAATGACTATATACTTTTCTAAACCTTAGTTTCCTTACTAGCAACTATTTTAGTTGTAACACCTCATGTTTGTTGAGAGGATTAAGTGAGAGAAATACATGGAAAGTGCTGTGTGCAGGTACCTCAAATACTGATGTATAAGGAAGATCCTAACCGTATTATTTATCATCATCGTTGCCTTTCAACCTTACCTTTCCCTGTTTAGTTGTAGCTGATGTGAAATTCACTGTTCTTGCTTGTTTTCTTGCTCCACATATGCTTGCCTTCTCATTTTCAGCTGTCCTCAGCCCCGTAAAAATTCTATTCCTGGGACTTCCCTGGCAGTCCAGTGGCTAAGATTTCACACTTCCACTGCAGAGAGTGAGGGTTTGACCCCTGGTCTGGGAACTAAGGTCCCATATGCTGCAAGACGTGACCAAAAATATAAACAAAGTTCTTTTCCTTAAATTCATTACCCATCCAAATTGTGTATATCCTTCAAAGCCCAGCTAAAATATCACCTACTCCTTGAAGCCCTTTTGGCCCAACTTGGTGTCCCTCAAGGTTGCTCTCTCCTCTAAACTCTTACCACACATATATTGCCTCTACTACTTACATAAAATTTTTGCAAGTTCACACAATTCTATTAAAACATATACATCTATTTTGTCTGTTTGTTCTATTTCTAATTTTGATGACTTTTATATTGAATTACTTGCCTTTTTTTTCTACCAAAAAACTTGCTTTAGGCTGTTCTGAACACCACATTTTTCCTCCAAACATTTTAGTCTGAAAATCTTGAACTACACAGAAAGTTGAAGTAACTGAGTAGTAACTGAATACTACCTTAATAATACCTGAATACTACCTGAATAATACCTGTGTAGTAACTGAATATAGTCACTACCTTATCTACAATTAACTTTGTATTACGCTTACTTTGTCCCATTTCTATCCATCCTTCTATGCATCCAACAATGCATCTCACCTTTTTAATGCTTTTCACAGTAGGTAGGAAACATCAGTGCCCTTCACAAATCATGATACAAGTTAGTTCCATCTGGTATAGATTTTGAGATGATTTCATTTATCCCCTCATTTTATAGATAAAGAACCTAGAGCCCTAAGATGTGAAGCAGTTAGTCTAACATCGGTCAGTCAATCAACAAACATATATGGATCATCTACTGTGTGCCTGGTATTTTGCAAGGTCCTGAGAACATAGAAATGAATAAACAGATAAAGGCTTTGCCATCATGGGGCTTACAGCTTAAGGGGGAAGATAGATGTTGAATAGACAGTTATAAATGGTTAACTAATAAAGTACATGGGGATTCAGCTAAGTGGTGGGTTAGAAAAAGGATTCTGAGAGGAGTCATTACTTACTGTTCAGACCCTCACTGTTGGTAATTTCCAAAGGCTTTCATGTGTAATAAGAGACACCTCACAGATTCCTCCAGAAGAGATCAGGTGCTGTAGGTAGTTGAAGGTGAAGCTTTCATGGACGAGAAGACTCTTAGGGCCATGGAGGCGTCAGCCTGGGCCCACTCAGTAAAGCTACGATGTGGAAACAGTGGCCTCCCAGCACTAAGGTCAGACTGTAGGAAGCATGTGAATTCAGGCAGAGGGACCCTAGACTCTCAGGAAGCCCCATGTATGGTGGGCTCAAAGAATTACCAATATAAGGATTTCAGAGTGGCCTCCTGAGCTGGACTTGGTCTCTATTTTTAGAGTTGTAACTTCTGAATAGACTGAATACATGTGAGTGAAACATGACTTTTCCTTAGGAAATTTCTAGAAGATTCTCTCACGTTGAATGGTTTAAAGATTTCAGTTTCTCTTCCACATTTATTCTACTGGGATCTGTTTTACTGTTCTAAGGTAAAGAAATGGGTCCATTGCTTGTATCAAGACAAGAATGTAGGGCAGAGATTTATCAAGGATTGGTGTTTCATCTTTGGACTTCTGAAGCCAGTTGGCCCTAAGCTAAGTTCATAGATTAATTGAGGATACACCCAATAGGATCCTTTTTCCGAAAACTGCCATTTCAAAGAACATCATTATATCTGAAAGGGACTTGGTTTCTTGTCTTGTCTTTCTTGTTTCTTTTTTAAAAATTTATTTTACATTTGTAAGTAGACCACATGTCATTTAGCCACTAAGTTGGGTCCGACTCTTTGTGACCCCATGGACTGCAGCATGCCAGGCTTCTGTTCTTTCACTATCTCCCAGAGTTTGCTCAAACTCGTGTCCATTGAGTCAGCGATGCCAGTGATGCCATCCAACCATCTCATCCTCTTTTGCCCTCTTCTCCTCTGTAGATAATCTTAAAATCTTGTTGAATGGTGAATGGTTATCATGAACAGAGAGGACTGTGTTTTGTATTACTGTTTCCCAATTATTATTTATTAGTTATTATTCCCAATTATTATTACCCCAGAGTGGTCTCTGAATTCCTCCCGTGGGACACCCAGTCTAATAAAAGACAGTTTATCACTGGTCTAGGTCAACCCTGATACTCAGTTTACAACCTCTCTGATGATTGTTCACCCAGCCTGTCTTCAAATATAAGAGTTTAGACTTCCTGTTTAGTGGAATCTGAGCTAAGGATATATTATAGCCATCATCAAAATACAGAAGTAGAAGCTGCTGATATCAAGATCTCCCTGGGATACCCAGGACAGGATCCTTCAAGCAACAGTCAGTATGCATGTGGGTCAAAGCACTCAGAGTAACAGTAGAGATGCAGTGTCAACCTCTGGGTCAAATCCAGCTTTCTCCAGCCCAGGGGAGGCAGGCAGGAGGAGTCCTGCCGAGCGTTCCTTGGAAAATGAGGTTGGGCTCTTTGGCAGCATCTTTATTCTTCACAGTTGCTTTAAGCCTCGGGGCTGCTGGCTGTTTGAAATAGCATTTTAATTAAAACATTTACCCTAAGTGACAGGATCAATCTCATGAAAGGTTGCAAAGACCAAGCGCAGAGAGTATTAAAAACGTGTTTCATATTGCCATTTCACCACTATGGCCCTCTCAGGCCTCTCTTTTCTGTTTTGAAGTCCAAGGCTTCAATAGATGAAGTCTCCTAGGATCACAAAATATGTGTCTCTTTGCCTCCATAACAGGGAGCTTCTTAAACAACCAGTAAACATTTAGAGGTGGCACTGTGGGAAGAGGCCTTCCTCATATCAGGTTCCACGTCCGAATGAACTGAGAATAAGTACTACATGTGACGGGTGATCGTGCATAAGCACCAACGGGAAGCTGGACTTCCTACTGGTGGTTGTCCAGAGCCTCACGATGTACCCAGCGGAGGGCTAAGCCAGAGTTCCCATTCCAACTGAGTCAGGTGTTACCGTCTTCCAAACACCTAATACCTAACCAACAAACCCTCAAAGCCCAGGCTTGTGAGAGAGAAGGGTGGAGAGAAAGGTAGAACTCTATATGAAAGGAAGTAATTCATTTTAAAATATACTGTATTTAAATACAATATTCAAGTGAGCATAGGATTCCACACTCTACTGTGAGGAAGGGTGTGGCTGCTAGAAACCAAACTGGGAAGAAACAAAGAATCAAAGTTGGATTTTGGTGGAGGTATCCCAGCCCATGAGTAAAATGCCAGCAAGGTGCTGGCTGGGAGACTTTATATGCTGAGCACGAAACAAAGCAGTGTTTCTGCCCAAACACTTGGTGAACCCTCAGAACACAGAGCTCAGGCAGTCAGACAGACTCTGAAACACAACACAAAACCTAGCAATCAATCTCTTTGCTTCTGAATTACGCTGACAGCGGTGGCGTTCTTCCAAACACAAATGATCGGTTATGGTAAGGTAGCAACAAGGTGCTGGCATAGGGTGGTTTCGGGTTGTCTGTGTGTGAGTAGGAGTCAGTTGGGTCCCTGTTGCATAATTCGCATAGCTGGAGATAAACCATATGTGCAGTTTCTGTCCCCAGCAGATCAAAAGGTGAAGTGTCTTGAGTGGGATGAAGAGACACTGGGTGGTGGCCCTGAAAGCAGGGGGCTCTGGGTGGTAACGGTCAGAATTGTATTCCATTCCCTGTACTTTTGCTGCTGCTTCCACTTTATTCTAAACTCACCTCCTTCAAGAATTTTTCTGGAGACTTTCCTGCTGTTCCTGTGGTTCAGACTTCACTTCCAATGCAGGAGATGAGGGTTCCATCCCTGATCAGGGAGCTAAGATTTCACATGCCTCACGGCCAAACAACCAAAACATAAAGTAGAAGCAATGTTGTAACAAATTCAATAAAGACTTTACAGTTGGTCCACATCTAAAACAAAAAAAATCTTTCTACTTTCTGGCAATCAGTCTAAATATGGGGCACAGAATGAGGACATTTGCTTTCTGCTTGAGAGCCATAAAAATCTCCCAGAGAAAAACATCCACTTAAAAACCAGAATTTTAAAATCTAATTTCGATGTATATGTAGAATAATTAAACTTTGAAATTGGAAAGGATTTCAGAGGGTATCTAGCCCAAATTCACCTATCACCAACCCGGTGTGGAGCAGTGGATAGACTGGCAAAGTACAAGCAGATATAGACAGAGAGGGAGATAGACTAGAGATAGCCCAGTCTTCACGCTACCATCTTATCTAATGTACACTTAGTCACGTCCGGGTCTCTGCGACCCGGGGAATGTATAACCTGCCAGGTTCCTCTGTCCATGGGATTCTCCAGGTAAAAATATGGGAGTGGGTAGCCATTTCCTTCTCTAGGGGATCTTCCCAGCCCAAGGATCAAACCCAGGTTTCCTGGCAGAAAGATTCGTTACCATCTGAGCCACCAGGGACCCTACCGTGGTGTGTGTGTGCTTCGTCGCTCAGTCATGTCTGACTCTTATTTAATGACAAACACCAAGGGCACACCCACTAAAATTGGGTTGAAGACAAGGTGAATACAATCACCATTATTGTTTAACCTGGTATTGGTGTGTTAGTCAATGCTGTTAGAAAAGAGAAACCAACCAAAGGCGTAACAGTTGGAAAAGAAGCATAAAATTATCTCTTTGGGGAAAAATCCAAGAGACTTGATGGAAAACTACAAATATTTAGAGAGCTTAGTTAAGAAGCAGGAGACTGTGTCTCCCCCCAGCCCCACCACCCCAATACACACACACATTTAACACGGCACGTTTCTGTTTACTCTTTGTTTTATTCCATTAGTCTGTTTTTAAATTTGTAGTCCAGTGCCACATCATTTTAATTACATTAACTTTACAGTATGTTTTGATGGTGTTAGGAAAATCCCAGTCTTTTTTTCCTTTTCAAAGTCATCTTGACTATTTTTTCTTGCATTTTTTTCCTGTTCAATATGAAACTTAGGGCCCAATGTCAGGTTCCATTAAAAAGTCTTTGATGTTGTGATTGAGAAGGCCTTGAATTTGCCAAATATTTGTGGGAGAAGTGACATCTCTATGATAGAAGACTTCCCACTGTGTGGCATACATTGTCCCTCTAAGCCAGGTCTTCCCTGACCACCCTGTTTTAAATTGTATCCCTTCTTCTTTTTTTATTGTATTAAAAATAATAAATTTTTAAATTATTTTATGGTTGACTTACAATGTTGTATTAATTTCCTCAGTACAGTAGTGACTCAGTTATGTATATATTATATGTATTATTTTTCATATTCTTTCCCATTATAATTTTTCACAAGATGTTGAATATAGATCCCTGTGCTATACAGTAGGACCTTGGTGTTTATCCATCATATATATAATATTTGCCTCTGTGGTCAGGAAGCAACAGTTAGAACTGGACATGGAACAACAGACTGGTCCAAATAGGAAAAGGAGTACGTCAAGGCTGTATATTGTCACCCTACTTATTTAACTTATATGCAGAGTACATCGTGAGAAATGCTGGGCTGGAAGAAACACAAGCTGGAATCAAGATTGTTGGGAGAAATATCAATAACCTCCGATATGCAGATGACACCACCCTTATGGCAGAAAGTGAAGAGGAACTAAAAAGCCTCTTGATGAGAGTGAAAGAGGAGAGTGAAAAAGTTGGCTTAAAGCTCAACATTCAGAAAACAAAGATCATGGCATCTGGTCCCATCACTTCATGGGAAATAGATGGGGAAACAGTGGAAACAGTGTCAGACTTTATTTTTGGGGGCTCCAAAATCACTGCAGATGGTGATTGCAGCCATGAAATTAAAAGACACTTACTCCTTGGAAGAAAAGTTATGACCAACCTAGATAGTATATTGAAAAGCAGACATTACTTTGCCGACTAAGGTCCATCTAGTCAAGGCTATGGTTTTTCCAGTGGTCATGTATGGATGTAAGAGTTGGACTGTGAAGAAAGATGAGCACCGAAGAATTGATGCTTTTGAACTGTGGTGTTGGAGAAGACTCTTGAGAGTCCCTTGGACTGCAAGGAGATCCAACCAGTCCATCCTAAAGGAAATCAGTCCTGGGTGTTCTTTGGAAGGAATGATGCTAAAGCTGAAACTCCAAAACTTTGGCCACCTTGCGAAGAATTGACTCATTGGAAAAGACTCTGATGCTGGGAGGGATTCGGGGCAGAAGGAGAAGGGGATGAGAGAGCATAAGATGGCTGGATGGCAACACTGACTCGATGGACATGAGTTTGAGTGAACTCCGGGAGTTGGTGATGGACAGGCAGGCCTGGCATGTTGCGATTCATGGGGTCGCAAAGAGTCGGACACTACTGAGCAACTGGACTGAAATGAACTGAACTGAATCCCAATCTCCTAACCCTTCCCTCCTCTACCCACCTGCTCCTCTTTGACAAGTACAAGTCTGTTCTCTATGTCTATGAGTCTGTTTTTATTTCAAAGATATGCTGATTTGTATAATATTTTAGATTCCACATGTAAGTGATATCATATGGTATTTAATGTCTTTCTCTTTCTGAGTTACTTTGCTCATGTATAATATTCTCTAGTTCAATCCATGTTGCTGCAAACAGCATTATTTCATTTTTTATGGCTGAGTAATATTCCATTGTACATACAGTCTATGTGATAGGTATGTATGTATCTTTATCCTTTCATCTGTCAGTAAACATTGAGGTTGTCTCCATGTCTTGACTATTCTAAATGGTGCTGTTATGAACATAGGTGCATTCCTATTTTTACCTCCTTAGGTAGGTTTATTCCTATGTGTTTTATCATAAATCTCTAGAGGTCTGTTTCTAAAATCTCTATTATATTTTATCAGTATGAAAGTGAAAGTTAAGTCATTCAGTCATGTCCGACTCTTTGTGACCCCGTGGACTATAGCCCATCAGGCTCCTCTGTCCATGGGATTCTCCAGGCAAGAAGACTGGAGTGGGTTGCCATTTCAGTACGAAAAGTGAAAGTGAAGTTGCTCAGTCGTGTCCGACTCTTTGCGACACCATGGACTGTAGCCTACCAGGCTCTGAGGAGCCTCTCAGTCCATGGAATTTTCTAGGCAAGAGTGCTGGAGTGGGTTGCCATTTCCTTCTCCAGGGGATCTTCCCAACCCAGGGATCAAACCTGGGTCTCCCGCACTGCAGGCAGATGCTTTACTGTCTGAGCCACCAGGGAAGCCCATTTCAGTATATCCTTTTTTAAAAACCACATTGTCTGAATTATTGTAGCTTTATAGTGAACCTTGTTATCAAGTAGCTTTACCCTCCAGCATCTGTCTTCATCAGAACTATTCTTACTACTCTTCACCTTGTCAATTTCCACAAAAAGCCTTCTTTTTAATTAGAATTGTATCAACTACGGAAGAATTGACATGTTAATAACACTGAGCCCACCGACCCATGAACATGGTATATCCTTCTATTATTTAGGTCTTCTCTAATTCCTCTAAGTAAAGTTTTGGACTTTTCTGTGTAGGCTCTTCTACATATTTTGCTAGTTTTTCTTCCTGGATATTTGATTTTTTTTCATGCTATAAATATATATTTATAAGTGAAGTCGCTCAGTCGTGTCCGACTCTTTGCGACCCCATGGACTGTAGCCTTCCAGGCTCCTCTATCCATGGGATTTTCCAGGCAATATACTGGAGTGGATTGCCATTTCCTTCTCCAGGGAATCTTCCTAACCCAGGGATCGAACCCGGGTCTCTCACACTGTAGACAGACACTTTACCATCTGAGCCACCAGGGAAGTCCATATTTATATTTATAAATACATATTAAAATAATCATTTAAAATTTTGTTGTCTATTTTATTTCTGGTGTATGGAAATACAATGGATATTTTTGTATTGTATACTGATCTAGTATCTAGCAATTTAGTGTTTTGTCTGTAGATTCTTTTGGATTCTGCATGTGCAGTCATGTCATTTGTGGATGATGACAGTTTCATTTCTTTTATTCCAATCCTTATATCTTTTTTTTCTTTCTGGCCTTATTATGCAGCTAGGACTTCCAGTATGTTGGCTGACATGTGATAACAGATATTCTTGCGTAGTTCCTGATTTTAAGAGAAAGACTTTCAATATTTCTTCGTTAAATATATTTGCTATGTCTCTTCTTATTTGGTTGGTTGTGTGTGTGCATGCTAAGTTGCTTCACTCATGTCTGACTCTTTGCGACCCTGTGGACTGTAGCCCACCAGTCCCTTCTGTCCATGGGATTCTCCAGGCAAGAATACTGGAGTGGGTTGCCATTTCCTTCTCCAGGGGATCTTCCCGACCCAGGGACTGAACCCAGGTCTCCCGCATTGCAGGCAGACGCTTTATCATCTGAGTCACCTGGGATCTAGATTCTAGATAAACAGATTTTAAATTCAGTAGGTCTTTGTAGATAAGGATGTGATCAAGGAATCTGGTTTTTACAATCACTCCTCTAAAGATTCTGCTGGTACCCAGGTTTGAAAAACTACTCTCTAAGGGAAGTCTTGGGAGTTTAAATTTTACATGCTGAATTTTTAAAAGTCACAGCTAAGTTTCTACTAACATCTATGTTCCTTTACAATAACAGAATTTATATTCTCTCTATATTTTATGCAAAGGATTTTTATGTAATTTCATCATTTGACCCTCACAAAGTCCTATATTATCCATGTTATAAATTAAGTCTAAAGTAAATAGGAAAGAAAAACTAATTTTTTTGTATTCCTTCCAAATACTGTGCCAAGTGGTTTAACTTGACTCATCTCATTTACTTTTTACAACAGACCTTCATAAAGTATTCTTGCCCTCAAAGACCTTACTTATGCAACTTGCCAGAGGACTTGTAACTAATAAGTACCGAATTGGAATTTAAGGCAGTGAAATGGTTGGGAGTTTGGGCTCCAGGATCAGTATACTTGGGTTCATTTCCTGATCTTGTCAATTGTAAGCTGTGTATACTTGGGCAAAATTACTCAAGCTTCACAATCCTCAGTGTCCTCATCTCTACATGAATAATAATAATAATACCTGCTTCACAGATTAATTTATTATAAAGATTCAATAAAACATACAAAGAGCTTAATACATTGCCAGGCACCTGGTGAAACCCTCATAAATGCTAGCATATTATTATATATAATGCATATTATTATGTTTTACTCTAAAGCCCATACTTACTCCATCATGCCAATATCTCCATAAAGGAATGTGATGCAGAAAAAAAATACATAATACCCAGTGGCTCATTATTTATTAATTTTACCTCTAAAGTCCTAAATTATATAACTTCCTATTCAGTAAGAATTTGATAGATATACTTCACAAATTGCCAATTGATAGCATCTGAGCTAACAAGTTTGATGCTTTGTCTTACATGGTTGTAAGTAGTTTCATGGTGAATATTTCGCCCCCTTTCATGCCCCCACCAGCTGAATCCATGTTATTTCTGTAAGCTTTTGGAAGCTAGAACTAAGTTTTGCCCCTATATGGTACTATGAAGTCATTAAAGGATGTGATCACAGTTTGCTTTGTACAATAATTATCTATATACCTATCTATCTTAAAAGACATCCCAGGGCTAGGCCATGTCTAATTCAACTTTGTACTTCCTTCAGTTCAGTTCAGTCACTCAGTCGTGTCCGACTCTTTGCGACCCCATGAATCGCAGCACGCCAGGCCTCCCTGTCCATCACCATCTCCTGCAGTTCACTCAAACTCACATCCATCGAGTCGGTGATGCCATGCAGCCATCTCATCCTCTGTCGTCCCCTTCTTCTCCTGCCCCCAATCCCTCCCAGCATCAGAGTCTTTTCCAATGAGTCAACTCTTTGCAAGGTGGCCAAAGTACTGCAGTTTCAGCCTCAGCATCATTCCTTCCAAAGAACAGCCAGGGCTGATCTCCTTTAGAATGGACTGATTGGATCTCCTTGCAGTCCAAGGGACTCTCAAGAGTCTTCTCTAACACCACGGTTCAAAAGCATCAATTCTTCAGCACTCAGCTTTCTTCACAGTCCAACTCTCGCATCCATACATCACTACTGGAAAAACCATAGCCTTGACTAGACGGACCTTAGTCGGCAAAGTAACATATCTGCTTTTGAATATGCTATCTAGGTTGGTCATAACTTTCCTTCCAAGGAGTAAGCGTCTTTTAATTTCATGGCTGCAATCACCATCTGCAATGATTTTGGAGCCCCCAAAAATAAAGTCTGACACTGTTTCCACTGTTTCCCCATCTATTTCCCATGAAGTGTTGGGACCGGATGCCATGATCTTTGTTTTCTGAATGTTGAGCTTTAAGCCAACTTTTTCACTCTCCTCTTTCACTTTCATCAAGAGGCTTTTTAGTTCCTCTTCACTTTCTGCCATAAGGGTGGTGTCATCTGCATATGTGAGGTTATTGATATTTCTCCCAGCAATCTTGATTCCAGCTTGTGCTTCTTCCAGCCCAGCGTTTCTCATGATGTTTAGTAAAACTTTGTATTGTTTTAAGTAAATATGACTATTAACTGAATGTTACTATAATCTATTATAATCTCTAAAGAACTTTTAGAAATAAACTTCATTGAGGTATATTTACATACAATAAAATCTACTCATTTTTAAAGGATACACAGTTTGATGAGATTTGGCAAATGTATACTCTTGTGTAACTCTCCCCTAGTCAAGGTAGAGAACATTTCTATCACCCACAAAGCTCCCTCATGTCCTTTGCAGTCAATTCCTGCTACGTTACCAGCATCCACCCACCCCCAGGCTATAGGCAACCCCTGATCTGATTTCTATCACTAAAGATTTGTTTTATCTGCTCTAGAATTCCATTAAATGGAATCACATAGTGAATACTCTTTTTTATCTGATTTCCTTTGCTTTTTATAATGTTTTTGAAATCATTCATGTTGCATATACCAGTAGTTTACTCCTTTCTGAGTCATAGTTCTGAGTGGCTTATCCACTCATCTGGTGATGGACATTTGAGCTCTTTAGTTTGGGTTATTATAAATGAAAGTGCCATAAGCATGCATTTGCAAGTCCTTGTGTGGTTCCTGTTTTTACTTTTCTTGAGGAGTATCTAGGAATGAAATTTCTGGGTCAGATGGTAAGAATACACTGACTTTATAGAAGACTGACAAATAGCTTTCCAAAGCGGTTGAACTATATTACATTCCCTCCAGCAATGTATAGCAGCCCTAGATGTTCTATTCTTGCTAAAACTTGATAGTATGTCTTTTTAGTTTTAGCCTTTTCGGAGTATATAGTGGGATTTCCTGGTGGCTCAGAGGGTAAAGACTCTGACTGCAATGTGGGAGACCTGAGTTCAGTCCCTGGGTCAGGAAGATCCCCTGGAGAAAAACATGACAACCCATTCCAGTATTCTTGCCTGGAAAATCCCATGGATGGAGGAGGAGCCTGGCGGGCTACAGTCCATAGAGTCACAAAGAGTCAGACAGGACTGAACAACTTCACTTTCACTTTCAGAGTGTATGGGCTTCCCTTGTTGGTCAGCTGGTAAAGAATCCACCTGCAATGCGTGAGACCTGGGTTCAATCCCTGGGTTGGGAAGATCCCTTGGAGAAGGGAAAGGCTACCCACTCCAGTATCCTGGCCTGGAGAATTCCGTGGACTGTAGTCCATACGGTCCAAAGAAAGTGAAAGTGAAAGTCGCTCAGTCATGTCCAACTCTTTGTGACCCCATGGACTGTAGCCTACCAGGCTCCTCCGTCCGTGGGATTTTCCAGGCAAGAGTACTGGAGTGACTTATTGCAGTGTTAAGTTACATTTCCCTGGTGCCTATATTAAGTATCTCTTGTATATCCTTTTTTGTGAAGTATCTATTCAAATCTTTTGCCCACTTAAAAATAAGTTCCTTTGTCTTCATAATATGTATACCTTCTTTATATTTTCTGCATATAAGTCTCTTCTTAGTTAAATGTTTTTTCTTCCATTCTATGACTTTTTTTTTTTTCTCATTTTCTTAGCGGTATTCTTCTAAGAGTAGATTGCAATTTTGATGAAACCAAATTTATGTTTATTTTTCTCTTACTGTTAGTTATTTTTGCATCTTACAGAAGAGATCTTTGTTTATCCTAAAGTTTTGAAGATTTTTCTCCTAAATGTTTTTCTAGAGTTTTACAATTTGTTATTTTACACATGGTTTATGATGCATTTCAAGCTAGCTTTGTGAGATGAAGGTAGAGGCTTGTTTCTTTCCAGTTCTTCCAGGAGCATTGGTTGAGAAGACTTTTCTATCTGAAATATTTTGTTGAAATTAATTAAATTATTTATGAATGGGCTTCCTAGGTGGCTCAGTGGTAAAGAATCCACCTGCCAATGCAGGAGACGCTGGTTTGATCCCTGGGTCAGGAAGATCCCCTGGAGAAGAAAATGGCAACCCATTCCAGTATTCTTGCCTGGGAAATTCCATGGACAGAGGGCCCTGGGGCTACAGTCCGTGGAGTCGCAGAGTTGTGCATAACTTAGCAACTAAGTAACAACAAGATACATGTATAAACACACACTTATATTTTCTACTGCACTTTGTGTTATTGTGCTTTGTAGATACTATATGTTTTGTTTTGCTTTATAAATGGAAGGTTTGTGGTAGCCTTGCATGGAGCAAGACTATTGGAGCCATATTTCCAATAGTATTTGCTCACTTTGTGTCTGTGTTATATTGTGACAGTACTCGCAAAATTTCAAACTCTCTACCAGCAAAAATGACTATGACTCACTAAACCTCAGATAATGGTCAGCATTTCCTAGCAATAAATTTTTAATATTTTAAAATTAAGGTAGATATATACTTTTTGTAGACATCATGCTAGTGTACACCTAACAGACTGTAGCATAGTATAAACATAACTTTTGTGTGCACCGGGAAACCAAAAAAGTTTTGTGACTCACTTTACTGCAATATTTGCTTTTTGATGGTCTAGAACCAAACTGACACTATCTCTGAGGTCTGCCTGTATGAACAATGGATTATTGTTCAGCTACAGAAAGAAATGGAGTTCTGATACTCTATGTCATCCATTTCAACATGAATGAAACTTGAAAACATTGTGAAAAAAAAGCCAGATACAAAAGGACAGATATTGTATGATCCCACTTACTTGAAATAACTGGAGTAGGCTAACTCATAGAGAGCAAAGTAGAAAGAAGAAACCATGGACTGGGGGGGTGAAGGACAGGAGATTATTTCTCTTATTGAAGTAGAGTTGACTGACAATATTATGTGAGTTTCAGCAAAGTGATTTAGTTCTATCTATGGGCTGCCATCTATGGGGTCACACAGGGTCGGACACGACTGAAGTGACTTAGCAGCAGCATGTCTATTTCAGATTCTTTCCATTATAGGTTATTATAAGATATTGAATATAGTTCCCTGTACCATACAGTAAATCCTTGCTGCTTATCTATTTTATGTATAGTAGTTTGTATTTGTTAATCCCATACTCCTAGTTTGCCCCTCCCCTTTCCTTTCCCTTTAACCACAAGTTTGTTTTCTGTGTCTGTGAATCTGTTTCTGTTTTGTGTATAGATTCACTTGTATTATTTTTTAGAGTCCACATATAAGTGATATCGCATAATATTTGTATTTCTCTTTCTGACTTTAGTTAGGATGAGATTTCCTAGGTTCATCCATGTTGGTACAAATGTTTCATTCTTTCTTTATGTCTAAGTAATATTCCATTGTATTAATATGCACCACATCTCCTTAAGCCAATCATCTATTGATGGATGCTTGGGTTGTTTCCATGTCTTACATGCTGCTTTGAACCTTGGGGTGCCTGTATCTTTTCAAATTAGAGTTTTCTTATTTGCTGGATATATGGTCAGAAATGGGATTGCTAGATCATATGGTAGCCCTATTTTTAGTTTATTAAAAACTTGGCTGCACCAGCTTACCTTCGCACCAACAGCGTAGGAGGATTCCCTTTTCTCCACATCCTCTTCAGTATTTATTATTTGTAGGCTTTTTAATGATGGCCATTCTGACTGGTGTGAGGTGGTACCTTATTGTAGTTTTGATTTGCATTTCTCTAATAAGTAGCAATGTAGAGCATCTTTTCATGTGCCTGTTGGCCATCTGTATGGCTTCTGTGGAGAGATGTCCATTTAGGTCTTCTGCTCATTTAAAAAAATTTTTTTATTGAGTTTTATGCACTGTTTGTACATTTTGGAATTAAGCCCTTGTCAGTTGCATCATTTGCAAATACTTTCTCCCATCTCATAGGCTGTCTTTTTGTTTTGTTGCTGTTTTCCTTTGCTATGCTAAAACTTTAAAGTTTTATTTGGTCCCATTTGTTTATTTTTGCTCTTATTTCTTTTGCCTTGGGAGACTGATTTAAGAAAATATTGATCTGATTTATGTCCAAGAATTCTGTTTTGCCTGTGTTCTCTTCTAGGAGTTTTATGGTATCAAGTCTTTTATTTAGATTTTTAAACCATTTTGAGTCTATTTTTTTATATGGTGTGAGAGAAGGTAATCTAATTTCATTGATTAACATGCAACTGTCCAACTTTCCCAACATCACTTACTGAAGAGACCATCTTTTCTTCATTGTATATTCTTATCTCCTTTGTTGTAGATTAATTAACCACAGGTATGTGCGTTTATTTCTGGGCTCTCTATTGTATTCCATTAATCTGTATGCCTGTTTTTAATGCCAATACCATGCTATTTTGATTACTGTTGCTTTGTAGTATTATGTGAAGTCTGGGAGTATTATGCCTGGTAATTCTTATTTCATGGGCATGGAGTTTCTGTTTTAGATGATGAATTATTTTGGAAATAGATAGTGGTGATGTTTGCACAACAGTGTGGGTATAATTGATGCCACCAAACTTAAAATGATTAAAAAGACAAATTTATGTTCATATATATATACATACACATTATAGATAGAGATATATAGGCACAATTAAAAAATTCAAAAATATTCCATTCCTCCCTCCTGCCTTTGTATACTTTTAAAATTCTGTACATTATAAACACTCAATACCTTGTTGTTATTTTCCCTTCAAACAGTAAATTATTTTTTGAAAGAAATAAAAAAGAAAAAATCTTTTAAATTTGCCCACACATTTGTTATGTCTGAAACTCACCATTCCTTTGTCTAGATCCAAATTTCCCTCTGATATTGTTAGCCTTCATCCTGAAATGCTTCCTTTAGAACTTTTTGTAGTGCTGGGCTGCTGCTGCTGAATTCACCCAGAGTCTGTTTGCTTGACAATGTCACTATTTCACCTTTAGTTTTTAAGAATATGTTCACTTGGAATATTGGAAAATTTTCTTTCAGCATTTAAAAATCATCTAGTTTGCGTGGTTTCTGAAAAGAAGTTAAAAGTCATTAATATCTTTGTTTCCTCTGAATTAGAATGTGTCTTTTCCCCTCTGTCTACTTTTAAGATTTTCTCTTTATAACTTGTTTTCAGCAATTTGATTATGAAGTGTCTTGATGTAGTTTTCTTTGTATTTATTTTGCTTGGAATTCACTGAATGTCTTTGACTCACGGGTTCATAGGTTGGTTTTGGTTTGTTTTTAATTTGAGGGAAAAGAGAAAGTGTAGTCGCTCAGTCGTGTCTGACTCTTGTTAACAACACAGACAGTGCTCTTAAAGCCCCTCTGTCCTTGGAATCCGCCAGACACAGATACTGGAGTGGCTTGTCATTCCCTTCTCCAAGGGATCTTCCTGAGCCAGGGATCGAACCCGGGTCTCCTGCCTTGCTGGCAGATTCTTTACCCTCTGAGCCACCAGGGAAGCCCAGTTTGAGGGAAATTTGGCCTTCATTTCTCCATTTTTTTTTCCTGCCTCTCCACCTTCTTGGACTTTAATTACATTCATGTTTGACCACTTAATTTTGTCACACAAGTCACAAAGGCTCTATCTTTTTCCAAATCTTTTTTTTCTTCTATACCTATTCTCCATAGTTTCTGTATCTATGGCTTCAAGTTCCCTGATCTTCCGTCACATGTTCTTAATTACTATTAATCTCATCCAGGGAATTTTTCATTTCAGATATTGTATTTTTCAGCTCTAGAATGCCTATTCAGTCCTTTTACACATCTTTAGTTTCACCCTTCATTGTGTTCATGTTTTTATCCAAACCCTTCAATATTTGTGTTAGCATTCAAAGTTCTTGTCTGATATTTCCACCATCTCTGTCATTTTTAGAACTGTCTTTGCTGACTAATTTTTAATCATGCCTCTGGATCACATTTCCTGTTTCTTCGCAAGTCTAACAACTTTTTCTTGGATAGTGGATATTGTGATGTTTGGCGTTGATTGTTTGAATTTTGCTATCTTCCTTCAAAGAGTATTATGGGCTTTTGGCAGGCAGTTAAAATACCTAGAGATGAATTTGGCCTTTTCAGGGCTTGCTTTTTAAGTTTTGCTATGTATGTATGGGACAACCTTAACTTATAGTTAGTTTAGCCTTATTTCTAAGGTATGGTCTTTCGAGGGTGCGTGCTGAGTGATCTCGGTGCTTAAGGGGGTCCACACTTGACTGTCTCCTAGCTTTGTGTCACCTCTGTGAACTGAGCTCTGCGCTGCTCATGTTTTCCCTGGTAATTGCTATACATCATTGTTGCTAGCCCTGCTTTGTGGTCTCATTCTATGCCTGCTCTTATTCAGGCTCAAACAACTTCTGGAGATTTTTCTCAATGTAGCTCCTGCCCCACTATTACTCTACCCCAGAAACTTCAGGATCCTCAGCTTCCCAGAACCCCAGTCTCTGTCTCCTCGCTTAGCAAGACCTACATGTTCTGCTTATGCGCCCCTTCCCTACACTGAAGTCCAGAAAGTGCAGTGGCTCACTGGGGTGAGCATAGGACTTACCTCTTTTGCCTCTCTTCTGAGAATAGCAGTTCTATGCTCTCTATTGTCTACTGTCTGGACAACAACTGTTTCATAAATTCTGTTCAGTTTTTTAGTTGTCTAGTTGAAGGGCCAGTCTGGTACTAGTTATTCCATCACAGCTAG
The DNA here is from genome assembly GCF_014754425.2 of Oryx dammah. Taxonomy (NCBI): domain Eukaryota; kingdom Metazoa; phylum Chordata; class Mammalia; order Artiodactyla; family Bovidae; genus Oryx; species Oryx dammah. The sequence continues at coordinate 3,734,372 of NW_024070193.1, forward strand.
AAGCAGAACTCCAATCTGCGTTTCGGTCTCGTTGAAAAATAATAGCTTATAGCTGTGTTCCTGCTCGAGGTTAAATAGGGATGAGTGAAATATAGTAAAATAAATCACCGATTGTGTAATCAGATCTCCTATAGCTTGGAGAAACTTTAACTTTTCACTTTAAAGAAGGATACTTTAAGTTATATTGCCAGTTTAAGGTTCATTCTCTCTCCCAGGCCATGCATATTTCTTGACATTATCCCTTCACAACCGGCCTTTAGTTGATCTTCAAAACAAAAGAAATCTACCTCCAGTGACACTAGCCGTCTTCTGTGATTCCTAACATAAAATTAGGAAACCTTGAGTATATTCTGTATGTGCCTTCAATTACTGAGGTGCAAATAATAAGCTCCAATTTGCTTCAGGTTTACTGGAATTAAGTCATCCAACCATATTCTTGAGGTCAAGTATACTAACATTTGTATACAATTTCATAAAGAAAATAAAATCTTTCTTTATAAGATATGAATGTGTAAGATCTGCTTTTGAGATTATGTCCAATTTTGTCGATTTAGTTGGCAAAGCGGTTGCCAGGGTATAATGTGTTACACTTTCGCACTGTGAGTCAGTGTGTGTGCTAGAAATGCCATATAAGCCTGAAGGCTTATCTGAGGACAAGGGACGATGAGGGGAGGAGAGAGACGGAATGGATCCATTTTGAGGTGCTGGAGATTAGAAGACTTCTCAGATCCCTAGGAGATAGCAGCACTCCCATCCATGTTTCCTGCACCAGCCTTCAGAGTAACCAAGACGCGGAGACAAGCTACATGCCCTTCCACGGACGAGTGGATAAGAGAGATGTGCCACATGCATATAATGAAACACTGTTCAGCCCCCGAAGGGAGGGAAACATGGGTGGACCTCGAGGACATCACGCGGAGTGAAATAAGCCAGTTGCAGAAAGACAAACACCTCATGGTTCCACTCACGAAAAATCTAAAATAGTCAAATTCATATTCAGTAGAATCAAAGAGTGGAATGGTGGTTGGCAGAGGCTCGAGGTGGGGGAAACGGGGAGTTACTAATCAATGGGCTAAACAAGACAATATGTTCTAGAGATCTATACAGCCTTGTACCTAGGATCAACAGAGCTGTATTGTATGCTGAAAAATTTAAATGGGTAGATCTCATGTTAAGTTCTTACGACCATGTGCGTGCTCAGTTGCTCAGTTGTGTTTGACTCTTTGCGACCCCATGGACTGTAGCCCACCAGGCTCCTCTGTCCATAAGATTTTCCAGGCAAGAATATTGGATTGGGTTGCCATTTCCTACTGCCATAAGAATTAAATTTTTTAAAAAAATTGCTGATTGTGTTCATGATATACAGATCTTACAAGAATGTTAAAAAAATCAAGGTTAAAAAAAAACTGAAGTCCAGTTCTTCAATGACTTTCAGGTTTTTAGCACATGCCTGGTGCTTTGACTTTATGAATGGAAAAAAGTGGCATGTATCCACTGGCTTAATCTAAGGTGTCAACAATCCCTCTCTGAAGCTATTGAAATAAGAGGAGTGCCCACAATTACTAAAGATCTTCCGGTGATAAAAGAGAAATTGCATAAACTCCTGGCTCCATGCATCAGAATGATTCAGCGTTTCATTAAAAAAAAAAATACTTTCATTGACTTTCCAGTTAGGTTAATTTTCAGGAATACTTTCTCCTCATACTAAACCGTTGAAATGCAACAACTGCTCACTGCCCCCCAGGTTGCAGGCATACAGCCTGTGAAAGCTGGTCCGAAATCTGCTTTTACTGTGTCTTCTTTATAAGACAGGAAAGAGACTGGCTGAATGGCTGAGCCAGAGCAGAATTCTACCTACTGGCAGGAAATTTTCTTAAGCCATGTTAGCAAGGAAAAGATGACTGATGAGGCAAAGAGCATGCTCCAAACCTGCAATTGACCTGAAAGAATCAGTACCTGGCCTCGTGCTTATCAAGTACACTCCCCAGGGGACCTGATTAAGGAAGGAAAGAAATAGGATACAGAGCCACTGCCACAGACACGCGGTGGGAACATCTACCTAACAAAGCTCCTGTTGAAGCCATGCCTAGTAAGCTTCAGATCCTTCAGAGAAGGGGGTGGAGTCTTAACAGCCATGAGTAAACAGTCAAGCTTTGAAACCAGTCAGCTATATTCTGGAAGGAAATTGTCCTGAAATTTGTTTTGGCTTTATAAACAAAATGTAAGGGATACATACTGCTTTCTTGATGATCTGATCATCAGAGTGATGGGCTGTGTGATAGGATGATGTCATCAGGCACAGTGAGAGGCTAGGATCCGTTTTCTCTGCAACACTGATTCTGGACGCCTTGCCCTCTAAGTTGTTGTTGTTTTCCTTTTCCTCCCTCGTGTCATGTTTCTTTGGCTCCTATCTCACAGATACATTGTCAGTGGTCACAACGTCCTGTTAGCAAGACGTTTTTAATTCTCTCCAGCATGTGTTATTTCTCATCGAATGTGGGCGTGGATGACGTACTGCCAGGTTTCTTGTGCAGATACTCCTGTGAGGTTCGTTATCTGTGGTGCATAGACTTGGTGACCTTTAGTGCAGGACCCAAGTACTCCTTCCCCCAGGTCAGGACTATGTCCCCCAGGAGCTGACAGCACTGACTGCTGAAAGCTCACAGTTGAGTTTCTGTCTGGGCATTGCCCTCAGCCCCAGGCAGCTGCTTCACCCAAGGTTACGCTCTTTCCCAGGTGCCGCTTACATCCAGTGACCAGTTCATGGGCTTGTACAAAGACCCAGTCTTCTCATTTTGACTAGAGCCAGTTTTGAAAGGCCACCCCAGCTCCAGAACTTTTGGCGAGATCGGCTAAAGCCTTTGTTGCAGCTTCTTCACAGCTCGACTTCTCCTCATACCCAGTCCTGCTTCCCGCACTGCCTTCCAGGGCTTGCTGCTCTTGATCCTCACTGACCCTCCTGCAGGCAGATCTCCACCTCCAGGTCTGTGTCCCAAGGAGCCTCCACTAAGACAGGTGATGGTGACCTCAGCCCTGCCACTGTCCTTCACAGCAGTGGCACCTGTGTGCCTTAGGATAGGTCTTCCCTCTTGCCCCGTTCTGCTCCTGGTACTTGATTTCCATGTTTTCCACAGAATTTCTTCTTTGTGTGGAGATTTTGAAGTTAACTAGTGGAGGTTATAAAAATGAGGTTTCCAAATATATTAGATTATAGGCTAACATGTATTCAGAGAACCACCCTTATTGAAGAGGTCTCCACTGGTAGACTATGAAGTATCAAGGATTTTTTAAAAATGTTATTTTATTTCTTCAATGTTTGAAATGTTTATTTTGATCATCCTCTATGTTTTCTTAACTCTTTTAAACCAAAGTTGATGGTCTAAAACAAAAGATTATTTATGGACACATATTTTCCTACTGTTGTTATTTATTGTTCAGATACTAAGTCATGTCCGACTCTTTTGTGACCCCATGGACTGCAGCATGCCAAGCTTCCTTTTCCTTCACAATCTCCAGGAGCTTGCTTAAACTCATGTCCATTGAACCGGTGATGCCATCCAACCATCTCATCCTCTGTTGCCCCCTTCTCTTCCTGCCCTCAGTCTTTCCAGAATCAGGGTCTTTTCCAATGAGTTGGCTCTTTGCATTTCCTGCTGTGGCTTTTCAAATTCCCTAGCTCTCATATTCTTGCTGGTAACATTTAGACCAGTATTATATACCTTCATTCTTTTATTTGATTTAAGATCTCTGTTCTATTGTTTTGACAGCTTGCTCTAATTATCTCCCTACCCATTAATTTTTTTAATTGAGGTATAATTGACAGTCCTACCCCATTAATTCTACCTGGAAGTTTCTAATTTTATTTAAATAGCCTGTTTAACCAAGCGGAATTCAGAGACTGGAAAAGCCATTGAGAAAATGCTAAGCATGCTAATACAGTACAAATTTTTATTTACTTAAACCACATATGAACAAAAATGTGTAACTGATCAAACCTGGCATCCTCTAAATGGATGTCCCCTGTTTTACAGACTAATAGACACAGAGGAGCTCAGAGATCATCTCTGCAAGCACCTCATTCTATGAAGGCCCCAGGGTGAGGCGAGAAGCACTGGAATGTGCAGTCAGATCCCTCGTCTATCAATTCGGAAATCGTACTTCTTCACCACAGTTACCACTGAATTCCTTTTCCTTTCTCTCTAACTCCCTCCGTGAACCCAGGACATTTTCTTGACTCAGTACTTTAGAGACCACAGTTATTTTAACTTCATTATCCTTTGAACCTCAAGCGGGTTTCTGGCATTCCTGCTTCCTAATTCAGTTAGGCAATCCATCAGCAGAATGTAACCAACACAAATTAGTTGGGGTGAGAAAATATTTAGGCACTTTCATCCAATACTAGGGCTTTTTGTTTTTTTAAAAAAAAAAAAAACCTTTATGAGACTCTTTTTTTTTTTTTTTTCCTTTTAATCTGTGCCTGTTGACTCAGAGAACCAAGGACCCCAAGTGGCCCATCTGTATGGGTTGCTAAAATACCAAAGACTGGGTGGTTTATTAAAAACAGAAATTTATTTCACAGTGTTAAGAGGTTGGAAGTCCAAATCATGACTCTGGAAGACTCGGTGTCTGGTGAAGGCCTGCATCCTGGCTTATAGACAAAACCTCTTCACCGTGTTCTCACGTGGTGGGCCGGAGCAAGTAAGTGTTCTTCAGCTACTTTTTAAAGGGCACTAATGCACTTTCTAGTAGATTTCCAGCCTCTTAATCACCTCCCAGAGATCCCACCTGCTAATACCATGACCTCGGGGATTAGGTTTCAGTATATGCATTTTGGAGGGACACAAACATTCAGACCATAGCAGATACGACTAACACAGAGGTCAGTGTTACGAGCTGTATGATGTCCCCTCAAAATTCATGTGCTGAAAACAGAAGCCTCAACACCTCAGAATATGACTGTATCTTGAGAGAAGTTCACTAAAGAGGTAAAATAGAGATGAAGTTACAGACTAATGAAGACTAATTCATACTTTTTTGGAAGCTGTGAAAGAAAATGAAAAGTGAAAAGTGTTAGTCACTCAGTTGTGTCCAGCTCTTTGCGACCCCATGGACTGTAGCCTGCCAGGCTCCTCTGTCCATGGGATTTCCCAGCCAAGAATATTGCAGTGATGAGTTGCCATTTCCTTCTCCAGGGGATCTTCCCCACCCAGGGATTGAACCCAGGTCTCCTTCATTGCAGGCATATTCTTTACCATCTGAGCCATCAGGGAAGCCCTTTGTAAGCTCTGCTTGAACCCTATGTTGGAGAAGGAAATGGCAACCCACTCCAGTATTCTTGCCTAGAGAATCTGGTGGGCTGCTGTCCCTACGGTCGCACAGAGTCGGACACGACTGAAGCGACTTAGCTTAGCATGAACCCTATGTACTAAAATAATCAGAAAATGTGCAAGTTCCTTTTACAAAGCGCCTTACATACTATGCTTCTTTGTGTGAGCTTAGTGTCACTTGTGGCAGAATGAAACTATTATTCTGATCAAAAAGTACGTGCAAATTAGTTCACACCCTGTACACTTAGTCTGCCCCGGAAATAAATTGGTTAGCTAAACGAGTAACAAATAAATTATTCAATGATACAAATATTCATCATGGAAAGGCAGGGTGAGCTTTCAACTTGAATAAGAGTCTTAGAATTACTCTAGAGAGATAAGAGTGGTGCCAAGTGGAAGGAGCAAGGACTCTAATTTTATTTCACAAATATTTTCCTTTCATATCTCTGGTCTTCGTCAGTCTCTCTAGAGTCACCAAGGCAGACAGGCGATTGGTCGTTTCTTGCAGTAAATCATTTTGCTGAGAAATCCTGCATAGCAGGTATTGCCTGACTTAGTTGAGAATGATAAACTAGCAATGTTGTTATTCAAGTTAGAAGGACCTGAAGGAGCATAAAACTGCCTGCTGCGTTGTTGTCATGGTGTCTCTTTAAAAGAGTGATAAAGAACTTCAGTTTTGGGTGGGAGGTGGCTTGCAACTTTTTTTTTTTTTGCCTTCAGCATGACATGAAGAATTAGAACTCTCCAAAACCTTCAATTTGAGTTAAACTATCCAGTAAAGAAGCCGAACCCGGTCTTGACCTTATCTATAATTTCATCCTCTAGCAGTATCTCCAAAGATATGAGAGAACTACAAAGGTTTCAGTTACAGAACATCTCCCAGTTCCCTGGCCCTCTCATGGAGTTTTCTCACAAGCCTGATGTGGGCGGATCTGATCTTGCTTCTTATATTTGCCCAAAAAAGAATGGACCATGCCAGAATGAACCATGTCCCTACCCCAGGTTTGGCGGGCGCTGATCCCCAAGGGCAGCACATCACCACCACGACCACACAATCACCACGACCACCACCACCATCACCACCACCATCCCCATCAAACCACCAATCTCCTGGCGTTCTTTACTGAGGCCCTGAGATTCAGGCTGAGACCTGCTTCCTTACAAAAGACTTGTTTCCTTCCTATCTGACATAGCCCAGGTAGCAATCACATTTCATAATGTTTTTCTCCTTTTGTTCTCAGGTGTTCTAAGCCGGCTCCCTGCAGCACACATCAACAGTAGAACACCTGGGGCGGACCTGGCTCCCAGACCATCAGGAGAGGCTTGCCAACAAGCTTGCTCAGGATGTCTCCGTAGTGGAAATTCTGGGACTGGGGCCTGTTTGGAAATACCAGAGATAGTTCAGTTCAGTTCAGTCGCTCAGTAGTGTCTGACTCTTTGCGACCCCATGAACTGCAGCACACCAGGCCTCCCTGTCCATCCTCAACTCCTGGAGTCCACCCAAACCCACATCCATTGAGTTGGTGATGCCATCCAACCATTTCATCTGGAGACCCCCCCCAAAAAAAAAATAGCATCAGTGCTTCCTATTAGAACAAGATAGAAAAGCACACATATCATTTTTAAGAAGCTGAGCTTTGGACTGGTCGTGAGAGGAGATGGTGGGGAAGAGCCCCTTTCTTACTGAGCACATGTTGGCTCGTTTTGTCACTCTTAACTGGAGAAAGCTCTGTTGCCCTCCTTCTGCCAAGATGTTCCCTGCATAACTTGGGTTCTAGTAAAAGCGCCCAATGCGCGCAGTATAAGAAGTCCTTCCTTCACTCTGTCTTTTCAATCACAAAGTATGTTGATTCATTAAAGTCCAGACTTTTTGCTGGCACCAGCTTGACCTCTGCTGCCCTACCTTGGCCTCTCACGGTCGCCTCCATAAAAGCCATAGGTGAGTCAGCTGAAATGGGAAAGAGTAAAGAGGTGTGTTTCTGGCTCCTCCACTCAAGACTCTGAGCAATGAAGGACTGCAAACAAAGTCTTTCAACCTGAAACTCTCAAGGGTAGGGTGTGGGAAAGTGTGCGGCCCAGTGCATGTTCGGCAGGTCGGACATGTGTACTTTCCTTCCATTTAATGATTAGAAAGGAATTAACTCTCCCTGCCGCACTGCAGTCCAGCTCTCACGCTCTCCTCATGGAAAATGCCACTGGGACAACACCAAGCTTCAAAACCCTTGTGTTTTCTGGCCAGGGATAAAGGGTTCCCTCTCTCCTACACTGATTTCCGGCCCCCTAGTTTCTCATTGTTCTGAAAATGTTTGTAATTTAATTGCTAAACATGAGAAATGTGATTAGTAATGTTTGGCTTCTCTGGTTGATTCTGTAGAAAGACTTTCTCACACATTGACGTCAAGCACCTGCACACATGTTGGGCGGTGGTCTGCTAACAGCCCAGAGCCTTGGTCTGCCTCCATGCCAGGCTTCAGTGTCAGAGCCCGCTCCTTCCTGCTACACTCCAACATTCCTCATAGCTGGAAGAAGTTATCTGCAGGCCAGCCGAGAAGACAACATCGCTCCTCTCCTGCCTCCATGGAATGTGCCCCGGTAAGAAATAAGAATTCTTCATTTGAAGCCTGGGGAGTCTGATGGTCTGCCTCTCATGAAGGGTCAGCAAATATTTTTTCAGGAATCCTGAATTATTTTCCTTGATATGAGAGCTTAAAAATCTAGAAAAACATTATGAAATGTGATTTCTATCTACTTGGCAACAAGTGAGGGGATGGTGTTATGTTTAAACACACACACACACACACACAAAATACACCCTGTGGAGACAGGTCTTAACCTGTATGTTGGAACCCCTGCTTAAATCTCAGGAGACAAAAGCGAGAGACAGTATGGCAGAGGGTTTCAGCACGCGGACCCAAGTCAGGCTGCCCAGGTTCACGTCCTTGCTCCCCTTCTTACCGAGCAGGAGACTCCGAGCAAGCTGCTACATTTCTGTGTGCTGAGGCTCCCCCATCTGCAAACCTGGGACCAGAGTAGTCCCTACCTCATGGAGCCGTTATGAGGATTAAGTTAATGTTCATAAAGTTGCTCACAGCGTGCCTGGCACATATAGTAAGCTCTAGAGGTGTTTGTTAAATAAACGAAATAAAGATGCATGTCACGGCTGTGTTAGTCAGATCAGGGCGCCGTGACTACACCACAGGACGGGTGGCTTAAACGACAGACATTTACCGTCTCACAGTGAGAGGCTGGAAATCTGAGATCAAGACAGCCTCAGGGCTGGTTCCCCGTGAGGGCTGGCCATGATGGAAACATCTGTTCCAGACCTCTCTTGTTGTCTTGTAAGTGGCTGACTTCTCCCTGAGTCTTCCCTCTTGTACATATCTATGTCCACATTTACCCTCCTTCTGAAAAATATTTATGCATCTACTTGTCTGCAAATAAAACATTTAGTTGCAGCACGTGGGATCTTCATTGCGTCATGTGGGGTTGCTCCCTGCATGTGGGATCTTAGTTCCATGACCAGAGATCAAACCTGTGTCCCCTTCATTACATGGCAGATTCTTAAGCACTGGGCCACCAGGGAAGTCCCCAGATTAATACTTCTTTATAAGAACATCTGTGATACTGGATAAGGGCCCATCCTAACGACCTCAATTTAATCAGGTCCGTAGCGATGCTGTCATCAAATATGGGCACAGTCTGAACCCGCACAATTATGCGGGTTAGAACTTCAACAGATGAACTGGGGGATGACACCCAGTTCAGCCTGTAGCAATAGCAGTTTCAACGGGGGTGCCTCGTCTCCAGAGGCAGCGCTTGGAGTGGAAGCAGCCACGTGTAACAGCAGCTGCCAAATCACGTGGAAGGGCGGGTCTTTTATCTGCATGTTCTCCTTTAAACCTGCTGTCTTCATCAATCAAACTCTTATTCAACACTAAGCTTAAGCCTCTGCCTCTCCTCGAGACTTAATGAGTTCAATAAGCCCATACTAATTCTTCAGAGTAGCACAGTTCTTAAATGTTGTTTGGCTTATTCAATTGGTCCAAAGTCCGTTTTCGTGTCCTGTTGGGTTCTCCCTAGTTCCAAGGTCCTTCACTAAAATCTGTCAATGTTTATTCGACTTTGATGGTGTGCTCATAATCCTTCTTCTTTCCATAAACTCAACATTTCTTATGAATAATTTAAAAATTTTGTTTCCAATTCTTCTTCATGACATGCCTTCATGGGTGAAATACAGAATGCTCACGCCATGCATGCAATGACTATAGCTTATGAAAGACTGGATTTGTATTAATATCCACCAGGTCAGAAAATATCTCATGTTCTGAATGAGGAAGGAAAACCAGAGAAACATCACAGAGTCAATTGATTTTAGAAACAGTGGTGAAGATAAGAATCCAAGAATAACTTAGAATAAGTTGAAAGGAAATTGTGAAATATTAATACTTCTCCAAACCTGGGATAAGGAGAAGGAGGCGGCAGAGGATGAGATAAGTTAGATAGCGTCACCCAGCTCAATGGGCATGAATTTGGGCAAACTCTGGAAGCTAGTGGAGGACAGAGGAGCCTGGTGTGCTACAGTCTGCTGCTGCTGCTGCTAAGTTGTTTCAGCCATGTCCGACTCTGTGCGACCCCATAGACGGCAGCCCACCAGGCTCCCCAGTCCCTGGGATTCTCCAGGCAAGAACACTGGAGTGGGGTGCCATTTCCTTTTCCAATGCATGAAAGTGAAAAGTGAAAGTGAAGTCACTCAGTCGTGTCTGACTCTGTGCGACCCCATGGACTGCAGCCCACCAGGCTCCCCAGTCCCTGGGATTCTCCAGGCAAGAACACTGGAGTGGGGTGCCATTGCCCTCTCCAGTGCTACAGTCTATGGGGTTGTAAAAAATTAGACACGACTTAGCAACTGAATAACAGCAACAACACACCCAGGACGCCGCTCACTAGGTTTTGAGCTTCTTAAGAGCAGTACTATTGTCTTATACTGCTGCCCCTCTCTCTTTTTAAGCCTCCAGGGTGACTGACAGAATTCTGGACATATATAAGAGCTCAGTGGACATCTGTGTATTAAAAGCCTTGATTGCGGCTAAGGTTTAAAAGAGACAATGTTAGCATTTATCTGTAGGAAATTCATTACATGTCAAAGGCAGTACAAGTGGAAAATATATACAGACTCATAAAAGGAGTTCAGAAGTGGAGGCTTTTTTCTTAAGATATTGTTTACTCTAAGGGAAAAAAAAAATCCAAAACAAGTGAGGAACTATCTACTTGATTTAAGATAATAATTTAACCCTCCCACTTTAAACATAAGGAGGGAGAACAAGAACTCGACCACCTTGGGAGGACATTCATCTAGACCACATCCCTCCATTTACAGATGCATAGAGGACTCAGCAATATTAACTTCTCCACGGTCATACAGTGAGCTGGACACTAACCTGATTTCCATATGTTATGCTTCCTGGCTTTCTCCTGTTGATTTATTTAGTAAATAAATGATGTAAAATATACTTCAGTTTCCTGATGTGTACAATTAAGGAAGAGGCAAAGGAACTGCTGGAAATGGAAAGCACGTGCAGTAGCCAAGAGGTGGAAGCACCGATCAGCTGGTAAATGAACGGAGAGACCAAATGTGGTCCACACACACGACGGAACATTATCCGTCCCGAAGAAGGGGGGTGATTCTGACACATGCTGCAACATGGACACTAAGTGAAGTGAAGTAAACTAGTCACAAAGCAACGAAATTTGTAAGACTCCACTTATATGAGGTCCCTAGAGTCATCAGATTCACAGCAACAGAAGGTAGCATGGTGGTTGCCAGGGACTGAGGGGAGGAGACGTAGGGTCTTGTTCTTTAACCGTCGCAGTTTCAGTTCTGCGAGATGAAGATGTTCTGGAAGTTGGTTGCACATCATTGTCAATATACGTAATGCTAGTGAACTGGACACTTAGAAGTGGTTAAGAGGGTAAATTTGAGTCATGTGGTTGTTTTTTTTTAAACCACATTTAAAAGAAAAAAAAGCAAATAAAAAGGAAAGATGAGATAAACAGAAAATGACAAGAGAGAAAAAGACAAAGAGGGTGCAATGCAAAAAACCCCCACAAAGATCAATACAGCATTTCTCAGCCACAGAGCTCCTCACCACCCACCCCTCAGCCCCTCAAGCCAGCCTGTCTTCTGATTCTTAGTTCTGCTTAACTGTGCTAACCAAGATCACTCTGCTATTCATACCAGCAATGCCTGCTCTGCTGGCAAACTCCTGATCCCAATTTCTACACACACACACACACACACACATACACACCATGGCAGGTCCAAACACGCCTCCATTCTGCAGCCCTCTCCTCCCCAGAGCTGACTAAGTCACCAAACTTAAAATCTTTGTCATCCTGTCTGTCAAGGTGGCCGAGAGTCAGAACTAAACCAAACCGTGAAGATAAAATTCATTTCAGGATCCCCTTCCCCTCCTTCCTCTCCTTTCTTTGGTTGCTCAGAGGCCCATGCAGTTCCCAGGCAGACAAGATGCTCTCACTGTGGTCAACCAGAGGTTCCTGGGTCAGTTCTTCCCTGTTTTGCATATCTTTTTCTCCACGGCCCATGCACCATCTCCTTCCCTCCATCTCTACCCCACCCCACATCTCACTCCCTACTAGGGTCACCATCATCTGTACATGCTCTCCAAATTTGCTCTTAGGCAGTGATCATGCTAGAAATAGAATCAGACCATAAAAGTCACACTGTGGCAGTCTGGAGAGACACTTTCACCACCAGACACATTGACAGCTGAGTGTCGTTTCTGCTTTGGCTCAGCCACTTCATGTTTTCTGGAGCTATTTGTAATCGCCCTCTGCTCTTCCCCAGTGCCATACTGGACACCTTCCGACCTGGGAGCGGGGCCTCGTCTTCTGCTATCATATCTTTTTGTTCTTTCATACTATTCATGAGATTCTCACAGCAAAAATACTGGAGTGGTTTGCCATTCTCTCCTCCAGTCTCCAGTGGATCTTCCCGACCCAGGATTTGAACCAGGGTCTCCTGCATTGCAGGTGGATTCTTGACCAACTGAGCTGTCAGGGAAGCCTATCCAGTGGACCACGTTTTGTTAAAACTCTTTACTATGATCATCCATCCTGAGTGGCCCTGCACAGCATGGCTCATATCTTCATTGAGCTGACGCCAGCCCCTTGACAAGACTGTGATGCTTGAAGGGGGAGAGATAATAGTGCATTAATATGTGACGATCTCTCAGGGAATATTTTCTCTGTTTTAGGTTACAATTCAAATGTCCATGTCTTTAATGGTGGAACTCTAGTTATGAGAGACAGGCCTGTGGGGGCATGATTTTAGGGTGTTTACTGATTTGGCTGTCTCAAAATTCCTCTGTGTTCACATGGTCAATTCTGAAGAATCCTCACTGGGAGACTTCGAAGCAGTTAAAATATAATTCTTAAATTCCTGGTCAATAAAATTTCAGCCTCTTCCTCACACTCTTCTTACAAACCCACTCGCTGCTTTTGCATAGGATCCAAATTCTTGTTTGAGTGCCACCTTTTAAAATTTCCTGTTGGTTATGTTGGAGAAGCTAGCAAGCAGGGATATATGATAAAAAAAAAAAATTCCTAAGGTGCAAGAGAAATGGTTTCAGGTATTATGGAATTATTGTCTCCTTATTTCACTGAAGGCCAACTTGGCAGAAAGGATTTTTTTGAACTCTGTGTTTCTATTATGATGGGGTACACGTGGATTCTGGAGGTGAACCCCTGAAAAGAAATTCTTCTCTGAAAAGCATCTCTATGAAGGTCACATATATCCTTCTAAATACCAGAAGAAAGTCAGGCCCTCTGGCCAATACATGGCTGGCCTTATGACTGACAAGGAGAGTCCCTAGTCACTGTGAATGCAGTACTATGAAGATCTGTGGCTCCTTGTACGTCACTTTTTCTATTTTTGCCACACTGCACAGCATGCAGGATCTTAGTTCCCTGACCAGAGATCAAACCCCATGCCCCTTGCAGTGGAAGCATGCAGTCTTAACCACTAGACCACCGGGGAAGTCCCTCCCTACATGTTTTTTGAATGATAACTCATCTTTTATTCTCTAGTGAGACATCTACATATCTGCCTGTCAGGCTTCATCCTAAATGAATGGCCTGTCTGTTCTCACTCACCGTGAGTTGTAAGAAGGAAAGATCAGATAATGTTCACTATTTTTAATTGCACTTGGCTTAAGAGTTCCCTCTTCCCATTTTTCCTTTTATTGTTCTTGAAGTGTCATGCCAAATAAAGCAAGACTATCTCCTGTAGCATATTTAAAGCCACCCCCATGTTCCTAGCACCAGGATCAAGCAGGAGAAAGTTCAAAATGAGCATTCATTTTTGCAGGAGGGTAAGTAGAAATAAATCATTTCTCTAACACAGAGTGCCATCGAGAAAGAAAAATTTGTAATCGTGAATAAACCAGTGAAGCCACACCACCATCTAGCTAGCATGGTGCCTAGTAGCTAGAATGGCTTCAAAAGGCAATCCTGTTCTATAAGGAGAAATGAAGTGAAAGTGTCAGTCACTAAGTCGTGTCCAAGTCTTTGTGACCCCATGAACTGTAGCCCACCAGGCTCCTCTGTCCATGGGATTCTCTAGGCAAGACTATTAGAGCAGGTTGCCATTTCCTTCTCCAGGGGATCTTCCTGACCCGGGGACTGAACTCAGGTCTTCTGCATTACAGGCAGGTCCTTTACCATCTGAACCACCAGGGAAGCCCCCCTCTGCGGAGAGGAGTTGTGCTATTTGTGGGTAATCCAATAAATCTTCCAGTAATTCTGCTTTTTTCTGCTCTCATTTAGTTTTTTCCTTTGCTTATCATTTGGGATGATGACTCATATTTACTATTGGGCAGTTACCTTCAACTATTCAATTTTTATTTTAGACTTGTCTGCACCCTTTCCAATGGCATAGAATTCCTTTTCCAGGGAACATGTTATGGCAAATCCTAAAGAAAATCCAGAAACATGAGTAAGTCTTATTTATAAACCAGTTACCTCCTTTCATCTCCCAAAAAGGTGTTTATTTTTCTTTTAAACACACTTTTAATAAAGAAAGAAATACCATAGTCTTCCCAAGGGCTAAAATCTTAGTTTGCCTCTGTTTCAAATATTTCTTTATCCCACTTGAATTCCAATATTTTTTGAGGAAATTAAACAAAACCTGGTTATTCAGGGCCAGGAAAGAAAGGTGCCTCTCCTTTCTGTTATTGTTCAGTCAGTAAGTCGTGTCCAACTCTTTGCAACCCTGTAGACTGAACTCCGGGAGCTGGTGATGGACAGGGAGGCCTGGCGTGCTGCGATTCATGGGGTCGCAGAGAGTCAGACACGACTGAGCGACTGAACTGAACTGAACTGAACTCAGCTGAGACTGCAGCATGCCAGGCTTCCCTGTCCTTCTCTCTCCTAGGATCCCTCAAATGTTATTAAGTTTGGCTGGGGATGAGACCCTGGGCTTCCCTGGTGGCTCAGTGGTGAAGAATCTGCCTGCAATGCAGGAGCCTTGGCGATGCAAATTTGATCCCTGGATCAGGAAGATCCCTGGAGGAGGGCATGGCAACCCACTCCAGTATTCTTGCCTGGAGAATTCCCTGGACAGAGGAGCCTGGCAGGCTACAGTCCATAGAGTCGGACAGACCAAAGTGACTTAGCATGCAGGGGGGGAGCCCTAGAGCAATTTAATTAATTTTCTTTTGCTGAAACCAGTGTTTTGAAAGGAGGGGTAAAACAAAAAGATTTTCAAATGTCAGGCATTAGAATGTCAACGTTTGCACTATGTTTTATATTTGTCGTCATCATCACATTGAAAAATACTTATTAAGCTATTGAGTGTGTATGGTGCTGTGGTAAGCAGAGTATAAAGAGAACTATGTCGAGATAATTCCCATTTTTCTGGATGGAAAGGGAAGCTGAGACCACGACACAACACGAAGACTATAGTTTGGTTCCAGTGGATAAGGCATTATGAAGATTAAAAAGAACAGGTTTTTTTTTGTTATTGTTGTTTGTTTTCACAGTTAATTTTGTTAAAAAGCAAAGCAACCATACAAAATTATAGAAGTAGGAAAAATATTTAATTTTATAGATCAGAAAACCCTGCAAGAGAAAGGCAGAGCGACTTGCCCAAAGCTACAGAAAATTAAAGACCCACTCGGGATGACAACCTAGTCATCCAATTTTTAAAAATATTCATTTGGTTATGAATTTGGCTGTGTTGGGTCTCAGCTGCTGCATGCAGGATCTTCTTCGCATGGCACTGTTTCCTTGTAGCGCATGGACTCTCTAGTTGTGGGGTGTGGTGCTCAGGTGTAGTTGCTCCGAGGCATGTCGGATCTTAGTTCCCTGACCAGAGATCAAACCCACGTCCCCTGCACTGCAAGACACATTCTTAACTTTACTGGACCACCAGGAGAGTCCCCTATATCCAAATTTAATGTTCTTTTCATTGCACTGTTTTGCCACGATGTTTTCAGTAAGTTGTTTATAGATGTTATCTCAGCAAAGGTTCAACACTTAAAGGTTAGAAGCTGCAGGATTAGTTTATAAAAACCAGGAAAAGATCAGAGGCAAGCCAAGAGCATGTCTGGGAGATAGAAAAGTTATGAGAGTCAAGCAGGAACGAGAGTGATGTATGCCCCTCTCACACAGGAGGGGAGCACCGCAGCAGAGAGAGCCGTGCTCGGGGGGTGACGCCTGGCTCTGCCTCCTGTTAGCTCCAGGACCCAGGATCAGGGACTGTCAGCTTCCTTCCTTCCTGGAGAGGGCTTCCCTGATGGCTCAGACAGTAAAGAATCCACCCGCAGTGCAGAAGACCTGGGCTCAGTCCCTGGGTCAGGAAGATCCCTTAGAGAAGGAAATGGCAACCCACTCCAGGATTCTCGCCTGGAGAATCCCACGGACAGAGCAGCCTGGCGGGCTACAGTCCATGGGGTCACAAGAGTTCGACATGACTAAGTGACTGATACCCCTTGGTGGAGAAGGCAAGCAAGTTGAACTGAATTCCCTCTGAGGTGTTCTTTCCTGCTCTCACGTGTTGCAATTTCATTATGTGATGGGCACCAAATCATAGGTAGTTCTGGAAAGAGAATCCAGTATTGTTATGGAAGAATGGTAAGCTTCCCACAGGGTCACACGTGAAACGTTGTCATCCAGAGCCAAGAAAAATGTTCTCTCTCACTAAAGACCTCAGACACTCAGAAAACAGGCAGCGCTTTTTGTTTGTTTCCATCTCCATTACTTCTTTGTCGCACAGGAGGATTTGGTTAGGGACTTTTTTTCACTTAGATGTTAGAGCTATGAGAGGTAGATTTCTTTGTTGTTAGTTCTAAATCCGTATCTATGTATGTACTCATATATATTAAAAACCTTAGAAGTTACTGATAAAAGGAAGCATTTCTTTGTTTCTTTCTTTCTTTTTCACTCATTTGTTTAAATTCTCTCCTCTCTCTTAAGTTTCAAATTTGGGGTAGTAGGTTAGTTTAGCACCCAGGGACTGGGTGCTCCTCATTCTTGAATCTCCTGGGGAAATACTGTGGTCTGAGAGGATACTCATTCTTGCTCTGACTTCAGTTCAACCCCCCAAAAGACAACTAGGTCACACCTGGTTTCTGTTATGTTTAAAAACTCGGCCACCAGGTTGCCCACTTGAGACCAAATTGATCACTAAAATAAACGTAACCAACCTGTCCTGACCCAGGTTTAGAAACCCCAGGGTACAAATCTCTCTCTCTCTCTCTCTTTTTTTTTTTTGATGTGCTAAACCACACAGTCAAACTTGTGCATATGATTATTAAAGAGTTACAATCATAATTCATTACAGCATAAAGCCAAGCTAACTTAAGACAGATTTAAATAAAGTCATGAGCTCTGCACAGCCCATTTCCTCAGGCCTGAGATCAAGAGCAATGCACATCCAGTCAGTCATACCACCCAAGTGTCAGGACACAACCTGCAAGTTTCTGTGAAATGTCTGTGTTTGGTGTTATGTCACTTGTTATGTTTTGTCTGGATGGTACTGGATGTTTGGAAACTAAAACATGGACCTAAAAACTTTCATTTTGACGGGCTATTTGGCATTATAACCAAGAAGCACTTCCAATCAATAACGTTGACATCATCAGCCTTTGATAAAGCATATGCTTTGTTTTATTTCAGATTGACACGAGAGAGTAAAAAACCCCATATCCATAACATTTTTACTCAGCTTTGCATGTTGGCATCCACTTGCTATTAATACAAACTATAAAGCAGTTAAAATGGCTCTCAAGTTTTTAGAACATTCTCACTCCTTGCCTGCTTGCTTGCCTGTCTTTTCTTTTTTTGCATTAAAAATTTGATCTTTGCCTTATTGGAACTATGAAGAAATCTAAATCTGAATAGCCCTTTTTATAATACACAGTCATTGTTTGTACTTGCAAAATTGGATTAAGAAATCACTGGTGTTCTTACACATGTCGTTTTGCCAAAGAAAATTCAGCGTATTCCTGCCTAGCCGTGAAATTTCCACCAACCAGAGCGAGTGATTTTGTACCACCCACACTCTTCTTGGCGTCCCCACTTCCCTAGGGAAATATCAGCTTGAAACCCATAGAACATGTAGAAACTCCTCTTGTGCCCTGCTCTGTTACACCTGTCCTGCAGGTGAAATAATTTCCCAGCTTGTACTACATTATGGGGTCTAGTGCCTAGTCTGTAAAAATCAGATAAACATCTTTCCTATGTTTCCGCCTTTCCATCCTCTTCTTTATCCAAAATTAAAGACAACAACTTTCTCTTGATCAGAACCCCTCTCTCTGTACTTCTTTTTCTTACTCTTAGGTATCAAACTCCACTTGGGTGCTAATTACTCTCTTGAGCATAAGCATAGTCGGTTCATTGGTAAATGCAGAAGATGCGAGTTCAGTCCCTGGGTCGGGAAGATCCCCTGGAGAAGGCCTTGGCAACCCACTCCAGTATTCTTGCCTAGGGAATCCCATGGACAGAGGAGCCTGGTGGGTTACAGTCCATGGTGTTACAAAAGAGTCAGACACAAGTTAGCCACTAACCAACAACAAAAACAACACAAATGATTAGAAGTTCCTTCTTGAGTTTTGCTGCAAATTCTTGATTTATTCGAAACCCAAAACTTTTCTTTTCCTAAAACCAGCACACACACACACACACCCCAGCCTGCATTAATTGTTGTTGCCATGTTGCTCAGTTGTGTCTTCCTCTTTGCACCTCCATGGACGGCAGCACACCAGGCAGGCCTCCCTGTCCTTCACCATCTCCCAGGCTTTGCTTAAACTCAAGTCCGTTGAGTCGGTGATGCCATCCAGCCATCTCGTCCTCTGTCATCCCTTCTCCTGCTGCCTTCAGTCTTTCCCAGCTTCAGCATCTTTTCCCAGGAGTCAGCTCTTCGCATGAGGTGGCCAAAGTATTGGAGCTTCAGCTTCAGCATCAGTCCTTCCAATGAATAGTCAGGACTGATTTCCTTTAGGATGGACTGGTTGGATCTCCTTGCAGTCCACGGGACTCTCAAGAGTCTTCTCCAGCACCACAGTGCAAAAGCATCAAGTCTTCAATGCTCACCCTACTCCATGGTCCAACTCACACCCATACATGACTACTGGAAAAACCATGGCTTTGACTAGACGGACCTTTGATGGCAAAGTAATGCCTCTGTTTTGTAAATACACTGTCTAAGTTTGTCATAGCTTTACTTCCAAGGAACAAATGTTTTTTAATTTCATGGCTGCAGTCATGATCTGCAGGGATTTTGGAGTCCCCCAAAATAAAAAGTCTATCACTGCTTCCATTGTTTCCCCATCTATTTGCCATGAAGTGATGGGACCAGATGCCATGATCTTCATTTTCTGAATGTTGAGTTTTAAGCCAGCTTTTTCACTCTCCTCTCTCACTTTCATCAAGAGGCTCTTTAGTTCCTCTTTGCTTTCTGCCATAAAGGTGGTGTCATCTGCCTATCTGAGCTCTTCGATATTTCTCCCACAATCTTGATTCCAGCTTGTGCTTCATCCAGTCTGGCATTTCACATGATGTACTCTGCATATAAGTTAAATAAGCAGGGTGACAATATACAGCCTTGACGTACTTCTTTCCCAGTTTGGAACCAGTCCATTGTTCCATGTCTGGTTCTAACTGTTGCTTCTTGACCTGTTGTGATCCACACAGCCAAAGGTTTTAGCATAGTCAATAAAGCAGAAGTACATGTTTTCCTGGAATTCTCTTGCTTTTTCTATGATCCAGCAGATTTTGGCAATTTGATCTCTGGTTCCTCTGCCTTTTCTAAATCCAGCTTGAACATCTGGAAGTTCTCGGTTCATGTACTGTTAAAGCCTCCCTTGGAGAATTTTGAGCATTACTTTGCTAGTGTGTGAAATGAATGCAATTGTGCAGTAGTTTGAATATTCTTTGGCATTGCCTTTCTTTGTGATTGGAATGAAAACTGACCTTTTTGAATGTGATATTGACCCCACACTAATAGTTTTAAGCAATTAATATGAGAATATAAGTTTTATCATCGGTATAACAATCAAAACTTTTTAACTGGCAGCTCCTCTTGGCTTTACCTATATCCTAGTACTATCAAAAAGGGAAATGCAAAATAAATTTGTAATCATCATACTGAGCAGAAATCTGGAGTTAAAAAATAATTTTTTGTCTCAACAATGCAAGTACATAAGTCAAATAGCATTACAAAGCTTACCACAAACAAACAACCCCCTCCCCAAACTACAGTTCACTTCCTCACACCACCGTCTCTGAATTCTGCGCCTCAGAACTTCTCAATTTCACCTCTTTCTTCTGGTATTCCTCTGTTTCTTCCAATATTTACCCCTGTATTTCAGAATGATTTGCTTATACTGCTTTTTCTTTATCAGTCAACTTGGGCATTATCTCACTTGCAACTATGGAGGCTGTGAATTTAGCATCTTACATCCTCACCCACCCATGTCCATCCCTTTCCTTCACTCCTTTTTTTTTTTCTTCATTTTTCTCAGTACAGTTTTCTCACAATATTTGGACAGATGAACATTTTGTGTTTACATGTATTATTTCAATGTAAATATTGCTCACAAAATATTCCTTTTCTTGTACAAAGTTATTTTCCCCTAGAGTTAATAATTGTTGTTTCTTGCCCTTTTTTTTTTTTTTTTTTACTGCCAGTCTTTCTTCCCAAACTCTGTAAAGAACTGTAGAATTCCTTTCAACACAGTCAGATCATCTATTGGTATTATTCTGGGACAGGGGGTGATATCTTTCTAGCACCTCTCCATCCTCCCCCTCCAGATAGAATTAGTGGTTCTTTCTGGTCTCCTGTGAACTTGCTAGCCTTGCCTTCGCCATTATCCTGAGAGCTGCGCTTCCTTTCCCGGTGGTGGTTCCCAGTTTCCCGGCTTTGTTGTCCTCCCTGTCATTGTTTCACTCCATTTCTTTGTTGCAGTTCCATCATCAAGTAACTTGCCAAGCAAAGGTGAGTGGGTGGCAGTTTTTAACAACTTTCTCTTTGTTAATAACTTCAAGATTACATGACTAAATTTTAATTTCCCCCAGATTCTCCTATATGTAACATTTTGTCCCATTTGCACACACATACACATGTGTGTATGTGTATGTGTGTACATATAATAAAAATATTTTTTTCTGAACCATTTAAAACTAAGTTCTGTACATAGTGATCCTTTATCCCTAAAGACTTCAATTTATATTTCATAAGAATAAGTATACTATCTTGTATTTTTCTAGCTCTGCTGTGAATTTTGGTGAATTTAACACTGACACAGTACTTTTATCTGCCACTCAATTGTGTCAGTTGATCCAAAGATGCGTTTTGTATTATTTTTTCCCCTCCAGTACAGGATCCAGCCTAGGATCAGGCATTGTGTTCAGGAGTCAGCTGTCTTTAGTCTCTTTTAATCTGGAACTTTTCCGCAGCCAGTCTATGTCATTTTATGATGGTTTGTTTTGGTTTTTTTAAAGAATAAAGCGCCCCCCCCGCCCCCCCGCCTGTTCTTTTATTTTACATAGAATGCTCCACATTTTGGTTTCCCAGTGTTTCTTCAGAGTGAGACTCTAGTTATGCGTCCCTGGTCAGAAGTACTGCGTTTTCCATGTCCTCGCATCTGGACATGCCCAATGTCTTTCTGCTTCTCACTAACGATGTTAATTTTAGTCACCTGGTCTAGGTGCTATTCAGTTTTTTCCCCATTGGATAGTTATTTTCTCCCCTTGTGGTGAGAAACCTGTGGGAAGACACTTTAAGGCCATGCTAATATCTTCTTCATCATCGAAATTTCCCCCTAGATTTCGCAGTCATTGATGACTCTTGCTTGAAACAATCTTTAGCAATTGGGAATGATGATTTAACCCCTGCATTTACCCATCAGCACTCAGCTTATTTAACTTATATGCAGAGTACATCATGAGAAACGCTGGGCTGGAAGAAGCACAAGCTGGAATCAAGATTGCCGGGAGAAATATCAATAGCCTCAGATATGCAGATGACACCACCCTTATGGCAGAAAGTGAAGAGGAACTAAAAAGCCTCTTGATGAAAGTGAAGGAGGAGAGTGAAAAAGTTGGCTGAAAGCTCAACATTCAGAAAATGAAGATCATGGCATCTGGTCCCATCACTTCATGGGAAATAGATGGGGAAACAGTGGAAACAGTGTCAGACTTTTATTTTGGGGGGCTCCAAAATCACTGCAGATGGTGACTGCAGCCATGAAATTAAAAAACGCTTACTCCTTGGAAGGAAAGTTATGACCAACCTAGATAGTATATTCAAAAGCAGAGACATTACTTTGCCGACTAAGGTCCGTCTAGTCAAGGCTATGGTTTTTCCTGTGGTCGTGTATGGATGTAAGAGTTGGACTGTGAAGAAGGCTGAGCACCGAAGAACTGATGCTTTTGAACTGTGGTGTTGGAGAAGACTGTTGAGAGTCCCTTGGACTGCAAGGAGATCCAGCCAGTCCATTCTGAAGGAGATCAACCCTGGGATTTCTTTGGAAGGAATGATGCTAAAGCTGAAGCTCCAGTACTTTGGCCACCTCATGCGAAGAGCTGACTCATTGGAAAAGACTCTGATGCTGGGAGGGATTGGGGGCAGGAGGAGAAAGGGACGACCCAGGATGAGATGGCTGGATGGCATCACTGATTCGATGGACGTGAGTCTGAGTGAACTCCGGGAGTTGGTGATGGACAGGGAGGCCTGGCGTGCTGCGATTCATGGGGTCGCAAAGAGTCGGACACGAGTGAGCGACTGAACTGAATTGAACTGAACTGCCTAACATCAACATGAATCAGCCATAGATGAGCTCCTTTTTAAATTCAAAAGTACATAGCAGAGGGTTCCAGTCCCCGTTCCCTCTACCCCTCACCAGCAACCAATTCTACAAAGAAATTGTGTTGGAAAAATATCCCTTTCTTCCTCTATCACATGATTCAACTAAAACTGTAAGTTGTAATGGAGGATAAATTTGAAGATCCTAAACAACATATGGACTTTCTCACTGTGAATCTAGTGGACCAGGCAATGGGTCTTCCTTTTCCTACACTGTGTTCCTGTGAAGATAAACTTTACATGAAAATTCGCTGTGGTTACACACACACACACACACACATGAATATTTATAAATAAACTATTGATTCCGTGAGATTGCTTAATTTCAAGTTAGTCACAGGATTATAAAATGTAGTCTTCCTAGATGCTTAGGCAATATTTTATTGAGTTAATCCCTCTGAGATAAATCAAACTGCACCTTACACAGATTATATTTTGTCACTCTCCAATTTTTTTTTTTTTAAACTGTACGGAGACAACCACTGTTTCCCTATTTCATCATTGTAACTTGGGCTTGTCTGCATTTCTGTCAAAAACACATTTTCTTCTGATGAGGATATTCATGAAAACGTAGCAAGAGAATCTAGGAAGTAAGCACCTAATATTGTGCCTGGCACATAATAAGTGTTGGACATTAGTCATTGAATATGGAAAAATAAAGTAGTTTTCTGATTTAATTTTATATTACCTTTATCCCTGTATTCCATATTATATTTGAATTGTCATTTTAAATGGTGAAGTGTAGGTCATTTGTATCATATACATATGATAATCTCCATTACTAGGTCTTCTTTTTTTTTTATGTTTTGAAATGAAATAGTTTTTTTCTTCAGCAACTACCAAGATGACCCGCAGAGGTTTCCAATAGGACAGTCACAATCCTCCCTGCAGCTCAACTTCAGGAAGGAGAAAGTGAAAGTGTTATTCACTCAGTCAGGTCAGACTCTCTGCGATCCCATGGACTATAGCTGCCGGATTTCCCAGGCAAGAATCCTGGAGTGGGTTGCCATTTCCTTCTCCAGGGGATCTTCCCCCACAAGTGATCAAACCCAAGTCTCCTGCATTGCAGGCAGATTCTTTACCATCTGAGCCACCAGGGAAGCCTCATGAAGAAGAGTGAAATAAAATCTATCATCTTAACATCAGGCTACTAGATCTTCTTAAAGTTGTCTCATTTTTCTAAATCTGTCCTATGAAAGTTACATGGGTCAATGCCTATGAAATACAATTTTACATATTATATAAAGAAATATAATATAGGTTTTGTTTGTTTGTTTGTTTGTGCCCTTCCCTGAACAGCTGTATCACATTTCTCCCTTGCACTAATCTTTTAGGGTCATGTTTTTCTCCTTGATCACAGAACAAACTTACATGCACCTAACTCATACCCAGAAGCCATTTCCACTTGAATTAGGATTAAGTGTGATTGTCGTTCAGTCGCTAAGTTGTGTCCGACTCTTTGCCACCCCGTGGACTGCAGCCTGATAGATTGATAGAGGGTGGGAGGGTAGGTAGACAGAAGGATGGATGGACAGATGGGGAGAGAAGGGAGTGCCCTTGCTTTTGGAAGAATGCTGTCGCTCAGTCATGTCCGACTCTTTGCGACTCCATGAATCGCAGCACGCCGGGCCTCCCTGTCCATCACCAAATCCCGGAGTTCACTCAGACTCACGTCCATCGAATCAGTGATGCCATCCAGCCATCTCATCCTGGGCCGTCCCCTTCTCCTCCTGCCCCCAATCCCTCCTAGCATCAGAGTCTTTTCCAATGAGTCAGCTCTTCGCATGAGGTGGCCAAAGTACTGGAGTTTCAGCTTCAGCATCATTCCCTCCAAAGAAATCCCAGGGCTGATCTCCTTCAGAATGGACTGATTGGATCTCCTTGCAGTCCAAGGGACTCTCAACAGTCTTCTCCAACACCACAGTTCAAAAGCATCAATTCTTCGGCACTCAGCTTTCTTCACAGTCCAACTCTCACATCCATACACGACCACAGGAAAAACCATAGCCTTGACTAGACGGACCTTTGTTGTTAAAGTAATGTCTCGGCTTTTGAATATGCTATCTAGGTTGGTCATAACTTTCCTTCCAAGGAGTAAGCGTTTTTTAATTTCATGGCTGCAGTCACCATCTGCAGTGATTTTGGAGCCCCCCAAAATAAAAGTCTGACACTGTTTCCACTGTTTCCCCATCTATTTCCCATGAAGTGATGGGACCAGATGCCATGATCTTCATTTTCTGAATGTTGAGCTTTCAGCCAACTTTTTCACTCTCCTCCTTCACTTTCATCAAGAGGCTTTTTAGTTCCTCTTCACTTTCTGCCATAAGGGTGGTGTCATCTGCATATCTGAGGCTATTGATATTTCTCCCGGCAATCTTGATTCCAGCTTGTGCTTTTTCCAGCCCAGCGTTTCTCATGATGTATTCTGCATATAAGTTAAATAAGCAGGGTGACAATATACAGCCTTGACTTACTCCTTTTCCTATTTGGAACCAGTCTGTTGTTCCATGTCCAGTTCTAACTGTTGCTTCCTGACCTGCATACAGATTTCTCAAGAGACAGTTTAGGTGGTCTGGTATTCCCATCTCTTGAAGAATTTTCCACAGTTTATTGTGATCCACACAGTCAAAGGCTTTGGCATAGTCAATAAAGCAGAAATAGATGTTTTTCTGGAACTCTCTTGCTTTTTCCGTGATCTAGCGGATGTTGGATGTTAGGCAGAAACCAATACAATTCTGTAAAGCAATTATCCTTCAATTAAAAAATGAGCAAACTTAAAATGTAAAAAAAAGGAGGTCATGATATGTACCATCATATCCACTCTGTTTAAAGTGAGGGCAATATTCATGTATTTATAGAGAGGGTCTACAAGTATTTACATGGTTAAAAGAGTTTATATCAAATTTGCAGCCTATGTCAGGCCAGCTGGTAACCATCATAGTTCCTGACATTTCAAGCCTCGTCAAGGCTTGTGGTCAAGATATTATGTGGGTCAAGATAAACCCTGCTGCTGCTGCTACGGCTAAGTAGCTTCAGTCGTGTCCGACTGTATGCGACCCCATAGATGGCAGCCCACCAGGCTCCCCCCATCCCTGGGATTCTCCAGGCAAGAATACTGGAGTGGGTTGCCATTTCCTTCTCCAATGCATGAAAGTGAAAAGTGAAAGTGAAGTCACTCAGTCATGTCCGACTCTTCGCGACCCCATGGACTGCAGCCCACCAGGCTCCTCCGTCCATGGGATTTTCCAGGCAAGAGTACCGGAGTGGGGTGCCATTGCCTTCTCCAGATACATGCTAATATGCTTCTATTGGGAGTGAAATTTGATACAGCCATTTGCAAAGCATTCTAGAGCTTCACATCAGAAAAATACAAAATAAAACAACGCATGTCAGGTTGGAAGCAGTTTTAAAATCTGACCATACTAAGTGCTGGCAAGCAGGTGGGAAGTGTGATCCTGTGTGTGCTTGACAGATATGGTATAACTCTAGAGGATCATTTTCAAGAGCACTGTGTGAGCTCAGTCGCTCAGTCCTGTCTGACTCTTTGTGACCCCATGGACTGTAGCCCACCAGGCTCCTTGGTCCATGGGATTCTACAGATGAGAATACTGGAGTGGGTCGCTGTTCCCTTTTCCAGGGGATCTTCCCAACCCAGGGATTGAAGCCGCGTCTTCTGAGTCTCCTGCTTTGGTAGACGGATTCTTTACCACTCGTACCACCTGGGAAACTCATGAAGAGCGTTGGCAATGGCTCGTAAAGTTGAAAATAAACCTTCTCCATGACTCAGATACTGTAGCTTTTCATTTCAATGGGCTGCTCTTGTCATTCAGCTAGTAAAGAATCCTCCTGCAATGCAGGAGACCTGGGTTCGATCCCTGGGTTGGGAAGATCTCCTAGAGAAGGAAAAGTTTACCCACTCCAGTATTCTGGCCTGGAGAATCCCGTGGACTCTCCATGGGATTGCAAAGAGTCCATGGGGTTGCACAGAGTCGGACATGACTGAGCGACTTTCACTTTCACTTCATTTTAATTCCTGGTTGAGTACTTATATCATCAAGTATATTTTCTAGAAATGTTTTATCTCTAGAATCTTTGCCTGTCTGAGGCCATCTATTGCCTGTATGTTTCTTGTGTTTATCTGTTGCCTGATGACACTTGGGTATAGAATTTTTCAGTGAAAAATCCCTTATCACTCAAGACATTTAGATGGTGCTTCACTGTTTTCAGATGAACGTTCCTGTAAAGAAGGCTGAAGGCAGCCTGATTCCTTTTCCTTATGTAAGTGGTTTGACCCCTTGTGCAGGAGGCCTGAAAGAACTTTTCTCTGTCTTCAGCACCCCACCAGTATTCTTGTTGGTATTATTTTCTATTTTTTCCCTGAATCCCTTTGAAATGCAAATTGAACTAATCATTTAAGAAATGTTTCTCTTCATCACTGAATATATCTTTGACATGGTTTTCCACATGTTCATTCCTTGCCTTTTAATTTTTAAAACATCTCTTTGTTCTGGAACTGTGTTGCTTAGTCCTCCATTCCTTTTCTTGACAAGTTCCTTTTGGACCTTATTGTGTTATTTTGTTATTTCATTTTCTTCTTCACTTTCTCAAGAGTGTGAAGAATACAGTATCTAAACATTTCTTCTCTTTCCAGGGTAAGTTTTCTTCCAATTTGGATTCTTTGCTATGTTTGTAAGTTCTCCTTAACTCCAAACCTTGCTTCTCTGAGTAATATTTGAATCCAACCCTCAGAACATGAGTTTAAGGACTCATGTTAATGGGTTGTGGTTATGATCTGTCCTATGGGAGTAGAAAGGGGCTTGAGAGGGTTGGGTCTTGGAACAGATGAAGTCTTGGAACTTTACCCCCACCCTTCCTAATGAGGCTTGTATAAAGAGGTCATTTTCTTGAGTTTTGGGGAGATAGGTTGTCCTTATACTCAAATAGCTAAGGCAGTGACGCTCTCTTGAGTTTCAGTGATGTTTCTCTGTTATAGGGTCATCAAGCTCGTGTATTTAGAATGAAAGCACTGGCTGTTTTCCACTTTGAGTCTGGGGTACCCTAATGTTCCTTCCTCCCACCCACTATCCAGAGACTTTATTGGCTACTTAGAACAAAACAAAAATATGTCTTTCACTGGCAAATCCTATGAGGACCTTTAAATTAGATTCACGAACTATTTATCTAAGGTCAGACGGAGGAGCTGTAAGTCAGAAGTTCTCTACATTTTGTCATGTATATCTCCAATCTCCATAGTGAGATTTTCCAGGATTTTCTCTGACTACTGATCACCCCACTGCACTTCTCTCAGTTGAGAGTCTATTCCCTGTATTCTCCTTTTAACTCGACAAAAGGTGTGTTGTATCTGACGCTATTTCTTGAATTTTGTAGCGTAAGACGGAGACCCTTGCATGGGGTTTCCATCAGTTGCATATTCTTTCCTCTTTTCCCTTCATTTCGTACATTTGGCTTAACTTAGGAGGAGAAGCTTCTCTTGTGATCTTTCATTTTAATTACCATCTAAAAGTCTTTGCAAGTTCACATTGTGTACATATCTTCCGTGTTGTGAATGTGATTCAGTTAAGTATACAAGATTGTTTGCATTGAAATTCTCTATGGCAGATCAGGTCTTCAAAGTTTTATTTGAGTGTTTCCTTCTTTAAAATATCTTTTGTGATCATCATTGCTGCTTTTACATATTTATTCCTACAAGCAGCCTACAGACCAGAAGAAGATGGAAGAAAGGATCTTTTGAGCAAAATACATTTGACTATTTTTAAGTCTTGAGGAAAAGAGTTAACAGTAACAGCATACTTAGAGCAGGTAATTTTTTTTCGTGAGTAGCATTATCTTAAAGGTTCTCTATCCACTATGCGTTTACCTTTAATATAAATAAGTAGATTATGAAGAAAAATTAAGTTTAATAACTTCTAAGATATTAATAAATTAGGTTTATCACAGAATGATTTTTGTCAGATTTTTTTTAACATCTTCCACTTAGATTTACCCAATATATGCCATACATTAAAAGGTCATTTGGTCTAATACCAAAATGTCTATAGGAAAATTTTAAACTGGCATTAACAAGCCAATGAAGAGAAAAAATTACAAATAGCCATTAAAAATGGTCACCTTCAGTTCAGTTCAGCCGCTCAGTCGTGTCTGATTCTTTGTGACCTCATGAATCACAGCACGCCAGGCCTCCCTGTCCATCACCAAATCCCGGAGTTCACTCAGACTCACATCCATCAAGTCGGTGATGCCACCCAGCCATCTCATCCTTTGTCGTCCCCTTCTCCTCCTGCCCCCAATCCCTCCCAGCATCAGAGTCTTTTGCAATGAGTCAACTCTTCGCATGAGGTGGCCAAAGTACTGGAGTTTCAGCTTCAGCATCATTCCTTCCAAAGAAATCCCAGGGCTGATCTCCTTCAGAATGGACTGGTTGGATCTCCTTACAGTCCAAGGGACTCTCAACAGTCTTCTCCAACACCACGGTTCAAAAGCATCAATTCTTCAGCGCTCAGCCTTCCTCACAGTCCAACTCTCACACCCATACATGACCACAGGAAAAACCATAGCCTTGACTAGACTTTGTTGGCAAAGTAATGTCTCTGCTTTTCAATATGCTGTCTAAGTTGGTCATAACTTTCCTTCCAAGGAGTTTAAGCATCTTTTAATTTCATGGCTGCAGTCACCATCTGCAGTGATTTTGGAGCCCCCCAAAATAAAGTCTGACACTGTTTCCACTGTTTCCCCATCTATTTCCCATGAAGTGATGGGAACAGATTCCACGATCTTTGTTTTCTGAATGTTGAGCTTTAAGCCAACTTTTTCACTCTCCTCTTTCACTCTCATCAAGAGGCTTTTTAGTTCCTCTTCACTTTCTGCCATAAGGGTGGTGTCATCTGCATATCTGAGGTTGTTGATATTTCTCCCGGCAATCTTGATTCCAGCTTGTGCTTCTTCCAGTCCAACGTTTCTCATGATGTACTCTGCATAGAAGTTAAATACGCGGGGTGACAATATACAGCCTTGATGTACTCCTTTTCCTATTTGGAACCAATCTGTTGTTCCATGTCCAGTTCTGACTGTTGCTTCCTGACCTGCATATAGGTTTCTCAAGAGGCAGGTCAGGTGGTCTGGTATTCCCTTATCAAATACTTTCAAATTAAAATAAGATCCCTTATTTGCTCATCGAATTCACAAAGATAAAGATTTTATTCTAAGCATGAGAAGAGTGTAATGAGATCCTCTGATATGAATAAAAATGAATACAATCTTGATGGAAATGTAATTTCTTAGAAAGAAATATTTGAGAATTTAGCATTTTCATCTAGACATTCAGTTGAGAGGACACCATCCCAAGGAAATGACAGGAGAGAATATAAGTATTTAGGTACAAGAACATTTATTGCATTATTACTAATAAGAAGGAAAAAAAATGAACACAACCTAATGTCAAGTACTAGGAAAATGCATAAATAAATTTTACTACTTTCAGATATAATATGAAGTAATCATTAAAATCCTATTCTGGAAGAATTTGGGAAGAGTACAAGGCATGACATTGAGTGAAAGAAGCAGACTATTCTACTCATGTTAAATCATGATGTATTATACACATGAAATGAATTGGGAAAGAAACATACCATAACGTCCTCAGTCAAACTATCTGGGTAAGGGAGGACAAGCTACATATATATTTTTTTCTTTAAATTTGATTATATTTTCCAAATGTTCTTCAGTGAGCACACACTATTTTATAATAAAGTAGATTTTAAAACACATATTATATACACCATATATAATATCTGTATATCCACAATGCGTCTCTGGCAGGACAGGGACAGATACATCCTTAAAAAGAACATCTCAGGGCTTTCACAGTATGTTCTCTACTTCCTCTACTGATTTTATTGTTTGCCCTTCACAGATCTTTCCCTTCATTTCAGTCATGCCGAGAGCTGTTGCCTAATCTCACTGAACGTGCCACGTTTATCTACAGATGCTGTGTTTTTGTGTGGGTTTTTCTTTTCTTTTCTTTTTTCTTTTTTTTTTTTTTTTTGTCATTTTTCCTGTATGCCCTGGGCTTGATTTCAGGAGCAAAGGCTTTCATTCCTTTGGAGAAATGGCTTGTAAGGACAAGACAGGGCCTAAGGTGGAGAGGATCTAGGGGCATTGGGCACAACATGAAGACAAGAACTCAGTCCAGCTATCAGAATCAGGACACCAAGAAACACATTAAAGTTGTAAGTGAAACTACTTGATGTTGAGGTGTCTGCAGAGATTCCCTGGGGGGTCAGTGGTACAGAAGCCACCTGCCAATGAAGGAACATAGGTTCCATCCCTGAGTGGGGAAGATCCCCTGGGAAGGAAATGGCAACCTACTCCAGTATTCTGGCCTGGGAAATCCCATGGACAGAGCAGCCTGATGGGCTACAGTCTATGGGGCCGTAAAAGAGTCTGACATGACTGAGTGACTCAACAACGACAACCTGTGGTGCTGGTTTAAAAACCCTTCAATTCTCACACTCAAGGATATGGGAGATGGCCATATTTTGTCAAAAACAAAATCAAATTCTAAAGCTAAGTTTAAAAATGACTTGCAGTTAGAAAATTCCTGGTGGTCCAGTGATTAGGACTTGGCACTTTCACTGCTGGGGTCTGGGAACTAAGTTAGGGAACTAAGATCCTGCTGCAAGGCCAGAAAAAAAAGAAAGACTCAAAATTATCGTTATCATCATTTATTTTCATGAGAAGGCACGACGGAGAATTTAGTATACCCCTAATCCTTACCCCATGCAAAGAGTTGACTCATTGGAAAAGACTCTGATGCTGGGAGGGATTGGGGGCAGGAGGAGAAGGGGACGACCGAGGATGAGATGGCTGGATGGCATCACCGACTCAATGGATGTGAGTTTAAGTGAACTCCGGGAGTTGGTGATAGACAGGGAGGCCTGGCGTGCTGCAATTCATGGGGTTGCAAAGAATCAGACACGACTGAGCGACTGAACTGAGCTGAACTGATCCCTACTGAATAATCATCTAGTTCAACCTCTGGCAAGCTTTGTCTGAATATGAGCCTCCCAACCTCTCTCATATTGTGGGACATGTGGAAAATGGTGAGGAGGGCATGGCAACCCACTCCAGTGTTCTTGCCTGGAGAATGCCACGGGCTGCAGTGCATGGCGTTGCAGAGAGTCGGGCACTACTGAGCGACTTTCACTCCACTTCACTTCAGGGCTGAGTCCAAGAGGACACTTGAGAATGAAAATGGTTGGCCACCTTGGGTCTCTGTGGGCCCCAGGGCCTGCCCAGCTCCCCCCAGGGCTGAAATGATCGCTATCTCTGCACACCCGAAACACATTCCCTGCACACCAGCTCTGATCTACATCGCTTAGCCAGAGGTCCATCTCTTCTGTTTAGAAATGCCCCCAGGAGAAGAGATCCTACCCCTCTTCCAGAGGTAAATTTTTCCTTTTGGTATCTCCTCAGATTTCCCTATTTGAACAGCAGTCAGAGATCCCTTCTCTCAAACCCCGTGCTCCTCTAGGCCACCATATCATTGATGGGCCTTATTTTAGGTGTACATTCATGAGTGCATTCTTTAAAGAAGCCGTTTCCTATCGGGCTTTCTTTTGCAAACCCTCCGTAAGGCATACCTCACTCAGTGACCAAGCTCTGACCCGTCCTTTCACAGATTGCTTAATAAATATCTTTACTATCAGGGTGAGCAAAACTCTACAAGCAGATACAGAAGTAAATCAGTTAGCAATCAGCCGACAGGTAGTGTTTCTCAGATTTGGTGTGGGGTGTGGGGAGAGAACAAGGAACAAAAAGAAGAGAAGACGTGATGGGTTTGTGTAGACCACTATCTTCTGGTGTTTTCCTATTCTTTAGAAACAGACTCATTTCCATGCTTCTTATTCTCTGCTAAAGGACTAGGCTGAAATTGTCCTGCCTAACTCTGCTGATCTTATTTCAAAGGAACAATGGGTATGGTCAAAGGCATTACCTAGAAGCACTCATAGCTTATTTTTTAAGGGAATAATTTAAATCATATCTATTACAAACTGCTTGGGTTTAATTTCTTTCCACCAAGGCCAGGAGAATGACCAAATAGGCTTTGACTTTTTAAACATGCCAGTCAATAACTAAACTAGTTCCTACCATGACTGGTTAGTGGGAAGTGGTATGCTAGACTCTAGCTCCATTGTTTGGTTGTTTCTTTCTGTTACTTGCCTCCCCCAGTGAAGCAATGTCTGTGTATAATATCTGTATAAGCACGTCTTCTTGCCTTCTGCCAAATGCCTCCTTCAGATGACATGTACATCCCTTACACTCGAAAGTTGTAGCTGCTGCCCCTTCCCTA
Organism: Oryx dammah; assembly: GCF_014754425.2. Lineage (NCBI taxonomy): Eukaryota > Metazoa > Chordata > Mammalia > Artiodactyla > Bovidae > Oryx > Oryx dammah. The sequence continues at coordinate 3,767,451 of NW_024070193.1, forward strand.
GTTTCTATTTTCTGTATAAATAATACTTAATCCTAATAGTAATAGTGCCCACCTTAGAAGAGTTTCAAAAAGAGGATTTGGACAAACAGCTTAGTCTATGGACCCTGAGAAACATCTAGACCTAGAATACTCAGAGCTTTCTCATCATAACTTTTTAACAGAAACAAGTGTTAAGTGGGATCTGTTGTTTTTTTTTTTCCTTCCCCAGTGCATATAAACCATGTTATTTGCCATAGGTTTATAGAACGGGATGTGTAGGCAGGCTTTTATGAAGCTGTTTTCGTTCATCTCAGTCAACATGCTTGCAATTTGGGTACCTGCCAACAGGTTAGAGGTGGAGCCTCGTGTTATGGCTTTATACAGCACTTGGCTAGGCCTTCCTAGCCCTGTGGATGACTGAGAGCAGGGGCAGCACACTGCCTAGTCGGCCTTGTTCTTCTCATTGTAAAAATAGCTCAGCAATACCCAGCAACTCCACTGCCAAGGTGTTTAGCCAAGAGAAATGAAAACATATGTCTACATAAAAACTTGGGTACAATGTTCATATCAACATTATTCATAGTAGCCAAAAAAGGAAAGCAATCCAAATGTCCATCAACTGACAGATGGGTCAACAAAGTGTGGTGAGTCCATACAATAGACTACTACTCAGCAATGAAGGGCAACACAGTACTGATACACACCACTACACGGACATGCTCCAAAACGTGCTCAGTGAAAGAGGGCAGCCACAAAGCGCCACGATTCCATTTGTATGAAATGCCCAGAATCGGCAAATCTGTACAGACAGAGAGTAGATTAGGCTGCCATGGCCCTGGGGAGGGGCTGGAGAGAAAAAGGGGAATGACTGTTGATGGGCATGAGTTTCTCTATGGGGTGGTGGAAATGTTTTCAAATTGGTCGTGGTGGTGAGGTTTTCGCAACTCTGTAAACATACTGAGAGCTACTGAATTGTGCACTTCAAATAGATGAATCATATGGCATATGAATTATGTCTCCATAAAACTGTTATTAGAATAATAGCTCAGTTATAACTCTCCACCCCTTAAGTATGGGCTGGGAATAGTGACTTCTTTCCAAAAAGGACAGTATAGAAAGAGGGGGAAAAGAGTCACTTCACAGTGGAGAAACCCAGCAAACACTACCTATCGCCTGGGATCGGGGTTGACATGATACGGTGAGAATGGCAAAAGGTAAACCTCTATGGTCTGCTCCCCCAACTCCATAGTCCGAGGCTAAACAGGAGAAAAACATCAAACAAATACCAACCGAGGGACCTTCTACAGAACACCCGATCAGCACTCCTCGAAACTGTCAAAGTCACTGCAAACAAGGAAAGCATGAGACACTGACAGCCAAGCGAAGGCCAAGGAGGCGTGATGACTAAATGTAACACGGTGTCCTGGATGGGCCACTGGGGCAGAGAGAGGCCATCCAGTAAAAACTAAGGGAATAAAGCATGAACTTGGATAATCATATATGTAATGCTGGCCCATTAGCTGTGGCAAAGGCACCGTGCTCGTGGATAATGTTCATATCAAAGGACACTGGGTGTTACCTAACTTCCCCTTGGCTCAGTTTCTTCTCAAAAGTGAGGATAATCATCGTACCCACATTACTGCTTGGGGGGACTCTCAGCCGTTGTACACACAATGCTTGAATGCATGCATGTGCGCTAAGTTGCTTCGGTCGTGGCCAGCTCTTTGTGACCCCATGGACTGTAGCCCACCAGGCTCCTCTGTCCATGGGAGTCTTCAGGTAAGAGTTCTGGAAAGGACTACATGCCCTCCTCCAGGGGATCTTCCCAACTTAGGGCTCGAACCTGTGTCTGTTATGTCTCCTGCCTTGGCAGGTGAGCTCTTTACCACTAGCACCACCTGGGAAGCCCTGTGATGCTTGAATAATGCCCGGCAAACCATAAGGGGTCAATAAATACTAGCTATTATGACTGCTAAAGTCATTCACACTTTCTTTCAGATACTTATTTTAAAATGAGAGAAAAGTTAAGAAAAAAAATCGACCTAGTGCAATTAATAAGGCTGACTTTTATAAGGGGCTCAGAAATGCTGCCTTTTACGATGTTTTTTAAGCAAATACATGCCTATTTCAGAGTGAAGTGATCTGGAATGGAATATGTAGGTACATTTTTCTCTTTAAACCACTTATGTTTCAGATGGAACTGAAAGGAAGTGAAATAATAGATATATATATCCAGGGGAAAAATATAAAGTCAAGAGATTGTTTTAAATTCAGAATTTGCGAAGGAGAAACAAGTGAGAAACCTACTGGTTGATCTCACAACCCTCATGCTAGAAATAGGAAAATTATTTTTAATTATCGTCTTTTTTTCACTGTCACTCATCTTTATCCAGTGGCCTTCCACAGGCATAGTAAAATTTCAATGGGAAACTGCACCAGGGATCTCTAAATATAGAAGCAGCAAGGAATTCTAAATACAATTAGTCCCCAAATTAAAAGCAACAAATGCATGTATATGTAAAAGATCAGTCATTAAAAATACTGAATGCCCAGTTAAATTTCAGATAAAGAATACATACACAGGAATATTATACTCAAATATTATACATATACTAAATAATTATTTGCTTTTATATGAATTTATATTTAACTGAATGTCTTTTATTTTTATTTATTTATAGGCAACCCTACCTGAGGATAATTATGCTTTTCAATGTTCATGATAGTTTCTTTCTAAAATTTTCCTAAGAAACTTGGGAAAAAATTAACAGAAGCCCCTTTGAATATCTCATACATTTCCTAACTGGTAATGCTGTAAACTGTACTAAGAATGCTTTCTTTCTATCAAAGATCACTGACCCACAGACACAAAAATTAGAAGTTACCACAGCTATATCTTTGGAGAAATTGATATTGTATCAAATCACCAGCTTTCTCATCTAAATTCAGGAAAGAAAATGCTTTAAATAATAGTTTAGAGATTTTTTTACAAGAAAAAGAGAGAAAACGTGAGTGAATGAATGAGAGACAGGGAGACCAGCAGACAGAGAGACAGAGGGAGGCACGCAGGCAGATACAGAAAGAGAGAAAAACCATGGAAGGCAGAGGAGAGGACAAACGGGGAGGGAGAAGCAAATAGAGGAAGCGAGGCTCGGGGGCGCTGACATATGCGTTTGTGGAGGCACAGTGAGTGCTGTGCAGAGCCTTGGTCTTCATGGAACAGCCGGCCGCACAGCAGGGCTCTTTAGGGTACAGTGGTCTGAATAGCTCCGTCACCCTCTCTCTAAGGACTGGACGCAGTTAAACTGAACACCGCGGGAGTAGGTATCCTACCTGCCCTGGTGCCAAAGAATCCTGAGATGACACTTTTGCAAAGGAAGGAAGAGAGGGAGGGAGGAAGGAAAGAAGGAAGGAAGAAAACATTTGCAACTTTCTCTTAAGTTCTTTTTTGTTTTTACCTCCTTAAAAAAAAAGAAAAAAATTGAAGTCCAGTTGATTGACCGTGTGTTGATTTCTGCTGTATGAAAAGTGACTCAGCTATACATATACATGCATTACTGTTCGTTTTCTTTTCCACTGTGGTTTATCACAGGATATTGAGTACAGTCCCCTGTGCCGTGCATCAGGACATTGTTGTTTATGCACCCTACATGTGATCATTTGCATCTGCTAAAGACTCTGATGCTGGGAGGGATTGGGGGCGGGAGGAGAAGGGGACGACCCAGGATGAGATGGCTGGATGGCACCACGGACTCGATGGACGCGAGTCTGAGTGAACTCCGTGATTTGGTGATGGACAGGGAGGCCTGGCGTGCTGCGATTCATGGGGTCGCAAAGAGCCGGACTCGACTGAGCGACTGAACTGAACTGAACTGAACTGAATAGACTCTCAACCCACCGCTTCTCCAGCCCCTCTCTGTGGCAAGCACAAGTCTGCTCTCCATGACGGTGAGTCTGTTTCTGTTTCACAGATAGCTCACTTGTGTTGTGCTTTAGAGTCCCTCTGTAAGTGATATCACATGATATTTCTTTAGCTCCATGTATTTTTTTTTTGTCTACCTCGGCAAAAGAGTCCCCCTGGAGGAGAACATGACAACACTCGAGTATTCTTCCGTGGAGAATCCCATGGACAGAGGAGCCCGGGGGCTGCAGTCCGTGGGGTCGCAAAGAGTTGGACGCAACTGAAGCGACTTAGCACACACACAAGCACACAGCAAAAGAGTCTTTAAAAAGGGGGGGGCACTCTGGAGTTTGACTTGGGAATTAAATTTGTCTCTGTCCTTCTCTGTGTCTCTCTGTCTCACACACACACACACACACACACACACACACACACACACACAGACACCCCTACCCCCAGTGATTTCACTTTACATGTATGACCCTGACTCAGTTCAGGTTCCTTTCAGCATCCTTGAACCTGGTTCAAGTGCCAGAGTGAGAAAGAGCTGAGTCACCAGAGATAAAGTATAATTCAAGTAATCCATCTATAAATCATAAAGATTTAGTTGTACATTAAGTTGTTACCAGGCCTAAAGAATCAGACTTTGACAAAAGATTCCAAGCTGCTATAGTTTGGGTCATTCAAAGAATGAAAATTGGTGTAATAGCATTTTACTACCAAGGATAGGATAGGGTGCCTATATCTTTTTAAGGAAATACAGACACGGAAATTTTAGAGGAAAATTTCCTTATGTGTCATGGAAATAAGAAATAAGTGTGACCTTGGTTAAAGCACAGGCATATCAAAACTCTTTCTTATATGTGCCCTAGTTCTCTAAAGAGAAAGTGACTAATATCAAGAAGCAAGGATGGTGAGAGCCGTCTTTGGGGTTGTTTAATTTAGAAAGAAGGCTGGACAATAGCCAATAAATTTCTTGGCTTTAAATAAGACCCTGATGACATGTTTCATTTTGATTTCTGAGATTAATTAATTATGGGAAAAATCTTAGAATTTATTTAAAGGGTCACATGGGAAAAGTCATACACCAGTAGAGGGGTTTGGTCTGAGACTGAAGAGTTCCAGGACAGGATGACTGGCAAGTGGAAAATTACTAAGAAACAAATTACGGCTAATGTTTTGGTTTTCCAAATTAGAAAAGAGAGATTATTTTTTTATACCACTGTAGAGATCATTAGAACCTTTACAAGCTTTTGGGGGAAAGAACTTGGTGTACAAGTTATACCAGTTACAGTGAGAATGGAAAACTTTTCTGAATTCTTCAGCATTGGGTCTCAAGTCCCTAACACAATGCTTGGCATACACACACACACACACACACACACACACACGTGTTTTGTATGTAATAAAACAATGCGTTGCACGATCAAACCTTCAAATGGAAGAGCGCAAATTCAAGAGAAACGTCAGATTCTGACAAATGGAAGATTAATGAAAAGGTTTAACGAAGAAAGAAATCAGATCCTTTTACTACATTGGATATAGTTTTAGCAATTGAGATTCCTCAAGCATTGGCCAAGATTATGGCCAAAAGGCCTGCAAAAATAAGAGCAGCTAAAGCATCAGACTTTAACCGCTATAACACATCTGTTGAACTTTAAAACACAAAGGCGATGATTTATTTTTAAACTCTCCTCTATGTCTGAGAAGAGTTTCGCATACTTCATTTGCTTTTCAATTTTTGTTGTAAACTATAGACCATTTGAGGGATTTTTCTACATGAAATATATCCTGAAAAACACTTTTTTTAAGAAAAGAAAAAGAAAAATATAAAATCCAACCAAAAATCTCATCTAGAGACCTCAATTTTAGCTGGTCTTCTCTGCAACCGTCTTTCCTCGTTTGTCTGAGGTTTTCTGCAAAGATAATAAAAATATGACCAAGTCACATGTCCAGTCATATACTCCTTCTTTCTCAACTTCCTTCTTTATCTCATGCCTCTCTGGTGCCAGAATTCTTTTACAACTTCTGATTATTTTTAAAAAGCAGTACTAATAGTTCATCCCTAAAAGTGTTATTAATAGTTTGTTCTATATATTACTTTTGTCAAAAAGAATGCTTAACTATCATTTAATTTTTTTTCCACAAAATGTTATCCTTGCTTAATCTGCCTGTAACTCCAGACTTCGCAGCTTTCCACATACATTGCTTCACATTTTCCTATGAAAAGATCACTTTTTTTTTTTAAATTGCCATTCTAGAAACATTTTTTTTTTACAAGAACTTCTGCTGAAACTAAATTCATCCCCACCAAAAGCATCTGTTTAGGTAAACAAATTCTCAAATGATATTTTCTGTTTGGTACCATTTGTAGCATTGAGGAAAATAATTAAGTAATTTTTAAAAACTATGTAAATAGCTATAGTTTGATTCAAAATCATGAAGTTTCCAACCAAAGCCCTGAGTTATATTCTGCAGTATCTATTCTTCCATGTGAAAACTGCTCAGCATAATCAATCTCTGAAAAAAAAATCTTATCACTAATGATTGCTATCCCACAAATTCAATCACATCCATGCCAAGAGTAAAACTTTCACTTTTGTGCTGAGTAGTAAGTGGAAAAGTGGGCTTTAATTCTTTCCCCTAATTTAGGACGACTATTTATTCAGTAGCTACATTTTTTTGGCGCTGCGTGGGGATACAGGTGCAGTTCCTTTCCAGATTTCACATTGTCTGGAATGTTCCATGTTTTGATCCAAAATATACTTTATGTTCCACAAATGAGAGGAAGAGCTTAGAGGCCTGGATTATTTTTACAAAAGTAAGTTTGTAACTTGTAAAAAGTGACTTACTTAAGAAAACTCAGCGCTTTACATATTTTATTCACATTTTCTTGATCAACAGGACACTCTTCTCCCTGTTTCTCCATACCTTACTAAATAAGAAAGTCACACATGAATTTCTGAAAAGTTCAGGAAATAGCAGGAAAAGAAAAATCACCAGTATTCCATACTGGAAGTGTTCAGTAATATTCAGTTCAGTTCAGTCACTCAGTCGTGTCCGATTCTTTCGCGACCCCATGAATTGCAGCATGCCAGGCCTCCCTGTCCATCACCAACTCCCAGAGTTCACTCAGACTCACGTCCATCGAGTCAGTGATGCCATCCAGCCATCTCATCCTGGGTTGTCCCCTTCTCCTCCTGCCCCCAATCCCTCCCAGCATCAGAGTCTTTTCCAATGAGTCAACTCTTCACATGAGGTGGCCAAAGTACTGGAGTGTCAGCTTTAGCATCATTCCTTCCAAAGAAATCCCAGGGCTGATCTCCTTCAGAATGGACTGGTTGGTCAGTAATATTAGGTTATAAGAAATGTTCTTTTGGTATCAGTATCCTAGGTTTAAACAATGATTACTAATTGTTACATATTTTCAAATAACTTTTTGGTCTGAATAAATTATGGCAAATAAATTTTTTCCCTCAAAATATAGTCACCAAGTAAAAGCAATCAAAGTCCGAGATATTTTACCTTATGATGCATTTAGCGTTCCTTAAGCTATTTATTATATTTCAATATTTAACTAATCATTTCTGAAGACAAATATTTACTTCCTTTCAAAATTAAATGAACAAACATGAAGCCTTACTCAGGGTTTAAACTGGGTGGCCTGAAGCTTGTTATTTCTTTCTAAGACAGAACATTTAGGGTAGATGCTGAACTAACATGTTTATGACTTCTATTGGCATGCAGAATAGAATGTTTTGGTGTTTCTTTGGTTTGTTTTTTGACAATCAATTTCCTGCACTGATAGTCTGGTCTTAGAATTTTTCATCAGTTTTCAATTCAAGTTATTCAAATGGCAGCACGTGTCACTCTTGTTCTGTTGTTTGTTAACTAAACATTAGCTAATTCTTTAAACTGGAAATTTCTGGGGAGATGATCCAGAAACAGAGAGAAGATGACTGTTGCCAAATATAATGGGATAGATTGCAATGACATTTTCATAACTTGTAAATCTGTATACTGCCATTTCCCAATACATAACTACTTGATCTCTCAGGCCACTGGCTTCAGAAATTACACTCTCCCACAATACAAAAAAATAATGTCACAAAGGTGAAGTCTAAGATACATATTGACAATGAAGGGCCGCAAGCACACAGTGGGCAAAAGTCCTAACAAACTTGAAAAATATTTAACCGAACAATAATGGAGCCGTGCCAAATGCTAAAAGTCACCAGAGATAATTTTAATTGTTGTAGATATAATGGTGTTCAATGACAGCTGTTTGGGAACAAAAAGGTTATTTCCTGCAAATTTCAGTAAGTTTTCTCCTAAAATAAACTCTCATTGATTGTTAAAATTACCAATTGTCCTTAATGGCAAATGGACACCTAAATTGGCTAATAACTCTGAATATGGAGTCACTGCTACATGTTGATTTGTAAACACTATCTGGAGGAAAAATTAAAAAGACATCATTCAACCCAGGGTTATTTCTCCCTATGGAGATATTACAGGAGTCTTATGTAAGAGAAATAGTTGAAAAAAATATCTAAAGCGAAAAGCACTTACGAACTGATGTTGCAACTTTCCCAGTAAACACAGCTTCCTCTCTCCTTTCCCCTGTCTTTTTTTGGAAATGACAAGAATAAGCTTTCGAAAAACTGAATTTTGCCAAATTATAAATTAAATATAGCAATCATTTAACAAAAGAAATCTAATATATTAGTCAATTAAAATGCATTGTGTGAGCTGGCCTAATAGTACTAGAACAAGCTACTTTAGATGATGTATTTTATTTATGCTTTACAAGTCTATTTTTTAGTTTATCTCACAGGAGGTTATAATTTAATACATTATGCTTAATGGTCCGATGCTATTTTTTGTTCTTCTAAATTTTAAAAGTTTGACAGCTAACTTGAGTAAAAGTAATGTGGGGAAATATAAAGGGGCCACAGTTCTTTTTCTTAAATCCAGAGAAATAGTCATTCAGTTCATTAATAGCTAACTCATTTTATTTTTTTCTAATTAAGGAAACAAATATGTACTTATTATTTTTTAAATTAGAAATTTCAGAAAAAAATAGACTGACAATCACCTTGAACACATCACACCACCTAGCAAGAACCACTGTTAAAACATACTTATTTTTCTCTAGGCATTTTTCTATTCATGTGTATGTAAATGTTTTTTTAAACAAGATGTACACAGCATCTTGGTTTTCCTTTAAGATTTTAGTTATCAGTTTAACAATGATGAGAAAAGAACTCCTTAGCTACTATTAGAATTCCCATTATTATTAGATATGTAAGAATTTTTTTTCTTTTATTTCATTCTGTTTCTGCATCATGGGATCCACAGTTTTCAACTGTAGCTTGTTAGGTAATATTCTAGTATTTTATGCTTAAGTATTCCTTTTAAGAATACTTTGGGGCTTCCCCGGTGGCTCAGTGGTAGAAAATTCGCCTGCCAATGCAGGAGATACGGGTTCAACCTCTGATCCAGGCAGACCCTACCTGCCCCAAGATTTGTGCGCCACCACTCCTGAGCCTGCGCTCTAGAGGCCGGGGGGCCACAGCTACTGAGCCCACGCGCCCTGGAGCCTGTGCTCCAGCAAGAGAAGCCCCTGCAGGGAGAAGCCCGGGCACCCCAGCCAGAGAGTAGCCCCCGCTTGCCACAGCTAAGGAAGAAAAGCGCTTGCAGCAACGAAGACTCAGCGCAGCCAGAAATAAATGCATAAAATTATATATATGTATATACTTATAATACTTTGTTTTGAACAAAATACGTATAGCCTTTTATGCATCAAAATAGTGCATTAAATCTATGTTCTTAAAAGATGGAAAGGTTAAGAGGAAATCCCTATGAAGTTTAGTTTTCTCAAACAAGAAATTAAACATGGAAGTAATTGAATATAATCACTCCTGTTTGCCCATCAAAGGTTTTAGAACTTAGGCATGGTATTTCACTCTCCTGTAAGACACATTTAAAAATGTATTCCACGGTGACTTTAAATAGAATAGATACATATGTTCTGACGTGAAAGGCCTTCTTGAGTGAGAAAATTCACAGCACAATGCATTTCAAATAATTTAGGCTAAACAACTATAAAAGCGTGTATGTTAAAGCCCGTATGGACTTCTATCCCTATGAAACTGCACAGGATGCCTCATTCTGGGAAGGGAAGTGGAAGTGGGGAGGAAGTAACGGGGAACTTCAGCAGTTTACTCTAGATGTTTCTGTATCCCCTTCAACAAAAATAAATTCCTGCACTACCGGTGTAGTTATTTTTAAATGGAAGAAAGTAGGGTGACCCAACATCATTTCACCATTTCCACCGGCCTTTTACGACTGAATTCTTGTCACTTCTGCAACCAGCAAATCTCTCCTAAGGAAGCTGAAGGCTCCCGGAGGAGATGCAGGCACAGTTACTTTGCATTTTTCCCCCACAGCCCTGCCACTGGAGCCTCGGCACAGCAAGTCCTAGTATGTCTAAAGGGATAAAAATAATACCTTTATGACCTAGACGATGATTTCTTTAATTTTTATTTTATTTTGGAGTATCGTTGATTAACAATGTCGTGTTAGTTTCAAGTGTACAGCAGAGCGATTCAGTGATATGAACACATGTATCTGTTCTTTTCTCATTTAGGTTATTAGAGCATAGAGCAGAGTTCCCTATGTTGTACAGTAGGTTCCTTGTTGGTTATCTATTTATTTTTTCGTGAACAATAGTCTTTATTTTTACACAAAGCTCAGTTCCCTAAGAGTAAGTTGGAGCTAGAAAATCCATCCTGAGTGTGAAAGTGTTAATGTTAGTTGCTCAGTAGAGTCCGACTCCTTGTGACCTCATGGACTGGAGCCCGCCAGGCTCCTCTGTCCATGGGATTTACCGAGCAAGAACACTGGAGCGGGTTGCCATCCCCTTCTCCAAGGTTATCTTTATACATACAGCAATGTATACATGTCAATCCCAAACTCCCAATCTACCTCTCCCTCTACTCTTCCCCCCTGGTAACCATAAGTTAATCCTCTATGATTCAGAAGGACAGAGGAGCCTGGTGGGCTACAGTCCATGGGGTTGAAAGAGTCGGACATGACTGAAGTGACTTAGCACATTTGCAGAGCAGCAAAACTATGATCTTTTGGAAAGAAAGCTACAAAGAACTTTGGAGGGTCTCAATAGGGAATTCATTATGAGTCCTTTATAAACTAAACGTTGAATTTTATTGCCCTTTCTAGTATAATTGGACTTCCTTGTTAGCTCAGATAATAAAGAATCTACCTGCAATGCAGGAGATGCTGGTTCGATCCCTGGGTCGGGCAGATTCTATGGAGGAGAGAATGGCAAACCACTCCAGTATTCTTGCCTGGAGAATTCCACAGAGAGAGGAGCCTGGTGGGCTACAGTTCATGAGATCGCAAAGAGTCAAACACAAGTGAGCAACTAACACTTCTAGTGTAATTACTAGAAGTTCAGTTTAGATAAAGTTTACCCACACACGGCATAACTTTTTTTGAAAACAAGATTTGGGAGAAACGAAACTAGTCAGTTGTAGTACCAGCAGGATCACCTAGGAGCTCTGCAATGGCCAACTTTTTTTTTTTTTTCTGTTATGAAGAAAACAACTCTGAGCATTCCACCAGAGCATAGCAGCTGATGAAAGGAAAGAAAATGCTAGATTTTATCGGGAACGTAGGAAGGGATCGTGTAAATGGGGCCTATCTCTGACTGTTAGTATTGACCTTGAGTGTAGATAGGTAGGGCCAACTTTGATATGGTGAGTAAAGTTGTGAATTGTAGTGAAATATGAAATTCAGTCTACTTTATCGTGAATGATATTAATTACATTTTAATGGATTCCAGAGTGAGAAAAAACTGGATGGACACCCACTGAAGGTGATTTCTTTCATAAAGCGGACTGACATACATAAAGTGTACCAAACAGCTTCAGCTATTTAAACTGACAGCCTCTCCCCAGATCTGTCCTGATTAGAAATACATCAACACTTCATTCTAGAGACGACTGTTTTCCTTCTCACTAACGCTGGTCCTCAGCTTATCATCATGGGCAAACCTCTCTAATCCTAAAAACAAAAATAAAAACCACTTTATTGAGACCCAGCTTCTCCTTTGTAACATCTGTCCTCTTTCCTTCACTGACAAACGTCTCTAAAGAGCTGCCCCACATTCATCATCTCCAGTTTTCACCACCATTGGACACCGGCAGTGGCTGAGAGGCTGGACCCAAAGTCAGGTACAGCTGGCTTAGTGTCCATCCGTTGCAGGCAAGTTGGCTTGTCTCTGGTCAAGGCCTTTCGGTACCTCATTGACTCAGCTGTAATGTGAGGATGGTGCCTTAATAGCTCAGAGGGCTGCAGTAAAAATTAAACAGCAGGATACGTTACAACGCCTGGCACACAGTAGATGCTCAGTAAATGCTCCTGACCAACGTGGTCTCTGCCTCCGTCTCCTCTTCCACCAAAGTCACCAGGCTCGTCTTAACTGACGGCTCTGTGCCATCTGACAGTATGGTCTTCCCTCTTCCTTTGACCTTCACTGTACCAGGCCGTTCTCATGTTTCCTTTTTCTATCCCTCCCGTGGCTCCTTCTCAGATTCCTTCTATCCCTTACAAGTTCATCACCTGCAGAGATTTCTCTTCAGCCTCCTTTTCTTGCTCCCCCTGGCAACCCAGGCACATCAAAGGCTTCAACTGCTAGCGTATGATGACAACTCCATTGAATTTCCATCTGAGAATCCCTTCCAAAGTTACAGGCATGGGGTGCCAATCGTCCGTGGACATCTTCACCTGGATCCCGTCCTACAACCAACACTGAAAACTCAGTGTGTCTCAAACTCAGCCTATTAATTGCTCAAGTTGGAGCAAATCCTTTTCTTCTGTTTTTCTTTTTAAAGGTCTTGGACTCTACCTCCTAAATGTGTTTATTATTAATATGGCTGCATTGTACTCATCCTTCAAGAATAAGCTCGGGTACCACTTCCCTTCCTAGCCTTTCTGTGTACCCTCCAGAATCATGTAGCCCCTCTTTCATTTGTACTAACCCATTGTATTCTACTTTTCTTGAACTCTCTGCCTCCTCTACAGGACAATAAGCTCCCTAAAAGCAGTATGTTTCTCTTCCAGCTAACACTGTGCGTGGCAAAGAGGATGTGGCAAAGAGGACGTAATAGGGACTTGATGGTGAACCTCGACCAGCCTCCCCACCCCCACCCCTTCAGCCTGGTTAATTCCTCTGCTATCTCAGGCACACGGTCCATAGTCTAGAATTTAGTCAAATTACGAGAGGAGGCTCAATGACCTTACAACTTCCAAAATAGTAAAATTCGTTCCTCGATAAGTAAGAGTTAACTATATACTAGAGTTCAAGGGATACTTGCCAAGTCAATAAATTACTTGGTGTTTACCGAATACCAACTGTTTTCCCCATACACGGAATATGTTTACTATTTCCATTGCTCACATTTCTCACTGAGGGTAACTGAAATTAAACATTTTTTCTTTTCGTGAGAAGGAAGAGATTCTTTTGGTAAGATATCATCTTAAATGATGGCCCTCAAATACTTGAAAAGGGAGTTCTGTCTTAACTAGGACTTGGACTCTGTAATTCACACAACAGTGTGTGTGTGTGTGTGTGTGTGTGTGTGTGCGCGTGCGCGCGCATGTGCACGCGTGCATGACTCTTTGTGACTCCACAATAGAGAAAACACGAAAAATGTGGCCTCGTATTTGAGTTCTAACACAACTTTTCAGTTTACTGCTTCTGACCTCTTCATTATAGCAGTGGTTTTCAAATTTTTATTGTGCGAAAGGAGCACACCTGTGTCAAGGAAGGAAAGAAGTGAGATTGGGACCGATGATGAGAATTTGGCATTATTCAAAACCTTTCCATTTTCTAATGAAAAAAATTCTGTTCCTGTATAACTTGCGTAGTTAAAAATAAAACTTAAAATCATCACCTAAGATGCTCCTTAAATTTGATTCACGAGCTCAAGCAGGTGGTACTAGTTAGTCTAGGAATCCTGGATTCCACCTTTCCAGGACTGGAAACAAACAAGCAAAAAACATTACCTGTTTGATGTGCAGCCAGATTTGAGAACCACTGATCCTTGATTTTTATGTAGAAACACTTCAAATATTCATGAAAGTTAACAATAAATACTCTGTCATATACAAACAGGCAAAGTAGACAAAAAAACTGCTGAAGAAAATATTTAACACTAAAACAATGGTTAGTTTGCCAGAGTTGTGGGATTGATCTTAGAAGTAGTCATTGATTTTATCACATTTTTTACATCAGCTTCCCTTCTTTCTCTAATGGTAGAATTAAGGACCTATTAAATTCTAGGGTTATTTGTCAGTGTTTCAGTTCAGTTCAGTTCAGTCGCTCAGTCGTGTCCAACTCTTTGTGACCCCATGAATCGCAGCACGCCAGGCCTCCCTGTCCATCACCATCTCCTGGAGTTCACTCAGACTCGCGTCCATCGAGTCAGTGATGCCATCCAACCATCTCATCCTCTGTCGTCCCCTTCTCCTCCGGCCCCCAATCCCTCCCAGCATCAAAGTCTTTTCCAATGAGTCAACTCTTGGCATGAGGTGGCCAAAGTACTGGAGTTTCAGCTTTAGCATCATTCCTTCCAAAGAAGTCCCAGGGCTGATCTCCTTCAGAATGGACTGGTTGGATCTCCTTGCAGTCCAAGGGACTCTCAAGAGTCTTCTCCAACACTACAGTTCAAAAGCATCAATTCGTCAGTGTTTAGGTAACACAAATATGTTTAGGTATCACAAATAAACAAAATTGCTCTTATTCATCAATTCATCTACTAATATTTATTGAGTACCCACTATATGCTAAGTACATAAGTACTTTGTATGTAAAGTACCATTATTTGGGGGTTCTTCCTGTTTGGAATAGACTGTTATTTTGAACATAATAATAACTCAATAAATGTGCATTGACTCACTGATTAAATTTAGTGTAGAAAATACTATTATTTGAGCTCTTTTGAAATCTCTACAAGAATGCCTTCAGAAAAGTTGCATTGTTAGAACAAATCAGCATCAGGAAATCCTCTCAGTAGTGATGGTATCAAATATAAAAACTGTATTGGAGGATCATAATGTAAAGTTGAACAATACACCAAATCCTTTTTAAACAAAAAAGGCAAGTTTAAAGGAACTGTATAACATATTTAAAATAGAAATGTACTTTTTAAGCTTAATCAGATAATTTTCAACCCAACTTGTAAAGAGAGGCCCAAAGAGTGTTTGCTTCTAGAAAATAATTCCACTACAGCATTAGAGTAAAATGAAGTGCTTAACTTCTTTATTTTATCGAATTTTTAAAATTGAAATATAGTTGATTTATAATGTTGGGTTAATTTCTGCCGTGACACAGAAAAGTGATTCAATTATACGTGTATATTGTTTTTTAAATATTCTTTCCCCATTGTGATTTATCATAGTGTACTGAATAGATCAATAGTTTCCCATGCTATACAGAAGGAACTTGTTTACCCATTTTATGTGTAATAGGTTACATCGTCTAACCCCAAACTCCCAATCCGCCCCTCCCCCACCCTCGCTCCTCCATGGCAAACAGCAGTCTGTTCTCTGTGTCTGAGTCTATTTCTGTTTCATAGATTCATTTGTGTCATAGTTTAGATTCCACATATAAGTGATATCATAGGGTATTTGTCTTTCTCTTTCTGACTTATAAAGTGCTTGATTTTTAATCCAAGATAGTAGACTAAGTACATGTATTTACCAACCGTCCCAATTCCAAAAGCCCAGGCAAAGTCACCTTTACATGAATTAGAAGAAACCCTCTCTTTCAGGTAGAATGAGTGCATCGCTGGGACATCAGACCCTCTTTGTCCACTTGGCCAGCTCCTATGGGCAGAGTTATAACCTGAATGGTAGTCTGTTGCAGCCCTGGAATAAGAGAATAAGAGGACAAAAAAAAAAAAAAAAAACAAGGCTAGGTGGCTGGAGAAAAGAAAAAACATTCTGGGTGTTATTTGGTAAGGGAAGGATATAATTAATCATCTTTTTCTCCCCATCATTCTTTTAGTTGAGATATAATCCACAGATCATAAAAGTCCTCCTTTTCAATGTACAATTCAATAGGTTTTCGTATATGGAACAGAGTTGTACAACCACCACCACTACCTGGAACATTTTATCACCCCTCCCCAAAGAAACCATGCTCGTGAATAATCAGTCCTGATTTTCTCTGTGCCCCCTTAAATCCCCTGGCAACAGCTAATCTTTCTGGCACCATGGACTTGCTTATTCTGGACATTTCATATAAATGGAATATGATATGAAGTCTTTGTGACTGACTGTTCACTTCAGTTCAGTTCAGTCGCTCAGTCGTGTCCGACTCTTTGCGACCCCATGAATCCCAGCATGCCAGGCCTCCCTGTCCATCACCAACTCCCGGAGTTCACTCAAACTCACGTCCATCAAGTCGGTGATGCCATCCAGCTATCTCATGCTCTGTCGTCCCCTTCTCCTCCTGCCCCCAATCCCTCCTAGCATCAGAGTCTTTTCCAATGAGTCAACTTTTCTCATGAGGTGGCCAAAGTATTGGAGTTTCAGCTTTAGTATCAGTCCTTCCGATGAACACTCAGGACTAATCTCCTTTAGGATGGACTGGTTGGATCTCCTTGCAGTCCAAGGGACTCTCAAGAGTCTTCTCCAACACCACAGTTCAAAAGCATCAATTCTTTGGTGCTCAGCTTTCTTCACAGTCCAACTCTCACATCCATACATGACCACTGGAAAAACCATAACCTTGACTAGATGGACCTTTGTTGGCAAAGTAATGTCTCTGCTTTTTAATATGCTATCTAGGTTGGTCATGGGAACTTCCCTTGTAGCTCAGTTAGTAAAGAGTCTGCCTGCAATGCAGGAGATCCAGGTTTGATTCTTGGGTCGGGAAGATCCCCTGGAGAAGGAAATGGCAACCCACTCCAGTCTTCTTGCCTACAGTCCATGGGGTCGCAAGAGTTGGACACGACTTAGCCACTAAACCACCACCCCCAGGTTGGTCATAACTTTTCTTCCAAGGAGTAAGTGTCTTTTAATTTCATGGCTGCAGTCACCATCTGCAGTGATTTTGGAGCCCCCAAAAATAAAGTCTGACACTGTTTCCACTGTTTCTCCATCTATTTCCCATGAAGTGATGGGACCAGATGCCATGATCTTTGTTTTCTGAATGTTGAGCTTCAAGCCACTGTTCACTTAACATAATGCTTTTGAGGCTTATACTTCTATTATCAGCACTTTGTTCCTTTTTAAGGCTGAATACTATTCCACTGTAGGACTTGATTCTGTTTATCCATTTGTCAACTGATAGACATCTGGATGGTTTCCACTTTTTTACGACTATGAACAATGCGACTATGAACATTGGTATACAGGTGGCTTGACTTTTTATAGGAAGCTTATATTCTGTAATTTTAAAAAAATAATTAAAAAGAAAAAAGTCACAATTTCATAAAAGTCCAGAGCTGTGATTTCTTTCTATTTTCTATTTTGTTTTTCCTCTTAGATTTAAGTATCCTTCCATTATTTGGTTGTATTGACTTCTGTTGCCCTTATATTACAATTGTTATTGATTTTTGTGGGTTTGTAAATATTTTATTGGTTTTATACAACATTGCTTCTTTTAAGCATGCTACATGATAGATTTAAAACTTGGAGGTGGAGGGAATGTCTAGTTAGTCTAGTATTAAGTATAGTAATTGAAAAATCATAATGAGAATTATGTTCTGTAGAACCAGACTAAATATTGCCCTAAATGCTAATAATTCTATTTCTGTCATTAACAAATGATGCAATTCATCTAGGCCACTGCAATTCCACTTGGCAGGAGAACAGTTGAAGAGGTCAATTAAATTTACCTTCTTAAATCCCTGTACAGGGAAGAACCAACTTCTTACTACCACAGGAATAAAAAAAATTTTTTTAAATTCTGCATTCTAAGTGATGGTATGCAGAAATTGACCTACTGAAATTTTGAGAGAAGAAATGGATAATTATAGGAGATTGAAATCAGAAAAATACTTTTGGGAGGAAAAAAAATTCCATGTACCTGTATCACAGTGGTAGGAAGAGTGGCTGCCAGATACAATGTCAGTAAACAAAGTATTCAGTTTAGTTCAGTTCAGTTCAGTTCAATAGCTCAGTCATGTCCGACTCTTTGCAACCCCATGGACTGCAGCAGGCCAGGCCTCCCTGTCCATCACCAACTCCCAGAGTTTACTCAAACTCACGTCCATTGAGTCGGTGATGCCATCCAACCATCTCATCCTCTGTCGTCCCCTTCTCCTCCTGCCCCCAATCCCTCCCAGCATCAGGGTCTTTTCCAGTGAATCAACTCTTCACATCAGGTGGCCAAAGTACTGGAGTTGCAGATTTAGCATCATTCCTTGCAAAGAAAGCCCAGGGCTGATCTCCTTCAGAATGGACTGGTTGGATCTCCTTGCAGTCCAGGGGACTCTCAAGAGTCTTCTCCAACACCACAGTTCAAAAGCATCAATTCTTTGGCACTTCTTTACAGTCCAACTCTCATATGCATACATGACCACTGGAAAAACCATAGCCTTGACTAGACGGACCTTTGTTGGTAAAGTAATGTCTCTGCTTTTGAATATACTATGTAGGTTGGTCATAACTTTTCTTCCAAGGAGCAAGTGTCTTTTAATTTCTTGGCTGCAGTCACCATCTGCAGTGATATTGGAGCCCCCAAAATAAAGTACGTCACTGTTTCCACTGTTTCCCCATCTGTTTGCCATGAAGTGATGGGACCAGATGCCATGATCTTAGTTTTCTGAATGCTGAGTTTTAACAAAGTATTACCTACTGTAGAGCATACACATCTCCCAACGCCCTCCCTACCCATTCCCACTAGTGTACAAAAGTTCCTAAACATATAAAGGCGATTCATGATCAATCTACCAGTTACTCATTTAAAAGGCAGTAAAAATGCAAAACACAAGTGTACTGCAGGCCTAAACGTCATCTCCAGAAACTGGGTCCACGTTTCCTATCTCAGAGGCGTGAAAAGTGCTCCTTGTAGGTATCAGTGCCAGGACTGGAGAGAAAGTTGTGGGGATGGCCAGGGCAGCAAGAAGTCTACTGCTAACTTAGTTCACACCTTTATACCTTAAGGCATTTCAGAAATAGGCCCCTGTGTGCCTGAAAACCTCTTCTGTAAAAAGGGATAAGGGAAATTATGTGACAGGACTGTCACCGTGGAAACAGAGTCGCTGAACACACGCTCCACGCTCCTCAGGCTTTGGGTCAAACTTCCCCATCCTCAGTTTGATACTGTGTATCAGCAGCAGCAGCTGTTTGGATCAAGAGCAAAGTTGGCACATGGGTCCAAATATTCAAATTAAAATTATGTTCATAAAGACAGAAAGGCTTGTGGCTACCTAGGTAAGGCTCAGTTCAATAGTTGAGCCTGAGATATCTTGAGGGATATCATTTACGTAAATGATATCCCTCAACTTTGTAGACATGAATGATGAAAATACAGCCTCTAAAGGTGACTGAATTTATGGCATTACTATTTTTTCAATAATAAAAACATTTACCATATGTTAGGCATACCATAAGCCAAGGTCACAACAGCAAATTAAACAAACAAACAAACAGACAGACAGCCTTAGGGGTTTGTACCTTTGTCAAACCTCTGTACCTTTGTACCTTTGACAAACCTCTGTACCTTTGTCTTAATTTTGCTGTGAATTTGAGGCTGCTCTAAAATAACAGTCTCTAAAAAAAGAAATTGCTGCTTTCATGGGGTTCAGGTTCCAGAGTGGGAAAACAAACAATAAATAAATGTTAAAAATATAATTTAGGGTAGCAATACGTGTAGCAAGAAAAAAAAAAAAACTGTTAGAATAAAGAACCATAGTGATGGAGGATCTCTTGACAAAGTGACATTTGAATTATTTGCTTAATAGTAGGCTTAGGTTTGCAAGTTAAACACTCAGCAATCAATCATTCAACAAACACTGATGGCCCACTTATTTGGTTTCAAGCCATGTGGGGCAACAGGTCCTGGGCGGAAAAAAATCAATAAACCACAGCTTCTGCTGTCAAAGTGCTTGCATCTTAGTAAGGGAAGACAGATACATCACAGACACACAAGTGTTGGGATTTTGTTTATGTTTTTCTGTTCTGGTGGTCCTGTTGTTAGCAACTGAAATACCGTAACTGTCTTTTCCCAAGTCCAAGCACCTTGCCCATTTCTCAGCCTGGACACAGCATTTACGTTCTCAGGTCCTGAAACTCCAGAGTAAGCAGATGGCAGCCCTCTGAGCTGTGAGCACGTTTTGCAACACGCCCACGATGGACATGAAGAGTTGTGAAAATATTAGCAGAGAAATTTTTCTAATAAATTGAAAATCTACCAGAGCTAACTGTTTGAACCATCTTTTAAATGATGAAATTCCTTTGAGGGGTTTTAGAATGGTACAGAAGAGGGAGGCGGGTAAGATGGAACACGATTAGCCATAGAATGAAACCAGGTTGTGGGTACAAGGGGGATTCATTACACTATTCTGCCTACTTCTATACTTGTCTAATGTTTTCCATCATAAAAAGGGGGTTTTTGTTTTGTTTTGCTTTTTGTTTTATGTGACAAAGCCTAGGACCTGTAAGTTCCATGCATGTCCTGAGAAAACCATTCTTATACAGATATCTGGGATTCATAGTTATTTCAAAATCTACTTATTTTGGCTAGTGATTTTTTTACATGCAAGAAAGATAGAGTATCCATGTAGGCTGCTGACTAAAGATGAATATGTATATGAAAAAATCCTGAGTTTAGCATCCAAACTGTGTATTAATGCAAGTAACTATCAGAAAACAAACAAACAGTCTAGTTGCTTTCACCTAATTGATAAGCCACATTCACTGAGTTCCTACTAGGAGCCTGACTTGATATTTTCTCAATTATGTCACTGATGAGATTATGAGAATATATTTCCATTTTCTAGATGAGGAAACTAAGCCTGAGAGGGTGGGTCTCTTGCTTTAGGTCACAGTGAGCAGAGATAAAGGTTAGGGCTCTTTCCATTCTACCATTACTTCATGAAAACGAAACTCTTGAAAAGACAAATAGAAGGTAGGACAATTCTCCTGAACTGAAAACCCTGCTTGGCATTCTCCTTTTCCTAATAGCTGACTACTTCCTACCTCTGGATATTTACAGGGCAATCTGAAAGGCAAAATACATCAATTCCTGGGGATAGGGGAAGAATGAAGAAAAACTGAGAAAGCAGGGCAAACCTCTGTTTTATTATTCTCTGAATAGCAAAAGTATTTTTTGAACGTTTAAAAGATGTTTTAAACAGTTAAAACTTTAACATTTAAATCATCTAACTCAAAACTACTGAAACCACCAAATGGAATTTCCTTGGAATTAAATATTATTATTACAAATTATGAGAGAGAAAGCATTTTCAAAACTAGGAGTCATCAAAGAAATGGCCTTAAAATTATGTCTGTTTCAATCTTTTCAAATTATCTAAAAGAAAGCTGTAAATTGGGCTATTAAGAGAAAATAAAATACAAAGTTGTGTATATTTCCCATTTTTAAAATTTTGAACCAATAGCTGTATTATATTATAACCTAATAATTTATATATAATCAAGCATTTATTAAAATATTCTGGCAAAATTCTCTTTTATTTATAGGCAATCATGCCAAACAGAAATAGAATGTGAATTAAGCAGAGATGTATAGGCAAAGGATCAGGCAATTGAAATTCAGAAGAAATGGATTGCAAGCCTGGCTTTGGTACTTAAGACCTTATAAAAAGGAGCAAGTCATTTGGCGAGAGGCAAGATAAGAGAGACAGACTAGCAAGAGAAGGAGAAAAGGACCGTAATAAAATTCAACTGAAATTGAGAGCTCGCAGGCAAAACTTCATAACTAGATTTAAAAACCATGTGTAGAAACACAACAGTCATTCACAAAATATGTGTGTGTGTGTGTTTAACTTGTCCAACATGTTGAACTGGTTATAATTTTTTTTTAATTTTAAATTAAGGTCTTATAAATCTCCTGGGAATTTACAGTGTCTAGAGACTGAGAAATGGTATTGCAGATAGAGGAACAAGTGTCAGGCCATGGCAGCACACAGCTGCTGTAAAGAAGCGAACCTCCTCCCTCACTGGACAACCAGAAATGCAGCATATTAATTTTCCTAGCCTCAGTCTGCAACATGGTTAAATGTCATTCAATACTGATGCCAACACTGTTTTGCTAAATGCCTAGAAAATAACATTTTGTCATGATTTCAAAAATAATATACCAGTATTTAAAAATATCTGAGGACTGAGAAGAAAACGAAATAAAACAAAACAAAAAAGTTGAGGTCAGTAGGGGTAGTTTAAGGATAGTTGGAATAAACTGGAAATCGATTCAGTTAAGGGCAACTCCCATGACTAGACCTGCACTTCCTTCCCAATACAATAAACACAGTATGTAATTATGAACCTGGGAACAAAGTTCCCCTAGTTAGAAGAAAAGCAAATATGCCTGCAAATCTCAAGTGAGAGAAACAACTGAGCATTAACTGCAAAAAAATCAAAAATTAAAACAAGTGCCCTAGGACCAAACCTCAGTATTTGGAATAAGCCCTTGTAGCTGGGGAAAGTGAACCAAGGCACAGTCTTTCATTTCTAGAAACTACATGTGGATAGAACTGCATGTGTGCACTGCTGCAGGGCAGAGACCACGTGTTATTTATCATGTTATCCCCAGAATTTAGCAGAGGACCTGGCACAAAATTCAGTAAATGTCTGTGGGATGAAAGAATTCTGCAACTATAGTTTATACATTGTCTGTCCAAGTTTTGAAAATGTAGCCCCAAACACACTAATAAAACAAATTTTACATCAACTGCTGGTACACACAAACACACACACATAATACAATGAAGCAACACTTAATTTAGGAGAGAATGCTGATAGTTTCTATTCTGTTCTATATTATTTGACTTATAAAAAGTATTTGGCTATGACACACTAACTGATTTCATAATCCACTAATAAATCAAGACCAGTAGTTTAAAAAACAGACTTATGCTATTTCTCTTTCTATTGCTTAACTTCTTACATTTTTAGGCTTCACTAAGTATAGATCACTTTTTTTAAATCACATTTTTCATTGAAGTACAGTTAATTTACAATGTTGTGTTAAAAATTTCAAGTATATAGCAAAGTGATTTGGTTATACGTTTATATCTTCTTTTTCAGATTCTTTTACATTATAGGCTTTAGATATGGAGTACAATTCCCTGTGCTATACAGTAGGTCCTTGTTGTTAACCTATTTTATATATAGTAGAAAAATCACTTTAAAAAAATCTGGAAGGAAATTTAGAAAGTATTCAGATCAACTATAAAAAATGTTGCACCAGTTATGAGCTTAGGGTAGGCAGGTAGGTTTAATCACTAAGTTGTGTCCAATTCTTGCAACACCATGGACTGCAGCCCACGAGGATACTCTGTCCATGAGATTCTCCAGGCAAGAATACTGGAATGGGTTGCCATTTCCTTCTCCAGGGGATTTTCCCCAACCAGGGATGGAACCCGGTTCTCCTGCATTGCAGGCAGACTCTTTACCAAAGAGCCACCAGGGAAGTTAAAACAAATGCCCTAGGACCAAACCTCAGTATTTGGAATAAGCCCTTGTAGCTGAGGAAAGCTTACTATGATGGAATTCCATTCAGTCAATATTGTTTAATTATGAGTATTTCTCCACCAAAAGCAGATTGGTCCTACCTCACACCATACAAAAAATTTCACTCAAAATTACATCGCAGACCTAAAAGTAAGAATTAAACCTATAAATCTGTGGCTACCAGATGTGGGAGGGGGGGAAATTAAAGGATAGTCAAAAGGTACAAATTTTCAGTTATAAAATAATTTAAGTCTACTAGAGATGATGGATATTCACTAAACATACTGCAATGATCATTTCATGATGCATGTAAGTCAAATCATTATGCTATATACCTTGAAGTTAGACAGTGCTGTATGTCAATTATATCTCAGTAAGACTGGAAGAAAAATAATTTAGTATTAGAGATGTAATACACAACATGATGACTACAGTTAGCATTGCTGTATGATACTAAGAAAGTTATTAAGAGTTTAAAGCCTAAGAGTTCTCATCACAAGGAGAAACATTTGCTTGTTTTTATTGTCTCTGTATGAATGTTGCCTAAACCTATTGTAATCATTTCACAACATACCATATATCAAGCCATCATGCTGTACACTTTAAACTTATATAGTGATATATGTCCATTATTTCGCAATACAAGCGGGGGGAAACTCAATAAACTAAAAATCATTGGGTTGTCCATTTAAATTAGATTATTTAAATGTCAGATTCTACAAATTATATTTCAGCTTTTTTTTTTTTTTTTTTTAAAGCAGATTGGCAGTCTGGAGCGATCAAGAAGAGGGACGCATGCAGCACTTCGATGCCTGAGCAGAGAATGCTGAGCCAGTGGCAAACTGTCTACCTACCTGGCAGGCAAGGAAGTAGGGGTTTTCAGTGATGGTCTTCTTTTAAGTCCTTCTAGAGCTATGATTCGGAGAAGGCAATGGCACCCCACTCCAGTACTCTTGCCTGGGAAATCCCATGGACGGAGGAGCCTGGTGGGCTGCAGTCCATGGGGTCGCTAAGAGTCGGACACGACTGAGCGAATTCACTTTCACTTTTCACTTTCATACATTAGAGAAGGAAATGGCAACCCACTCCAGTGTTCTTGCCTGGAGAATAACAGGGACAGGGGAGCCTGGTGGGCTGCCGTCTGTGGGGTCGCACAGAGTCGGACACGACTGAAGCGACTCAGCAGCAGCAGTAGAGCTATGATTCTTCAACTTCCTATTTTATGGGCCAGGCAGAGGAGATGGATCTGTTGAACTAAATTCTGAACGTTCTCCAAGATGATAAACATCCTCACGATATTTTACTTCTAACTGCAAACAAGAACCAGCTTCCCTAGAGGAAAAAGAACCGGCCAAATTAAGACACTAAGGAGGTGGAGAGCATCGTGGGCAAGTAATTGATAACGCTTCTTGAAATCACGGGCTCTATTCGCTCCCCAAGGACTGCCAGACTCAGGACAGGGTGTGCTTTTCAGCAAATGGGATCGGAAACAGACAAGGTAAGTAAGGCCTCATGTCCAGAAGACCAGAGGCTTTCTAGTTGGCCATCTCTCAGCCCCGCTTTGGACAGGTTCACGGGAGAGGCAGGAAACGAAGGTGCCGAGCCCACTCGGTCCATGCACGAGGCAGCTCGGAACCCAAACTGCGCCTCACTCTCCCAACCTAAGTCCCAGGCCCCGCCCCACTCGCACCCCCCACCCACACACACCAAGTGTCCGGCTCCCTCGGCGTCAGAAACACTGCTAAAAGAATTTCAAAAATTCTGTCAACGAGTTTAAGGAATACTTTAAATTTTTACAATCAAACTTTGTCACTTTAAGTGAACCGGGAATACCAGCGGGAAATACGAAATGCGAAAGTGTTGAGTGGGGTGGGGGGGCGGGGCGCTGAAAGTGTGCAGCGTCATTAGGTAGGGGATTAAAAAAAACAAAACAGGTGATCCTTAGTACGTTCTCATTTCTTTCTTTCTTCCTTTTTAAAATGTTGACTTAAAAGGATGTTACTGAAAAGCACTTGAGGGGAAACAACAAAAACACCCGCAGACCACCGTGCGAAGGCGAGAGCCGCGGGCCGGGAGAGGGGGCTGCTCGGGAGCCCCACACCTCGCCGGCTCTCCCCGACGTGACCGCGGGCATCCTCCCGGGCCCCGGCCGGTCCCTCGTCAAGAAAAACGGGACCGTTTCGGGGCCGCCGCCCAGCGGCGGTAGCGAGGAACAGGCGGGGCCGGGCGCAGAGTAGGTTCGCCCGCGAGACGGTGGGCGCGGCGCGCGGGGGGCCCTACTG